>NC_064572.1:43604665-43904665 GCF_937001465.1 Orcinus orca
ACAGCCTCTTCAATAAGTGGTGCTGGGAAAACTGGACAGCTACATGTAACAGTATGAGATTAGATCACTCCCTAACACCATACACAAAAATAAGCTCAAAATGGATTAAAGACCTAAATGTAAGGCCAGAAACTATCAAACTCTTAGAGGAAAACAGAGGCAGAACACTCTATGACATAAATCACAGCAAGATCCTTTTTGATCCACCTCCTAGAGAAATGGAAATAAAAACAAAAATAAAATAAATGGGACCTAATGAAACTTCAAAGCTTTTACACAGCAAAGGAAACCATAAACAAGACCAAAAGACAACCCTCAGAATGGGAGAAAATATTTGCAAATGAAGCAACTGACAAAGGATTCATCTCCAAAATTTATAAGCAGCTCATGCAGCTCAATAACAAAAAAAACAAACAACCCAATCCAAAAAAGGGCAGAAGACCTAAACAGACATTTCTCCAAAGAAGATATACAGACTGCCAACAAACACATGAAAGAATGCTCAAAATCATTAGTCATTAGGGAAATGCAAATCAAAACTACAATGAGATATCATCTCACACCAGTCAGAATGGCCATCATCAAAAAATCTAGAAACAATAAATGCTGGAGAGGGTATGGAGAAAAGGGAACACTCCTGCACTGCTGGTGGAAGTGTGAATTGGTACACCAACTATGGAGAACAGTATGGAGGTTCCTTAAAAAACTACAAATAGAACTACCATATGACCCAGCAATCCCACTACTGGGCATATACCCTGAGAAAACCGAAATTCAAAGAGTCACGTACCAAAATGTTCATTGCAGCTCTATTTACAATAGCCCGGAGATGGAAACAACCTAAGTGCCCATCATCGGATGAGTGGATAAAGAAGATGTGGCACATATATACAATGGAATATTACTCAGCCATAAAAAGAAACGAAATTGAGCTATTTGTAGTGAGGTGGATAGACCTAGAGTCTGTCATAGAGAGTGAAGTAAGTCAGAAAGAAAAAGACAAATACCGTATGCTAACACATATATATGGAATTAAGAAAAAAAAATGTCATGAAGAACCTAGGGGTAAGGCAGGAATAAAGACGCAGACCTCCTAGAGAACGGACTTGAGGTTATGGGGACGGGAAAGGGTGAGCTGTGACAGGGCGAGAGAGAGTCATGGACATATACACACTAACAAACGTAGTAAGGTAGATAGCTAGTGGGAAGCAGCCGCATGGCACAGGGATATTGGCTCGGTGCTTTGTGACAGCCTGGAGGGGTGGGATAGGGAGGGTGGGAGGGAAGGAGACGCAAGAGGGAAGAGATATGGGAACATATGTATATATATAACTGATTCACTTTGTTATAAAGCAGAAACTAACACACCATTGTAAAGCAATTATACCCCAATAAAGATGTTAAAAAAAAAAAAAAGAAGATGTGGCACATATATACAATGGAATATTACTCAGCCATAAACAGAAATGAAACTGAGCTATTCGTAATGAGGTGGATAGACCTAGAGTCTCTCATACAGAGTGAAGTAAGTCAGAACGAGAAAGACAAATACCATATGCTAACACATATATATGGAATTTAAGAAAAGAATGTCATGAAGAACCTAGGGGTAAGACAGGAATAAAGACACAGACCTACTGGAGAACGGACTTGAGAATATGGGGAGGGGGAAGGGTGAGCTGTGACACCTCGTGAGAGACGCATGGACATATATATACTACCAAACGTAAGGTAGATAGCTAGTGGGAAGCAGCCGCACAGCACAGGGATATCAGCTCAGTGCTTTGTGACCGCCTGGAGGGGTGGGATAGGCAGGGTGGGAGGGAGGGAGATACAAGAGGGAAGAGATATGGGAACATATGTATATGTATAACTGATTCACTTTGTTATAAAGCAGAAACTAACACACCATTGTAGAGCAATTATACCCCAATAAAGATGTTAAAAAAAAAAAAAAGGACAACATGGAAGAAATGGACAAATTCTTAGAAATGCACAACCTGCCAAGACTGAATCAGGAAGAAATAGGAAATATGAACAGACCAATCACAAGCACTGAAATTGAAACGGTGATTAAAAATTTTCCAAAACACAAAAGTCCAGGACCAGATGGCTTCACAGGCGAATTCTATAAAACATTTAGAGAAGATCTAACACCGATCCTTCTCAAACTCTTCCAAAATATAGCAGAGGGAGGAACACTCCCAAACACATTCCACGAGGCCACCATCACCCTGATACCAAAACCAGACAAGGATGTCACAAAGAAAGAAAACTACAGGCCAGTATCACTTATGAACATAGATGCAAAAATCCTCAACAAAATACTAGCAAACAGAATCCAACAGCACATTAGACGGATCATACACCATGATCAAGTGGAATTTATTGCAGGAATGCAAGGATTCTTCAATATACGCAAATCAATCAACGTGATACACCATATTAACAACGTGAAGAAGAGAAACCGTATGATCATCTCAATAGATGCAGAGAAAGCTTCTGACAAAATTCAAAACCCATTTATGATAAAAACCCTGCAGAAAGTAGGCACAGAGGGAACTTTCCTCAACACAGTAAAGGCCATATATGACAAACCCACAGCCAACATCGTCCTCAATGGTGAAAACCTGAAAGCATTTCCACTAAGTTCAGGAACAAGACAAGGTTGCCCACTCTTACCACTCTTATTCAACATAGTCTTGGAAGTTTTAGCCACAGCAATCAGAGCAGAAAAGGAAATAAAAGGAATCCAAATCGGAAAAGAAGAAGTAAAGCTGTCACTGTTTGCAGATGACATGATACTACACATAGAGAATCCTAAAGATGCTACCAGAAAACTACTAGAGCTAATCAATGAATTTGGTAAAGTAGCAGGATGCAAAATTAATGCACAGAAATCTCTTACATTCCTATACACTAATGATGAAAAATCTGAAATTGAAATCGACAAAACACTCCCATTTACCATTGCAACAAAAAGAATAAAATATCTAGGAATAAGCCTACCTAAGGCGACAAAAGACCTGTATGCAGAAAATTATAGGACACTGATGAAAGAAATGAAAGATGATACAAATAGATGGAAAGATATAACATATTCTTGGATTGGAAGAATCAACATTGTGAAAATGACTCTCCTACCCAAAGCAATCTACAGATTCAATGCAATCCCTATGAAACTACCACTGGCATTTTTCACAGAACTAGAACAAAATATTTCACAATTTGTATGGAAACACAAAAGACCCCGAATAGCCAAAGCAATCTTGAGAACGAAAAACGGTGCTGGAGGAATCAGGCTCCCTGACTTCAGACTATACTACAAAGCTACAGTAATCAAGACAGTATGGTACTGGCACAAAAACAGAAAGATAGATCAATGGAACAGGATAGAAAGCCCAGAGATAAACCCACACACATATGGTCACCTTATCTTTGATAAAGGAGGCAGGAATGTACAGTGGAGAAAGGACAGCCTCTTCAATAAGTGGTGCTGGGAAAACTGGACAGCTACATGTAAAAGTATGAGATTAGTTCACTCCCTAACACCATACACAAAAATAAGCTCAAAATGGATTAAAGACCTAAATGTAAGGCCAGAAACTATCAAACTCTTAGAGGAAAACAGAGGCAGAACACTCTATGACATAAATCACAGCAAGGTCCTTTTTGACCCACCTCCTAGAGAAATGGAAATAAAAACAAAAATTTTACAATGGGATCTAATGAAACTTCAAAGCTTTTGCACAACAAAGGAAACCATAAACAAGACCAAAAGACAACCCTCAGAATGGGAGAAAATATTTGCAAATGAAGCAACTGACAAAGGATTCATCTCCAAAATTTACAAGTGGCACATGCAGCTCAATAACAAAAAAACAAACAACCCAATCCAAAAAAGGGCAGAAGACCTAAACAGACATTTCTCCAAAGAAGATATGCAGACTGCCAACAAACACATGAAAGAATGCTCAACATCATTAATCATTAGAGAAATGCAAATCATAACTACAATGAGATAGCATCTCATACCAGTCAGAATGGCCATCATCAAAAAATCTAGAAACAATAAATGCTGGAGAGGGTGTGGAGAAAAGGGAACCCTCTTGCATTGTTGGTGGGAATGTAAATTGATACAGACACTGTGGAGAACAGTATGGACGTTCCTTAAAAAACTACAAATAGAACTACCATATGACCCAGCAATCCCACTACTGGGCATATACCCTGAGAAAACCAAAATTCAAAACGAGTCATATACCAAAATGTTCATTGCAGCTCTATTTACAATAGCACGGAGATGGAAACAACCTAAGTGTCCATCATCGGAAGAATGGATAAAGAAGATGTGGCACATATATACAATGGAATATTACTCAGCCATTAAAAGAAACGAAATAGAGCTATCTGTAATGAGGTGGATAGACCTAGAGTCTGTCATAGAGAGTGAAGTAAGTCAGAAAGAGAAAGACAAATACCGTATGCTAACACATATATATGGAATTTAAGGGGAAAAAAATGTCATGAAGAACCTAGGGGTAAGACAGGAATAAAGACACAGACCTTCTAGAGAATGGACTTGAGGATATGGAGAGGGGAAGGGTAAGCTGTGACAAAGCGAGAGAGAGGCATGGACATATATATACTACCAAACGTAAGGTAGATAGCTAGGGGGAAGAAGCCGTATAGCACAGGGAGATCAGCTCGGTGCTTTGTGACCGCCTGGAGGGGTGCGATAGGGAGGGTGGGAGGAAGGGAGACGCAAGAGGGAAGAGATATGGGAACGTATGTATATGTATAACTGATTCACTTTTTTATAAAGCAGAAACTAACATGCCATTGTAAAGGAATTATACCCCAATAAACATGTTAAAAAATAAATTAAAATAAATAAATAAGTAAAAGAAAAAAAAGAAGGACACTACATAATGATCAAGGGATCGATCCAAGAAGAAGATATAACAATTGTAAATATCTATGCACCCAACATAGGAGCACCTCAATACATAAGGCAAATACTAACAGCCATAAAAGGGGAAATGGACAGTAACACATTCATAGTAGGGGACTTTAACACCCCACTTTCACCAATGGACAGATCATCCAAAATGAAAATAAATAAGGAAACACAAGCTTTAAATGATACATTAAACAAGATGGACTTAATTGATATTTATAGGACATTCCATCCAAAAACAACACAATACACATTTTTCTCAAGTGCTCATGGAACATTCTCCAGGATAGATCATATCTTGCGTCACAAATCAAGCCTTGGTAAATTTAAGAAAACTGAAATTGTATCAAGTATCTTTTCTGACCACAACGCTATGAGACTAGATATCAATTACAGGAAAAGATCTGTAAAAAATACAAACACATGGAGGCTAAACAATACACTACTTAATCACGAAGTGATCACTGAAGAAATCAAAGAGGAAATTTAAAAATACCTAGAAACAAATGACAATGGAGACACGACGACCCAAAATCTATGGGATGCAGCAAAAGCAGTTCTAAGAGAGAAGTTTATAGCAATATAATCCTACCTTAAGAAACAGGAAACATCTCGAGTAAACAACCTAACCTTGCACCTAAAGCAATTAGAGAAAGAAGAACAAAAAAACACCAAAGTTAGCAGAAGGAAAGAAATCATAAAAATCAGATCAGAAATAAATGAAAAAGAAATGAAGGAAACGATAGCAAAGATCAATAAAACTAAAAGCTGGTTCTTTGAGAAGATAAACAAAATTGATAAACCATTAGCCAGACTCATCAAGAAAAAAAGGGAGAAGACTCAAATCAATAGAATTAGAAATGAAAAAGGAGAAGTAACAACTGACACTGCAGAAATACAAAAGATCATGAGAGATTACTACAAGCAACTCTATGCCAATAAAATGCACAACCTGGAAGAAATGGACAAATTCTTAGAAATGCACAACCTGCCAAGACTGAATCAGGAAGAAACAGATAATATGAACAGACCAATCACAAGCACTGAAATTGAAACGGTGATTAAAAAGCTTCCAAGAAACAAAAGCCCAGGACCAGATGGCTTCACAGGCGATTCTATCAAACATTTAGAGGAGAGCTAGTACCTATCCTTCTCAAACTCTTCTAAAATATAGCAGAGGGAGGAACATTCCCAAACACATTCTACCAGGCCACCATCACCCTGATACCAAAACCAGACAAGGATGTCACAAAGAAAGAAAATACAGGCCAATATCACTGATGAACACAGATGCAAATATCCTCAACAAAATACTAGCAAACAGAATCCAACAGCACATTAAACGGATCATACACCATGATCCAGTGGAATTTATTGCAGGAATGCAAGGATTCTTCAATATACGCAAATCAATCAACGTGATAACACCATATTAACAAATTGAAGGACAGAAACCGTATGATCATCTCAATAGATGCAGAGAAAGCTTCTGACAAAATTCAACACCCATTTATGATAAAAACCCTGCAGAAAGTAGGCACAGAGGGAACTTTCCTCGACATAATAAATGCCATATATGACAAACCCACAGCCAACATCGCCCTCAATGGTGAAAACGTGAAAGCATTTCCACTAAGATCAGGAAAAAGACAAGGTTGCCCACTCTTACCACTCTTATTCAACATACTTTTGGAAGTTTTAGCCACAGCAATCAGAGCAGAAAAGGAAATAAAAGGAATCCAAATCGGAAAAGAAGAAGTAAAGCTGTCACTGTTTGCAGATGACATGATACTATGCATAGAGAATCCTAAAGATGCTACCAGAAAACTACTAGAGCTAATCAATGAATTTGGTAAAGTAGCAGGATGCAAAATTAATGCACAGAAATCTCTTACATTCCTATATACTAATGATGAAAAACCTGAAATTGAAATCGACAAAACACTCCCATTTACCATTGCAACAAAAAGAATAAAATATCTAGGAATAAGCCTACCTAAGGAGACAAAAGACCTGTATGCAGAAAATTATAGGACACTGATGAAAGAAATGAAAGATGATACAAATAGATGGAAAGATATAACATATTCTTGGATTGGAAGAATCAACATTGTGAAAATGACTCTCCTACCCAAAGCAATCTACAGATTCAATGCAATCCCTATGAAACTACCACTGGCATTTTTCACAGAACTAGAACAAAATATTTCACAATTTGTATGGAAACACAAAAGACCCTGAATAGCCAAAGCAATCTTGAGAACGAAAAACGGTGCTGGAGGAATCAGGCTCCCTGACTTCAGACTATACTACAAAGCTACAGTAATCAAGACAGTATGGTACTGGCACAAAAACAGAAAGATAGATCAATGGAACAGGATAGAAAGCCCAGAGATAAACCCACGCACATATGGTCACCTTATCTTTGATAAAGGAGGCAGGAATGTACAGTGGAGAAAGGACAGCCTCTTCAATAAGTGGTGCTGGGAAAACTGGACAGCTACATGTAACAGTATGAGATTAGATCACTCCCTAACACCATACACAAAAATAAGCTCAAAATGGATTAAAGACCTAAATGTAAGGCCAGAAACTATCAAACTCTTAGAGGAAAACAGAGGCAGAACACTCTATGACATAAATCACAGCAAGATCCTTTTTGATCCACCTCCTAGAGAAATGGAAATAAAAACAAAAATAAAATAAATGGGACCTAATGAAACTTCAAAGCTTTTACACAGCAAAGGAAACCATAAACAAGACCAAAAGACAACCCTCAGAATGGGAGAAAATATTTGCAAATGAAGCAACTGACAAAGGATTCATCTCCAAAATTTATAAGCAGCTCATGCAGCTCAATAACAAAAAAAACAAACAACCCAATCCAAAAAAGGGCAGAAGACCTAAACAGACATTTCTCCAAAGAAGATATACAGACTGCCAACAAACACATGAAAGAATGCTCAAAATCATTAGTCATTAGGGAAATGCAAATCAAAACTACAATGAGATATCATCTCACACCAGTCAGAATGGCCATCATCAAAAAATCTAGAAACAATAAATGCTGGAGAGGGTATGGAGAAAAGGGAACACTCCTGCACTGCTGGTGGAAGTGTGAATTGGTACACCAACTATGGAGAACAGTATGGAGGTTCCTTAAAAAACTACAAATAGAACTACCATATGACCCAGCAATCCCACTACTGGGCATATACCCTGAGAAAACCGAAATTCAAAGAGTCACGTACCAAAATGTTCATTGCAGCTCTATTTACAATAGCCCGGAGATGGAAACAACCTAAGTGCCCATCATCGGATGAGTGGATAAAGAAGATGTGGCACATATATACAATGGAATATTACTCAGCCATAAAAAGAAACGAAATTGAGCTATTTGTAGTGAGGTGGATAGACCTAGAGTCTGTCATAGAGAGTGAAGTAAGTCAGAAAGAAAAAGACAAATACCGTATGCTAACACATATATATGGAATTAAGAAAAAAAAATGTCATGAAGAACCTAGGGGTAAGGCAGGAATAAAGACGCAGACCTCCTAGAGAACGGACTTGAGGTTATGGGGACGGGAAAGGGTGAGCTGTGACAGGGCGAGAGAGAGTCATGGACATATACACACTAACAAACGTAGTAAGGTAGATAGCTAGTGGGAAGCAGCCGCATGGCACAGGGATATTGGCTCGGTGCTTTGTGACAGCCTGGAGGGGTGGGATAGGGAGGGTGGGAGGGAAGGAGACGCAAGAGGGAAGAGATATGGGAACATATGTATATATATAACTGATTCACTTTGTTATAAAGCAGAAACTAACACACCATTGTAAAGCAATTATACCCCAATAAAGATGTTAAAAAAAAAAAAAAGAAGATGTGGCACATATATACAATGGAATATTACTCAGCCATAAACAGAAATGAAACTGAGCTATTCGTAATGAGGTGGATAGACCTAGAGTCTCTCATACAGAGTGAAGTAAGTCAGAACGAGAAAGACAAATACCATATGCTAACACATATATATGGAATTTAAGAAAAGAATGTCATGAAGAACCTAGGGGTAAGACAGGAATAAAGACACAGACCTACTGGAGAACGGACTTGAGAATATGGGGAGGGGGAAGGGTGAGCTGTGACACCTCGTGAGAGACGCATGGACATATATATACTACCAAACGTAAGGTAGATAGCTAGTGGGAAGCAGCCGCACAGCACAGGGATATCAGCTCAGTGCTTTGTGACCGCCTGGAGGGGTGGGATAGGCAGGGTGGGAGGGAGGGAGATACAAGAGGGAAGAGATATGGGAACATATGTATATGTATAACTGATTCACTTTGTTATAAAGCAGAAACTAACACACCATTGTAGAGCAATTATACCCCAATAAAGATGTTAAAAAAAAAAAAGGACAACATGGAAGAAATGGACAAATTCTTAGAAATGCACAACCTGCCAAGACTGAATCAGGAAGAAATAGGAAATATGAACAGACCAATCACAAGCACTGAAATTGAAACGGTGATTAAAAATTTTCCAAAACACAAAAGTCCAGGACCAGATGGCTTCACAGGCGAATTCTATAAAACATTTAGAGAAGATCTAACACCGATCCTTCTCAAACTCTTCCAAAATATAGCAGAGGGAGGAACACTCCCAAACACATTCCACGAGGCCACCATCACCCTGATACCAAAACCAGACAAGGATGTCACAAAGAAAGAAAACTACAGGCCAGTATCACTTATGAACATAGATGCAAAAATCCTCAACAAAATACTAGCAAACAGAATCCAACAGCACATTAGACGGATCATACACCATGATCAAGTGGAATTTATTGCAGGAATGCAAGGATTCTTCAATATACGCAAATCAATCAACGTGATACACCATATTAACAACGTGAAGAAGAGAAACCGTATGATCATCTCAATAGATGCAGAGAAAGCTTCTGACAAAATTCAAAACCCATTTATGATAAAAACCCTGCAGAAAGTAGGCACAGAGGGAACTTTCCTCAACACAGTAAAGGCCATATATGACAAACCCACAGCCAACATCGTCCTCAATGGTGAAAACCTGAAAGCATTTCCACTAAGTTCGGGAACAAGACAAGGTTGCCCACTCTTACCACTCTTATTCAACATAGTCTTGGAAGTTTTAGCCACAGCAATCAGAGCAGAAAAGGAAATAAAAGGAATCCAAATCGGAAAAGAAGAAGTAAAGCTGTCACTGTTTGCAGATGACATGATACTACACATAGAGAATCCTAAAGATGCTACCAGAAAACTACTAGAGCTAATCAATGAATTTGGTAAAGTAGCAGGATGCAAAATTAAGGCACAGAAATCTCTTACATTCCTATACACTAATGATGAAAAATCTGAAATTGAAATCGACAAAACACTCCCATTTACCATTGCAACAAAAAGAATAAAATATCTAGGAATAAGCCTACCTAAGGCGACAAAAGACCTGTATGCAGAAAATTATAGGACACTGATGAAAGAAATGAAAGATGATACAAATAGATGGAAAGATATAACATATTCTTGGATTGGAAGAATCAACATTGTGAAAATGACTCTCCTACCCAAAGCAATCTACAGATTCAATGCAATCCCTATGAAACTACCACTGGCATTTTTCACAGAACTAGAACAAAATATTTCACAATTTGTATGGAAACACAAAAGACCCCGAATAGCCAAAGCAATCTTGAGAACGAAAAACGGTGCTGGAGGAATCAGGCTCCCTGACTTCAGACTATACTACAAAGCTACAGTAATCAAGACAGTATGGTACTGGCACAAAAACAGAAAGATAGATCAATGGAACAGGATAGAAAGCCCAGAGATAAACCCACACACATATGGTCACCTTATCTTTGATAAAGGAGGCAGGAATGTACAGTGGAGAAAGGACAGCCTCTTCAATAAGTGGTGCTGGGAAAACTGGACAGCTACATGTAAAAGTATGAGATTAGTTCACTCCCTAACACCATACACAAAAATAAGCTCAAAATGGATTAAAGACCTAAATGTAAGGCCAGAAACTATCAAACTCTTAGAGGAAAACAGAGGCAGAACACTCTATGACATAAATCACAGCAAGGTCCTTTTTGACCCACCTCCTAGAGAAATGGAAATAAAAACAAAAATTTTACAATGGGATCTAATGAAACTTCAAAGCTTTTGCACAACAAAGGAAACCATAAACAAGACCAAAAGACAACCCTCAGAATGGGAGAAAATATTTGCAAATGAAGCAACTGACAAAGGATTCATCTCCAAAATTTACAAGTGGCACATGCAGCTCAATAACAAAAAAACAAACAACCCAATCCAAAAAAGGGCAGAAGACCTAAACAGACATTTCTCCAAAGAAGATATGCAGACTGCCAACAAACACATGAAAGAATGCTCAACATCATTAATCATTAGAGAAATGCAAATCATAACTACAATGAGATAGCATCTCATACCAGTCAGAATGGCCATCATCAAAAAATCTAGAAACAATAAATGCTGGAGAGGGTGTGGAGAAAAGGGAACCCTCTTGCATTGTTGGTGGGAATGTAAATTGATACAGACACTGTGGAGAACAGTATGGACGTTCCTTAAAAAACTACAAATAGAACTACCATATGACCCAGCAATCCCACTACTGGGCATATACCCTGAGAAAACCAAAATTCAAAACGAGTCATATACCAAAATGTTCATTGCAGCTCTATTTACAATAGCACGGAGATGGAAACAACCTAAGTGTCCATCATCGGAAGAATGGATAAAGAAGATGTGGCACATATATACAATGGAATATTACTCAGCCATTAAAAGAAACGAAATAGAGCTATCTGTAATGAGGTGGATAGACCTAGAGTCTGTCATAGAGAGTGAAGTAAGTCAGAAAGAGAAAGACAAATACCGTATGCTAACACATATATATGGAATTTAAGGGGAAAAAAATGTCATGAAGAACCTAGGGGTAAGACAGGAATAAAGACACAGACCTTCTAGAGAATGGACTTGAGGATATGGAGAGGGGAAGGGTAAGCTGTGACAAAGCGAGAGAGAGGCATGGACATATATATACTACCAAACGTAAGGTAGATAGCTAGGGGGAAGAAGCCGTATAGCACAGGGAGATCAGCTCGGTGCTTTGTGACCGCCTGGAGGGGTGCGATAGGGAGGGTGGGAGGAAGGGAGACGCAAGAGGGAAGAGATATGGGAACGTATGTATATGTATAACTGATTCACTTTTTTATAAAGCAGAAACTAACATGCCATTGTAAAGGAATTATACCCCAATAAACATGTTAAAAAATAAATTAAAATAAATAAATAAGTAAAAGAAAAAAAAGAAGGACACTACATAATGATCAAGGGATCGATCCAAGAAGAAGATATAACAATTGTAAATATCTATGCACCCAACATAGGAGCACCTCAATACATAAGGCAAATACTAACAGCCATAAAAGGGGAAATGGACAGTAACACATTCATAGTAGGGGACTTTAACACCCCACTTTCACCAATGGACAGATCATCCAAAATGAAAATAAATAAGGAAACACAAGCTTTAAATGATACATTAAACAAGATGGACTTAATTGATATTTATAGGACATTCCATCCAAAAACAACACAATACACATTTTTCTCAAGTGCTCATGGAACATTCTCCAGGATAGATCATATCTTGCGTCACAAATCAAGCCTTGGTAAATTTAAGAAAACTGAAATTGTATCAAGTATCTTTTCTGACCACAACGCTATGAGACTAGATATCAATTACAGGAAAAGATCTGTAAAAAATACAAACACATGGAGGCTAAACAATACACTACTTAATCACGAAGTGATCACTGAAGAAATCAAAGAGGAAATTTAAAAATACCTAGAAACAAATGACAATGGAGACACGACGACCCAAAATCTATGGGATGCAGCAAAAGCAGTTCTAAGAGAGAAGTTTATAGCAATATAATCCTACCTTAAGAAACAGGAAACATCTCGAGTAAACAACCTAACCTTGCACCTAAAGCAATTAGAGAAAGAAGAACAAAAAAACACCAAAGTTAGCAGAAGGAAAGAAATCATAAAAATCAGATCAGAAATAAATGAAAAAGAAATGAAGGAAACGATAGCAAAGATCAATAAAACTAAAAGCTGGTTCTTTGAGAAGATAAACAAAATTGATAAACCATTAGCCAGACTCATCAAGAAAAAAAGGGAGAAGACTCAAATCAATAGAATTAGAAATGAAAAAGGAGAAGTAACAACTGACACTGCAGAAATACAAAAGATCATGAGAGATTACTACAAGCAACTCTATGCCAATAAAATGCACAACCTGGAAGAAATGGACAAATTCTTAGAAATGCACAACCTGCCAAGACTGAATCAGGAAGAAACAGATAATATGAACAGACCAATCACAAGCACTGAAATTGAAACGGTGATTAAAAAGCTTCCAAGAAACAAAAGCCCAGGACCAGATGGCTTCACAGGCGATTCTATCAAACATTTAGAGGAGAGCTAGTACCTATCCTTCTCAAACTCTTCTAAAATATAGCAGAGGGAGGAACATTCCCAAACACATTCTACCAGGCCACCATCACCCTGATACCAAAACCAGACAAGGATGTCACAAAGAAAGAAAATACAGGCCAATATCACTGATGAACACAGATGCAAATATCCTCAACAAAATACTAGCAAACAGAATCCAACAGCACATTAAACGGATCATACACCATGATCCAGTGGAATTTATTGCAGGAATGCAAGGATTCTTCAATATACGCAAATCAATCAACGTGATAACACCATATTAACAAATTGAAGGACAGAAACCGTATGATCATCTCAATAGATGCAGAGAAAGCTTCTGACAAAATTCAACACCCATTTATGATAAAAACCCTGCAGAAAGTAGGCACAGAGGGAACTTTCCTCGACATAATAAATGCCATATATGACAAACCCACAGCCAACATCGCCCTCAATGGTGAAAACGTGAAAGCATTTCCACTAAGATCAGGAAAAAGACAAGGTTGCCCACTCTTACCACTCTTATTCAACATACTTTTGGAAGTTTTAGCCACAGCAATCAGAGCAGAAAAGGAAATAAAAGGAATCCAAATCGGAAAAGAAGAAGTAAAGCTGTCACTGTTTGCAGATGACATGATACTATGCATAGAGAATCCTAAAGATGCTACCAGAAAACTACTAGAGCTAATCAATGAATTTGGTAAAGTAGCAGGATGCAAAATTAATGCACAGAAATCTCTTACATTCCTATATACTAATGATGAAAAACCTGAAATTGAAATCGACAAAACACTCCCATTTACCATTGCAACAAAAAGAATAAAATATCTAGGAATAAGCCTACCTAAGGAGACAAAAGACCTGTATGCAGAAAATTATAGGACACTGATGAAAGAAATGAAAGATGATACAAATAGATGGAAAGATATAACATATTCTTGGATTGGAAGAATCAACATTGTGAAAATGACTCTCCTACCCAAAGCAATCTACAGATTCAATGCAATCCCTATGAAACTACCACTGGCATTTTTCACAGAACTAGAACAAAATATTTCACAATTTGTATGGAAACACAAAAGACCCTGAATAGCCAAAGCAATCTTGAGAACGAAAAACGGTGCTGGAGGAATCAGGCTCCCTGACTTCAGACTATACTACAAAGCTACAGTAATCAAGACAGTATGGTACTGGCACAAAAACAGAAAGATAGATCAATGGAACAGGATAGAAAGCCCAGAGATAAACCCACGCACATATGGTCACCTTATCTTTGATAAAGGAGGCAGGAATGTACAGTGGAGAAAGGACAGCCTCTTCAATAAGTGGTGCTGGGAAAACTGGACAGCTACATGTAACAGTATGAGATTAGATCACTCCCTAACACCATACACAAAAATAAGCTCAAAATGGATTAAAGACCTAAATGTAAGGCCAGAAACTATCAAACTCTTAGAGGAAAACAGAGGCAGAACACTCTATGACATAAATCACAGCAAGATCCTTTTTGATCCACCTCCTAGAGAAATGGAAATAAAAACAAAAATAAAATAAATGGGACCTAATGAAACTTCAAAGCTTTTACACAGCAAAGGAAACCATAAACAAGACCAAAAGACAACCCTCAGAATGGGAGAAAATATTTGCAAATGAAGCAACTGACAAAGGATTCATCTCCAAAATTTATAAGCAGCTCATGCAGCTCAATAACAAAAAAAACAAACAACCCAATCCAAAAAAGGGCAGAAGACCTAAACAGACATTTCTCCAAAGAAGATATACAGACTGCCAACAAACACATGAAAGAATGCTCAAAATCATTAGTCATTAGGGAAATGCAAATCAAAACTACAATGAGATATCATCTCACACCAGTCAGAATGGCCATCATCAAAAAATCTAGAAACAATAAATGCTGGAGAGGGTATGGAGAAAAGGGAACACTCCTGCACTGCTGGTGGAAGTGTGAATTGGTACACCAACTATGGAGAACAGTATGGAGGTTCCTTAAAAAACTACAAATAGAACTACCATATGACCCAGCAATCCCACTACTGGGCATATACCCTGAGAAAACCGAAATTCAAAGAGTCACGTACCAAAATGTTCATTGCAGCTCTATTTACAATAGCCCGGAGATGGAAACAACCTAAGTGCCCATCATCGGATGAGTGGATAAAGAAGATGTGGCACATATATACAATGGAATATTACTCAGCCATAAAAAGAAACGAAATTGAGCTATTTGTAGTGAGGTGGATAGACCTAGAGTCTGTCATAGAGAGTGAAGTAAGTCAGAAAGAAAAAGACAAATACCGTATGCTAACACATATATATGGAATTAAGAAAAAAAAATGTCATGAAGAACCTAGGGGTAAGGCAGGAATAAAGACGCAGACCTCCTAGAGAACGGACTTGAGGTTATGGGGACGGGAAAGGGTGAGCTGTGACAGGGCGAGAGAGAGTCATGGACATATACACACTAACAAACGTAGTAAGGTAGATAGCTAGTGGGAAGCAGCCGCATGGCACAGGGATATTGGCTCGGTGCTTTGTGACAGCCTGGAGGGGTGGGATAGGGAGGGTGGGAGGGAAGGAGACGCAAGAGGGAAGAGATATGGGAACATATGTATATATATAACTGATTCACTTTGTTATAAAGCAGAAACTAACACACCATTGTAAAGCAATTATACCCCAATAAAGATGTTAAAAAAAAAAAAAAGAAGATGTGGCACATATATACAATGGAATATTACTCAGCCATAAACAGAAATGAAACTGAGCTATTCGTAATGAGGTGGATAGACCTAGAGTCTCTCATACAGAGTGAAGTAAGTCAGAACGAGAAAGACAAATACCATATGCTAACACATATATATGGAATTTAAGAAAAGAATGTCATGAAGAACCTAGGGGTAAGACAGGAATAAAGACACAGACCTACTGGAGAACGGACTTGAGAATATGGGGAGGGGGAAGGGTGAGCTGTGACACCTCGTGAGAGACGCATGGACATATATATACTACCAAACGTAAGGTAGATAGCTAGTGGGAAGCAGCCGCACAGCACAGGGATATCAGCTCAGTGCTTTGTGACCGCCTGGAGGGGTGGGATAGGCAGGGTGGGAGGGAGGGAGATACAAGAGGGAAGAGATATGGGAACATATGTATATGTATAACTGATTCACTTTGTTATAAAGCAGAAACTAACACACCATTGTAGAGCAATTATACCCCAATAAAGATGTTAAAAAAAAAAAAAGGACAACATGGAAGAAATGGACAAATTCTTAGAAATGCACAACCTGCCAAGACTGAATCAGGAAGAAATAGGAAATATGAACAGACCAATCACAAGCACTGAAATTGAAACGGTGATTAAAAATTTTCCAAAACACAAAAGTCCAGGACCAGATGGCTTCACAGGCGAATTCTATAAAACATTTAGAGAAGATCTAACACCGATCCTTCTCAAACTCTTCCAAAATATAGCAGAGGGAGGAACACTCCCAAACACATTCCACGAGGCCACCATCACCCTGATACCAAAACCAGACAAGGATGTCACAAAGAAAGAAAACTACAGGCCAGTATCACTTATGAACATAGATGCAAAAATCCTCAACAAAATACTAGCAAACAGAATCCAACAGCACATTAGACGGATCATACACCATGATCAAGTGGAATTTATTGCAGGAATGCAAGGATTCTTCAATATACGCAAATCAATCAACGTGATACACCATATTAACAACGTGAAGAAGAGAAACCGTATGATCATCTCAATAGATGCAGAGAAAGCTTCTGACAAAATTCAAAACCCATTTATGATAAAAACCCTGCAGAAAGTAGGCACAGAGGGAACTTTCCTCAACACAGTAAAGGCCATATATGACAAACCCACAGCCAACATCGTCCTCAATGGTGAAAACCTGAAAGCATTTCCACTAAGTTCGGGAACAAGACAAGGTTGCCCACTCTTACCACTCTTATTCAACATAGTCTTGGAAGTTTTAGCCACAGCAATCAGAGCAGAAAAGGAAATAAAAGGAATCCAAATCGGAAAAGAAGAAGTAAAGCTGTCACTGTTTGCAGATGACATGATACTACACATAGAGAATCCTAAAGATGCTACCAGAAAACTACTAGAGCTAATCAATGAATTTGGTAAAGTAGCAGGATGCAAAATTAAGGCACAGAAATCTCTTACATTCCTATACACTAATGATGAAAAATCTGAAATTGAAATCGACAAAACACTCCCATTTACCATTGCAACAAAAAGAATAAAATATCTAGGAATAAGCCTACCTAAGGCGACAAAAGACCTGTATGCAGAAAATTATAGGACACTGATGAAAGAAATGAAAGATGATACAAATAGATGGAAAGATATAACATATTCTTGGATTGGAAGAATCAACATTGTGAAAATGACTCTCCTACCCAAAGCAATCTACAGATTCAATGCAATCCCTATGAAACTACCACTGGCATTTTTCACAGAACTAGAACAAAATATTTCACAATTTGTATGGAAACACAAAAGACCCCGAATAGCCAAAGCAATCTTGAGAACGAAAAACGGTGCTGGAGGAATCAGGCTCCCTGACTTCAGACTATACTACAAAGCTACAGTAATCAAGACAGTATGGTACTGGCACAAAAACAGAAAGATAGATCAATGGAACAGGATAGAAAGCCCAGAGATAAACCCACACACATATGGTCACCTTATCTTTGATAAAGGAGGCAGGAATGTACAGTGGAGAAAGGACAGCCTCTTCAATAAGTGGTGCTGGGAAAACTGGACAGCTACATGTAAAAGTATGAGATTAGTTCACTCCCTAACACCATACACAAAAATAAGCTCAAAATGGATTAAAGACCTAAATGTAAGGCCAGAAACTATCAAACTCTTAGAGGAAAACAGAGGCAGAACACTCTATGACATAAATCACAGCAAGGTGCTTTTTGACCCACCTCCTAGAGAAATGGAAATAAAAACAAAAATTTTACAATGGGATCTAATGAAACTTCAAAGCTTTTGCACAACAAAGGAAACCATAAACAAGACCAAAAGACAACCCTCAGAATGGGAGAAAATATTTGCAAATGAAGCAACTGACAAAGGATTCATCTCCAAAATTTACAAGTGGCACATGCAGCTCAATAACAAAAAAACAAACAACCCAATCCAAAAAAGGGCAGAAGACCTAAACAGACATTTCTCCAAAGAAGATATGCAGACTGCCAACAAACACATGAAAGAATGCTCAACATCATTAATCATTAGAGAAATGCAAATCATAACTACAATGAGATAGCATCTCATACCAGTCAGAATGGCCATCATCAAAAAATCTAGAAACAATAAATGCTGGAGAGGGTGTGGAGAAAAGGGAACCCTCTTGCATTGTTGGTGGGAATGTAAATTGATACAGACACTGTGGAGAACAGTATGGACGTTCCTTAAAAAACTACAAATAGAACTACCATATGACCCAGCAATCCCACTACTGGGCATATACCCTGAGAAAACCAAAATTCAAAATGAGTCATATACCAAAATGTTCATTGCAGCTCTATTTACAATAGCACGGAGATGGAAACAACCTAAGTGTCCATCATCGGAAGAATGGATAAAGAAGATGTGGCACATATATACAATGGAATATTACTCAGCCATTAAAAGAAACGAAATAGAGCTATTTGTAATGAGGTGGATAGACCTAGAGTCTGTCATAGAGAGTGAAGTAAGTCAGAAAGAGAAAGACAAATACCGTATGCTAACACATATATATGGAATTTAAGGGGAAAAAAATGTCATGAAGAACCTAGGGGTAAGACAGGAATAAAGACACAGACCTTCTAGAGAATGGACTTGAGGATATGGAGAGGGGAAGGGTAAGCTGTGACAAAGCGAGAGAGAGGCATGGACATATATATACTACCAAACGTAAGGTAGATAGCTAGGGGGAAGAAGCCGTATAGCACAGGGAGATCAGCTCGGTGCTTTGTGACCGCCTGGAGGGGTGCGATAGGGAGGGTGGGAGGAAGGGAGACGCAAGAGGGAAGAGATATGGGAACGTATGTATATGTATAACTGATTCACTTTTTTATAAAGCAGAAACTAACATGCCATTGTAAAGGAATTATACCCCAATAAACATGTTAAAAAATAAATTAAAATAAATAAATAAGTAAAAGAAAAAAAAGAAGGACACTACATAATGATCAAGGGATCGATCCAAGAAGAAGATATAACAATTGTAAATATCTATGCACCCAACATAGGAGCACCTCAATACATAAGGCAAATACTAACAGCCATAAAAGGGGAAATGGACAGTAACACATTCATAGTAGGGGACTTTAACACCCCACTTTCACCAATGGACAGATCATCCAAAATGAAAATAAATAAGGAAACACAAGCTTTAAATGATACATTAAACAAGATGGACTTAATTGATATTTATAGGACATTCCATCCAAAAACAACACAATACACATTTTTCTCAAGTGCTCATGGAACATTCTCCAGGATAGATCATATCTTGCGTCACAAATCAAGCCTTGGTAAATTTAAGAAAACTGAAATTGTATCAAGTATCTTTTCTGACCACAACGCTATGAGACTAGATATCAATTACAGGAAAAGATCTGTAAAAAATACAAACACATGGAGGCTAAACAATACACTACTTAATCACGAAGTGATCACTGAAGAAATCAAAGAGGAAATTTAAAAATACCTAGAAACAAATGACAATGGAGACACGACGACCCAAAATCTATGGGATGCAGCAAAAGCAGTTCTAAGAGAGAAGTTTATAGCAATATAATCCTACCTTAAGAAACAGGAAACATCTCGAGTAAACAACCTAACCTTGCACCTAAAGCAATTAGAGAAAGAAGAACAAAAAAACACCAAAGTTAGCAGAAGGAAAGAAATCATAAAAATCAGATCAGAAATAAATGAAAAAGAAATGAAGGAAACGATAGCAAAGATCAATAAAACTAAAAGCTGGTTCTTTGAGAAGATAAACAAAATTGATAAACCATTAGCCAGACTCATCAAGAAAAAAAGGGAGAAGACTCAAATCAATAGAATTAGAAATGAAAAAGGAGAAGTAACAACTGACACTGCAGAAATACAAAAGATCATGAGAGATTACTACAAGCAACTCTATGCCAATAAAATGCACAACCTGGAAGAAATGGACAAATTCTTAGAAATGCACAACCTGCCAAGACTGAATCAGGAAGAAACAGATAATATGAACAGACCAATCACAAGCACTGAAATTGAAACGGTGATTAAAAAGCTTCCAAGAAACAAAAGCCCAGGACCAGATGGCTTCACAGGCGATTCTATCAAACATTTAGAGGAGAGCTAGTACCTATCCTTCTCAAACTCTTCTAAAATATAGCAGAGGGAGGAACATTCCCAAACACATTCTACCAGGCCACCATCACCCTGATACCAAAACCAGACAAGGATGTCACAAAGAAAGAAAATACAGGCCAATATCACTGATGAACACAGATGCAAATATCCTCAACAAAATACTAGCAAACAGAATCCAACAGCACATTAAACGGATCATACACCATGATCCAGTGGAATTTATTGCAGGAATGCAAGGATTCTTCAATATACGCAAATCAATCAACGTGATAACACCATATTAACAAATTGAAGGACAGAAACCGTATGATCATCTCAATAGATGCAGAGAAAGCTTCTGACAAAATTCAACACCCATTTATGATAAAAACCCTGCAGAAAGTAGGCACAGAGGGAACTTTCCTCGACATAATAAATGCCATATATGACAAACCCACAGCCAACATCGCCCTCAATGGTGAAAACGTGAAAGCATTTCCACTAAGATCAGGAAAAAGACAAGGTTGCCCACTCTTACCACTCTTATTCAACATACTTTTGGAAGTTTTAGCCACAGCAATCAGAGCAGAAAAGGAAATAAAAGGAATCCAAATCGGAAAAGAAGAAGTAAAGCTGTCACTGTTTGCAGATGACATGATACTATGCATAGAGAATCCTAAAGATGCTACCAGAAAACTACTAGAGCTAATCAATGAATTTGGTAAAGTAGCAGGATGCAAAATTAATGCACAGAAATCTCTTACATTCCTATATACTAATGATGAAAAACCTGAAATTGAAATCGACAAAACACTCCCATTTACCATTGCAACAAAAAGAATAAAATATCTAGGAATAAGCCTACCTAAGGAGACAAAAGACCTGTATGCAGAAAATTATAGGACACTGATGAAAGAAATGAAAGATGATACAAATAGATGGAAAGATATAACATATTCTTGGATTGGAAGAATCAACATTGTGAAAATGACTCTCCTACCCAAAGCAATCTACAGATTCAATGCAATCCCTATGAAACTACCACTGGCATTTTTCACAGAACTAGAACAAAATATTTCACAATTTGTATGGAAACACAAAAGACCCTGAATAGCCAAAGCAATCTTGAGAACGAAAAACGGTGCTGGAGGAATCAGGCTCCCTGACTTCAGACTATACTACAAAGCTACAGTAATCAAGACAGTATGGTACTGGCACAAAAACAGAAAGATAGATCAATGGAACAGGATAGAAAGCCCAGAGATAAACCCACGCACATATGGTCACCTTATCTTTGATAAAGGAGGCAGGAATGTACAGTGGAGAAAGGACAGCCTCTTCAATAAGTGGTGCTGGGAAAACTGGACAGCTACATGTAACAGTATGAGATTAGATCACTCCCTAACACCATACACAAAAATAAGCTCAAAATGGATTAAAGACCTAAATGTAAGGCCAGAAACTATCAAACTCTTAGAGGAAAACAGAGGCAGAACACTCTATGACATAAATCACAGCAAGATCCTTTTTGATCCACCTCCTAGAGAAATGGAAATAAAAACAAAAATAAAATAAATGGGACCTAATGAAACTTCAAAGCTTTTACACAGCAAAGGAAACCATAAACAAGACCAAAAGACAACCCTCAGAATGGGAGAAAATATTTGCAAATGAAGCAACTGACAAAGGATTCATCTCCAAAATTTATAAGCAGCTCATGCAGCTCAATAACAAAAAAAACAAACAACCCAATCCAAAAAAGGGCAGAAGACCTAAACAGACATTTCTCCAAAGAAGATATGCAGACTGCCAACAAACACATGAAAGAATGCTCAAAATCATTAGTCATTAGGGAAATGCAAATCAAAACTACAATGAGATATCATCTCACACCAGTCAGAATGGCCATCATCAAAAAATCTAGAAACAATAAATGCTGGAGAGGGTATGGAGAAAAGGGAACACTCCTGCACTGCTGGTGGAAGTGTGAATTGGTACACCAACTATGGAGAACAGTATGGAGGTTCCTTAAAAAACTACAAATAGAACTACCATATGACCCAGCAATCCCACTACTGGGCATATACCCTGAGAAAACCGAAATTCAAAGAGTCACGTACCAAAATGTTCATTGCAGCTCTATTTACAATAGCCCGGAGATGGAAACAACCTAAGTGCCCATCATCGGATGAGTGGATAAAGAAGATGTGGCACATATATACAATGGAATATTACTCAGCCATAAAAAGAAACGAAATTGAGCTATTTGTAGTGAGGTGGATAGACCTAGAGTCTGTCATAGAGAGTGAAGTAAGTCAGAAAGAAAAAGACAAATACCGTATGCTAACACATATATATGGAATTAAGAAAAAAAAATGTCATGAAGAACCTAGGGGTAAGGCAGGAATAAAGACGCAGACCTCCTAGAGAACGGACTTGAGGTTATGGGGACGGGAAAGGGTGAGCTGTGACAGGGCGAGAGAGAGTCATGGACATATACACACTAACAAACGTAGTAAGGTAGATAGCTAGTGGGAAGCAGCCGCATGGCACAGGGATATTGGCTCGGTGCTTTGTGACAGCCTGGAGGGGTGGGATAGGGAGGGTGGGAGGGAAGGAGACGCAAGAGGGAAGAGATATGGGAACATATGTATATATATAACTGATTCACTTTGTTATAAAGCAGAAACTAACACACCATTGTAAAGCAATTATACCCCAATAAAGATGTTAAAAAAAAAAAAAAGAAGATGTGGCACATATATACAATGGAATATTACTCAGCCATAAACAGAAATGAAACTGAGCTATTCGTAATGAGGTGGATAGACCTAGAGTCTCTCATACAGAGTGAAGTAAGTCAGAACGAGAAAGACAAATACCATATGCTAACACATATATATGGAATTTAAGAAAAGAATGTCATGAAGAACCTAGGGGTAAGACAGGAATAAAGACACAGACCTACTGGAGAACGGACTTGAGAATATGGGGAGGGGGAAGGGTGAGCTGTGACACCTCGTGAGAGACGCATGGACATATATATACTACCAAACGTAAGGTAGATAGCTAGTGGGAAGCAGCCGCACAGCACAGGGATATCAGCTCAGTGCTTTGTGACCGCCTGGAGGGGTGGGA
This sequence comes from Orcinus orca, assembly GCF_937001465.1. Lineage (NCBI taxonomy): Eukaryota > Metazoa > Chordata > Mammalia > Artiodactyla > Delphinidae > Orcinus > Orcinus orca. Next base: position 43,628,734 of record NC_064572.1, read on the forward strand.
TAGGCAGGGTGGGAGGGAGGGAGATACAAGAGGGAAGAGATATGGGAACATATGTATATGTATAACTGATTCACTTTGTTATAAAGCAGAAACTAACACACCATTGTAGAGCAATTATACCCCAATAAAGATGTTAAAAAAAAAAAAAAGGACAACATGGAAGAAATGGACAAATTCTTAGAAATGCACAACCTGCCAAGACTGAATCAGGAAGAAATAGGAAATATGAACAGACCAATCACAAGCACTGAAATTGAAACGGTGATTAAAAATTTTCCAAAACACAAAAGTCCAGGACCAGATGGCTTCACAGGCGAATTCTATAAAACATTTAGAGAAGATCTAACACCGATCCTTCTCAAACTCTTCCAAAATATAGCAGAGGGAGGAACACTCCCAAACACATTCCACGAGGCCACCATCACCCTGATACCAAAACCAGACAAGGATGTCACAAAGAAAGAAAACTACAGGCCAGTATCACTTATGAACATAGATGCAAAAATCCTCAACAAAATACTAGCAAACAGAATCCAACAGCACATTAGACGGATCATACACCATGATCAAGTGGAATTTATTGCAGGAATGCAAGGATTCTTCAATATACGCAAATCAATCAACGTGATACACCATATTAACAACGTGAAGAAGAGAAACCGTATGATCATCTCAATAGATGCAGAGAAAGCTTCTGACAAAATTCAAAACCCATTTATGATAAAAACCCTGCAGAAAGTAGGCACAGAGGGAACTTTCCTCAACACAGTAAAGGCCATATATGACAAACCCACAGCCAACATCGTCCTCAATGGTGAAAACCTGAAAGCATTTCCACTAAGTTCAGGAACAAGACAAGGTTGCCCACTCTTACCACTCTTATTCAACATAGTCTTGGAAGTTTTAGCCACAGCAATCAGAGCAGAAAAGGAAATAAAAGGAATCCAAATCGGAAAAGAAGAAGTAAAGCTGTCACTGTTTGCAGATGACATGATACTACACATAGAGAATCCTAAAGATGCTACCAGAAAACTACTAGAGCTAATCAATGAATTTGGTAAAGTAGCAGGATGCAAAATTAATGCACAGAAATCTCTTACATTCCTATACACTAATGATGAAAAATCTGAAATTGAAATCGACAAAACACTCCCATTTACCATTGCAACAAAAAGAATAAAATATCTAGGAATAAGCCTACCTAAGGCGACAAAAGACCTGTATGCAGAAAATTATAGGACACTGATGAAAGAAATGAAAGATGATACAAATAGATGGAAAGATATAACATATTCTTGGATTGGAAGAATCAACATTGTGAAAATGACTCTCCTACCCAAAGCAATCTACAGATTCAATGCAATCCCTATGAAACTACCACTGGCATTTTTCACAGAACTAGAACAAAATATTTCACAATTTGTATGGAAACACAAAAGACCCCGAATAGCCAAAGCAATCTTGAGAACGAAAAACGGTGCTGGAGGAATCAGGCTCCCTGACTTCAGACTATACTACAAAGCTACAGTAATCAAGACAGTATGGTACTGGCACAAAAACAGAAAGATAGATCAATGGAACAGGATAGAAAGCCCAGAGATAAACCCACACACATATGGTCACCTTATCTTTGATAAAGGAGGCAGGAATGTACAGTGGAGAAAGGACAGCCTCTTCAATAAGTGGTGCTGGGAAAACTGGACAGCTACATGTAAAAGTATGAGATTAGTTCACTCCCTAACACCATACACAAAAATAAGCTCAAAATGGATTAAAGACCTAAATGTAAGGCCAGAAACTATCAAACTCTTAGAGGAAAACAGAGGCAGAACACTCTATGACATAAATCACAGCAAGGTCCTTTTTGACCCACCTCCTAGAGAAATGGAAATAAAAACAAAAATTTTACAATGGGATCTAATGAAACTTCAAAGCTTTTGCACAACAAAGGAAACCATAAACAAGACCAAAAGACAACCCTCAGAATGGGAGAAAATATTTGCAAATGAAGCAACTGACAAAGGATTCATCTCCAAAATTTACAAGTGGCACATGCAGCTCAATAACAAAAAAACAAACAACCCAATCCAAAAAAGGGCAGAAGACCTAAACAGACATTTCTCCAAAGAAGATATGCAGACTGCCAACAAACACATGAAAGAATGCTCAACATCATTAATCATTAGAGAAATGCAAATCATAACTACAATGAGATAGCATCTCATACCAGTCAGAATGGCCATCATCAAAAAATCTAGAAACAATAAATGCTGGAGAGGGTGTGGAGAAAAGGGAACCCTCTTGCATTGTTGGTGGGAATGTAAATTGATACAGACACTGTGGAGAACAGTATGGACGTTCCTTAAAAAACTACAAATAGAACTACCATATGACCCAGCAATCCCACTACTGGGCATATACCCTGAGAAAACCAAAATTCAAAACGAGTCATATACCAAAATGTTCATTGCAGCTCTATTTACAATAGCACGGAGATGGAAACAACCTAAGTGTCCATCATCGGAAGAATGGATAAAGAAGATGTGGCACATATATACAATGGAATATTACTCAGCCATTAAAAGAAACGAAATAGAGCTATCTGTAATGAGGTGGATAGACCTAGAGTCTGTCATAGAGAGTGAAGTAAGTCAGAAAGAGAAAGACAAATACCGTATGCTAACACATATATATGGAATTTAAGGGGAAAAAAATGTCATGAAGAACCTAGGGGTAAGACAGGAATAAAGACACAGACCTTCTAGAGAATGGACTTGAGGATATGGAGAGGGGAAGGGTAAGCTGTGACAAAGCGAGAGAGAGGCATGGACATATATATACTACCAAACGTAAGGTAGATAGCTAGGGGGAAGAAGCCGTATAGCACAGGGAGATCAGCTCGGTGCTTTGTGACCGCCTGGAGGGGTGCGATAGGGAGGGTGGGAGGAAGGGAGACGCAAGAGGGAAGAGATATGGGAACGTATGTATATGTATAACTGATTCACTTTTTTATAAAGCAGAAACTAACATGCCATTGTAAAGGAATTATACCCCAATAAACATGTTAAAAAATAAATTAAAATAAATAAATAAGTAAAAGAAAAAAAAGAAGGACACTACATAATGATCAAGGGATCGATCCAAGAAGAAGATATAACAATTGTAAATATCTATGCACCCAACATAGGAGCACCTCAATACATAAGGCAAATACTAACAGCCATAAAAGGGGAAATGGACAGTAACACATTCATAGTAGGGGACTTTAACACCCCACTTTCACCAATGGACAGATCATCCAAAATGAAAATAAATAAGGAAACACAAGCTTTAAATGATACATTAAACAAGATGGACTTAATTGATATTTATAGGACATTCCATCCAAAAACAACACAATACACATTTTTCTCAAGTGCTCATGGAACATTCTCCAGGATAGATCATATCTTGCGTCACAAATCAAGCCTTGGTAAATTTAAGAAAACTGAAATTGTATCAAGTATCTTTTCTGACCACAACGCTATGAGACTAGATATCAATTACAGGAAAAGATCTGTAAAAAATACAAACACATGGAGGCTAAACAATACACTACTTAATCACGAAGTGATCACTGAAGAAATCAAAGAGGAAATTTAAAAATACCTAGAAACAAATGACAATGGAGACACGACGACCCAAAATCTATGGGATGCAGCAAAAGCAGTTCTAAGAGAGAAGTTTATAGCAATATAATCCTACCTTAAGAAACAGGAAACATCTCGAGTAAACAACCTAACCTTGCACCTAAAGCAATTAGAGAAAGAAGAACAAAAAAACACCAAAGTTAGCAGAAGGAAAGAAATCATAAAAATCAGATCAGAAATAAATGAAAAAGAAATGAAGGAAACGATAGCAAAGATCAATAAAACTAAAAGCTGGTTCTTTGAGAAGATAAACAAAATTGATAAACCATTAGCCAGACTCATCAAGAAAAAAAGGGAGAAGACTCAAATCAATAGAATTAGAAATGAAAAAGGAGAAGTAACAACTGACACTGCAGAAATACAAAAGATCATGAGAGATTACTACAAGCAACTCTATGCCAATAAAATGCACAACCTGGAAGAAATGGACAAATTCTTAGAAATGCACAACCTGCCAAGACTGAATCAGGAAGAAACAGATAATATGAACAGACCAATCACAAGCACTGAAATTGAAACGGTGATTAAAAAGCTTCCAAGAAACAAAAGCCCAGGACCAGATGGCTTCACAGGCGATTCTATCAAACATTTAGAGGAGAGCTAGTACCTATCCTTCTCAAACTCTTCTAAAATATAGCAGAGGGAGGAACATTCCCAAACACATTCTACCAGGCCACCATCACCCTGATACCAAAACCAGACAAGGATGTCACAAAGAAAGAAAATACAGGCCAATATCACTGATGAACACAGATGCAAATATCCTCAACAAAATACTAGCAAACAGAATCCAACAGCACATTAAACGGATCATACACCATGATCCAGTGGAATTTATTGCAGGAATGCAAGGATTCTTCAATATACGCAAATCAATCAACGTGATAACACCATATTAACAAATTGAAGGACAGAAACCGTATGATCATCTCAATAGATGCAGAGAAAGCTTCTGACAAAATTCAACACCCATTTATGATAAAAACCCTGCAGAAAGTAGGCACAGAGGGAACTTTCCTCGACATAATAAATGCCATATATGACAAACCCACAGCCAACATCGCCCTCAATGGTGAAAACGTGAAAGCATTTCCACTAAGATCAGGAAAAAGACAAGGTTGCCCACTCTTACCACTCTTATTCAACATACTTTTGGAAGTTTTAGCCACAGCAATCAGAGCAGAAAAGGAAATAAAAGGAATCCAAATCGGAAAAGAAGAAGTAAAGCTGTCACTGTTTGCAGATGACATGATACTATGCATAGAGAATCCTAAAGATGCTACCAGAAAACTACTAGAGCTAATCAATGAATTTGGTAAAGTAGCAGGATGCAAAATTAATGCACAGAAATCTCTTACATTCCTATATACTAATGATGAAAAACCTGAAATTGAAATCGACAAAACACTCCCATTTACCATTGCAACAAAAAGAATAAAATATCTAGGAATAAGCCTACCTAAGGAGACAAAAGACCTGTATGCAGAAAATTATAGGACACTGATGAAAGAAATGAAAGATGATACAAATAGATGGAAAGATATAACATATTCTTGGATTGGAAGAATCAACATTGTGAAAATGACTCTCCTACCCAAAGCAATCTACAGATTCAATGCAATCCCTATGAAACTACCACTGGCATTTTTCACAGAACTAGAACAAAATATTTCACAATTTGTATGGAAACACAAAAGACCCTGAATAGCCAAAGCAATCTTGAGAACGAAAAACGGTGCTGGAGGAATCAGGCTCCCTGACTTCAGACTATACTACAAAGCTACAGTAATCAAGACAGTATGGTACTGGCACAAAAACAGAAAGATAGATCAATGGAACAGGATAGAAAGCCCAGAGATAAACCCACGCACATATGGTCACCTTATCTTTGATAAAGGAGGCAGGAATGTACAGTGGAGAAAGGACAGCCTCTTCAATAAGTGGTGCTGGGAAAACTGGACAGCTACATGTAACAGTATGAGATTAGATCACTCCCTAACACCATACACAAAAATAAGCTCAAAATGGATTAAAGACCTAAATGTAAGGCCAGAAACTATCAAACTCTTAGAGGAAAACAGAGGCAGAACACTCTATGACATAAATCACAGCAAGATCCTTTTTGATCCACCTCCTAGAGAAATGGAAATAAAAACAAAAATAAAATAAATGGGACCTAATGAAACTTCAAAGCTTTTACACAGCAAAGGAAACCATAAACAAGACCAAAAGACAACCCTCAGAATGGGAGAAAATATTTGCAAATGAAGCAACTGACAAAGGATTCATCTCCAAAATTTATAAGCAGCTCATGCAGCTCAATAACAAAAAAAACAAACAACCCAATCCAAAAAAGGGCAGAAGACCTAAACAGACATTTCTCCAAAGAAGATATACAGACTGCCAACAAACACATGAAAGAATGCTCAAAATCATTAGTCATTAGGGAAATGCAAATCAAAACTACAATGAGATATCATCTCACACCAGTCAGAATGGCCATCATCAAAAAATCTAGAAACAATAAATGCTGGAGAGGGTATGGAGAAAAGGGAACACTCCTGCACTGCTGGTGGAAGTGTGAATTGGTACACCAACTATGGAGAACAGTATGGAGGTTCCTTAAAAAACTACAAATAGAACTACCATATGACCCAGCAATCCCACTACTGGGCATATACCCTGAGAAAACCGAAATTCAAAGAGTCACGTACCAAAATGTTCATTGCAGCTCTATTTACAATAGCCCGGAGATGGAAACAACCTAAGTGCCCATCATCGGATGAGTGGATAAAGAAGATGTGGCACATATATACAATGGAATATTACTCAGCCATAAAAAGAAACGAAATTGAGCTATTTGTAGTGAGGTGGATAGACCTAGAGTCTGTCATAGAGAGTGAAGTAAGTCAGAAAGAAAAAGACAAATACCGTATGCTAACACATATATATGGAATTAAGAAAAAAAAATGTCATGAAGAACCTAGGGGTAAGGCAGGAATAAAGACGCAGACCTCCTAGAGAACGGACTTGAGGTTATGGGGACGGGAAAGGGTGAGCTGTGACAGGGCGAGAGAGAGTCATGGACATATACACACTAACAAACGTAGTAAGGTAGATAGCTAGTGGGAAGCAGCCGCATGGCACAGGGATATTGGCTCGGTGCTTTGTGACAGCCTGGAGGGGTGGGATAGGGAGGGTGGGAGGGAAGGAGACGCAAGAGGGAAGAGATATGGGAACATATGTATATATATAACTGATTCACTTTGTTATAAAGCAGAAACTAACACACCATTGTAAAGCAATTATACCCCAATAAAGATGTTAAAAAAAAAAAAAAGAAGATGTGGCACATATATACAATGGAATATTACTCAGCCATAAACAGAAATGAAACTGAGCTATTCGTAATGAGGTGGATAGACCTAGAGTCTCTCATACAGAGTGAAGTAAGTCAGAACGAGAAAGACAAATACCATATGCTAACACATATATATGGAATTTAAGAAAAGAATGTCATGAAGAACCTAGGGGTAAGACAGGAATAAAGACACAGACCTACTGGAGAACGGACTTGAGAATATGGGGAGGGGGAAGGGTGAGCTGTGACACCTCGTGAGAGACGCATGGACATATATATACTACCAAACGTAAGGTAGATAGCTAGTGGGAAGCAGCCGCACAGCACAGGGATATCAGCTCAGTGCTTTGTGACCGCCTGGAGGGGTGGGATAGGCAGGGTGGGAGGGAGGGAGATACAAGAGGGAAGAGATATGGGAACATATGTATATGTATAACTGATTCACTTTGTTATAAAGCAGAAACTAACACACCATTGTAGAGCAATTATACCCCAATAAAGATGTTAAAAAAAAAAAAAGGACAACATGGAAGAAATGGACAAATTCTTAGAAATGCACAACCTGCCAAGACTGAATCAGGAAGAAATAGGAAATATGAACAGACCAATCACAAGCACTGAAATTGAAACGGTGATTAAAAATTTTCCAAAACACAAAAGTCCAGGACCAGATGGCTTCACAGGCGAATTCTATAAAACATTTAGAGAAGATCTAACACCGATCCTTCTCAAACTCTTCCAAAATATAGCAGAGGGAGGAACACTCCCAAACACATTCCACGAGGCCACCATCACCCTGATACCAAAACCAGACAAGGATGTCACAAAGAAAGAAAACTACAGGCCAGTATCACTTATGAACATAGATGCAAAAATCCTCAACAAAATACTAGCAAACAGAATCCAACAGCACATTAGACGGATCATACACCATGATCAAGTGGAATTTATTGCAGGAATGCAAGGATTCTTCAATATACGCAAATCAATCAACGTGATACACCATATTAACAACGTGAAGAAGAGAAACCGTATGATCATCTCAATAGATGCAGAGAAAGCTTCTGACAAAATTCAAAACCCATTTATGATAAAAACCCTGCAGAAAGTAGGCACAGAGGGAACTTTCCTCAACACAGTAAAGGCCATATATGACAAACCCACAGCCAACATCGTCCTCAATGGTGAAAACCTGAAAGCATTTCCACTAAGTTCGGGAACAAGACAAGGTTGCCCACTCTTACCACTCTTATTCAACATAGTCTTGGAAGTTTTAGCCACAGCAATCAGAGCAGAAAAGGAAATAAAAGGAATCCAAATCGGAAAAGAAGAAGTAAAGCTGTCACTGTTTGCAGATGACATGATACTACACATAGAGAATCCTAAAGATGCTACCAGAAAACTACTAGAGCTAATCAATGAATTTGGTAAAGTAGCAGGATGCAAAATTAAGGCACAGAAATCTCTTACATTCCTATACACTAATGATGAAAAATCTGAAATTGAAATCGACAAAACACTCCCATTTACCATTGCAACAAAAAGAATAAAATATCTAGGAATAAGCCTACCTAAGGCGACAAAAGACCTGTATGCAGAAAATTATAGGACACTGATGAAAGAAATGAAAGATGATACAAATAGATGGAAAGATATAACATATTCTTGGATTGGAAGAATCAACATTGTGAAAATGACTCTCCTACCCAAAGCAATCTACAGATTCAATGCAATCCCTATGAAACTACCACTGGCATTTTTCACAGAACTAGAACAAAATATTTCACAATTTGTATGGAAACACAAAAGACCCTGAATAGCCAAAGCAATCTTGAGAACGAAAAACGGTGCTGGAGGAATCAGGCTCCCTGACTTCAGACTATACTACAAAGCTACAGTAATCAAGACAGTATGGTACTGGCACAAAAACAGAAAGATAGATCAATGGAACAGGATAGAAAGCCCAGAGATAAACCCACGCACATATGGTCACCTTATCTTTGATAAAGGAGGCAGGAATGTACAGTGGAGAAAGGACAGCCTCTTCAATAAGTGGTGTTGGTCATGCCATGTAATTTTAGAGTTACACTAATGTTTACTAGAAAATCTAAAATACCTGAGCACTTCATGCCTGAAACACAGGACTGTAGCTGAGTAAATCCTTGGCCCAAAAACATGGATTTTCCCTCCAACCTTAGAAAATACTAAGTATCAATACTATGTAATTAGTACATACATAATACTTAGTACATACACAATACATATATAGTAAGTACATAATACTATGTAATTAGTATTAGAATATTTCTATTTTCATTTTCACAATTAGTAAAAAATAAAATTAAAGGGTAGAAAGAGTATACTCCTGGCATCATTATAAGCTTAATATGTGAATTTTGATAACCATTTTTAAAATCCATGTTCTAAGAAAATTAACTGTTTTTAAATATTTAGAAGACCAACTTCAATATCTTGAAGGCAGTGAATTCACTGTCATATCTAATTATAAGTAAAAACAAAATCTTGAATGTAATTGTGAAGTTTTGGCTGATATCTGTTATTGGATGCCCTTCATGCTATCCTGTGCTCGGATGCTGAGTATGCATTTAGGGTAGAAAATAATAGCTTATTGTCACAATGAATCTTTTATCCATAATATGCATTTTGCCTTACCAAAAAAGCTTACAAAATTGTGCTTATTCCTTATGATTTAGTTGGTGATTTGTTTATGTCTTATTTTAAAGAAAGTGCTGTAAATACTGATCTCTGAAATAGGTATTTAAATATTGCCTGTCAATACAGCCGATTGTTTTCTTTAAATGTAAATAAAATAATGCTCTTCCAATAAATTTGCTTTCATTATTTGTAAATCAATAAAATAATGCAAATATCATGCTCAAAAAAAAAAGTGGTGCTGGGAAAACAGGAAAGCTACATGTGAAACAATGAAATTAGAACATTCTCTAACACCATGCACAAAAATAAACTCAAAATGTATCAAAGACCTAAATGTAAGGCCGGACACTATAAAACTCTTAGAGGAAAACACAGAACACTCTTTGACATAAATGGCAGCAATATCTTTTGTGATCCAGGTCCTAGAGTAATGAAAATAAAAACGGAAATAAACAAATGGGACGTAATTAAACTTAAAGGCTTCTGCACAGCAAAGGAAACCATAAACGAAACAAAAAGACAACCCACAGAATGGGAGAAAATATTTGCAAATGAAGCGACTAACAAGGGATTAATCTCCAAAATATATAAACAGCTCACGCAGCTCTATGTCAAAAAAAAATAAACCCAATCAAAAAATGGGCAGAAGATCTAAATAGACATTTCTCAAAGAAGACATACAGATGGCCAAAAAAGCACATGAAAGATGCTCAATGTCACTAATTACCAGAGAAATGCAAATCAAAACTACAATGCGGTATCACCTCACACAGGTCAGAATGGCCATCGTCAAAAAGTCCACAAACAGGGCTTCCCTGGTGGCATGGTGGATAAGAATCTGCCTGCCAATGCAGGGGACACAGGTTCGGTCCCTGGTCCAGGAAGATCCCACATGCCACAGAGCAACTAAGCCCATACGCCACAACTACTGAAGCCCTCATGCCTAGAGCCCATGCTCCGCAACAAGAGAAGCCACCGTAATGAGAAGCCTGCGCACCGCAATGAAGAGTAGCCCCCGCTGGCTGCAAATAGAGAAAGCCACGCACAGCAACAAAGACCCAATGCAGCCAAAAATAAATAAATAATTAGATAAATAAATAAAACTATTATAACAATTTGTGGACTAAACTAGCAGCAAAATTTGTAAAAAAAAAAAAAAAATCTACAAACAATAAATGCTGGAGAGGGTGTGGAGAAAAGGGAACCCTCCTACACTGTTGGTGGGAATGTAAATTGGTACAAGCACTATGGAGAACAGTATGAAGCTTCCTTAAAAAACAAAAAACAGAACTACCATATGATCCAGCAATCCCACTCCTTGGCATATATCTGCAGAAAACCATAATCCGAAAGGATACATACACCCCAATGTTCACTGCCGCACTATTTACAATAGCCAGGACACAGAAGCAACCTAAATGTCCATCGTCAGAGGAATGGATAAAGAACATACCGTATATATATATATATATATATATATATACAATGGAATATTACTCAGAGAAAAAAAGAACAAAATAATGCCATTTGCAGCAACATGGATGGACCTAGAGATTATCATACTAAGTGAAGTGAGACAGAGAAAGACAAATATCAAATGACATCACTCATATGTGGAATCTAATAAAAAAAGATACAAATGAACTTATTTACAAAACAGAAACAGACTTACAGATATCGAGAACTTATGGTTACCAAAGGGGAAACGTGGGGGGGTTGATGAATACACACACACTACCACATATAAGATAGATAACCAACAAGGACCTAATGTATAGCACAGGGAACTCTGCTCAGTATTCTGTGATAATCTATATGAGAAAAGAATCTAAAAAAGAATGAGTATATGTATAACTTAATCACTTTGCTGAAAAGTGATTCACACTTCAGTAATCACACCTGAAACTAACACAGTATTGTAAGTCAACTATACTCCAATAAAATAAAAAAATAAATTAAAAAAAAACCCAGGCAGTCTGGCTCCAGGTCCAGAGAATGTTCTAGGCCACACTGCTGCTCTCCACCCATGCTGGAGCATGGACACCTATGTGATGCTATCCACCCACCAGCCTCGCTTCCTGTGTCTCTCCTGTCTTTCTTCACCAGTAGTTCCCAAAGATGTGGTCATTTGGGCAACAGGCAGAGATAAGCAGAGGCTAGAATACTGACAAGAAAGGAAAAACTGTCTGCCTTCTGGGATTTGGTGGGAGAGCCAAGCTTCCCCTGCCCACAGGGGTGGGGCCCGATGGGCCAGTCAACGGTCCTGAGCACAGTATCCTGGCCTCTCTGGCCAGCCTGAGAGTGGCCTGGGTTGGTCCGGGGACACAGAGCCACTGTTCCCTCTCACTTCACTTACGCCCAGCAATGAACCACATGGGTCCACATGCTCTTGTTGAGCTAGTAAGATGTCTGAAACATTTTTAAATTAGTTATTTAAAATCCAGAGATTTCATATAAAAATCTGGATTCCCAGCTTCTCTTAAAAGAATCCACAGATCTCGTGGCACCTGGCCGGAATTCCCAAATGGTTACACTGATGGAGTTCAGTGGCACTTGCGCCCTTTTGATAGCCCATGTATTTCCTAATTCTCCACAGACCCCACCTTTCCCTATTGCCTCACATCCAGTCCACACTTCACTCATGTGGATTTGCCAGGTACTCACCTCTTTTGCTTCAACCTCCATGGCACAGACTACCCCCCAGGGCCAGGATGAAGTAGGAGACTGGCCCTGACTCCCAGAAGGTAGAAATGCGAAACCAGGGCTATCGTGACCAGAGACATCTGCTAGGACCTCAAATGAGCAGGCAGAGAACATATAGGGGGAACTGCCCATATGCAGAGGGTCCTCAAAAGGGGAAGAAGCCAGCCTGGCACTGCATCCCTGGCACCTGCCTCCTGCCTTCCTCCCCACTCAGGTCCCTGCTCTGTCCCTTTCACTTCCGCTTTACCCACTATGCGAGCATCTCGAATACATCTGCTTTCCTGCTGCCTGGCCTGTGCACAGGAGGACTCTTCCCTGTTCAGTGTGTGTAAAATTCTTATTAGCCCTTGGGAACAGCTCAGGTGTCCCCTCCTATGTGAGCTGTCCCAGATCCTCCCTTCAGCACAACCACAGTGCTCTTGGGCTCCCTCCCTGGCCCTCTACCACTGACCATGTGAAGACACTCGCCTCTGCACGGATCCTCACTGGGAACCAGCCCCTCTCCCCAGTCCTGAGCCAATGCTGGGCTTGGAACAGAGGTCAAGGAGCACTGAGCGAAGGAGGGTGGACACACAGTCCAGGAAGTCTGTGGTCCCAAGTTCATGCACTCAGTTCCCCACCCTCGGCTCACAGTGACTGAAGGCCATAGTCAGGGAAGAGAGACACTGAGGAAAGGAATTCTAAAATTCTCTCTAGAGATTCACAACGCTTAGGTAATTCCATCCAGCCTCCTCTTGGCCCCAGCCCTTCCTACTCTCCCATTTCCTGTCCCCAGGACATCTGATGTCTACCTGTCCATTCATCCATCCATCCATCCATCCACCCTTCCATCACTCTTGCGTTTGTGCCCCACCCTGTTCTAGGTCCTAGAGGATCTCAGAGCTGCCCAGAGGGCTAGAAACATGTAAATCCTACCACGGGCTCCTCTGCTGAAAACCCCTTGCTGCCTCCCTCCTCCCCACCCAGGATAAAATCCAAACTTGGCAGGCAGAGAGGCAAGGACCTGCCGCCCTCCCTCCACCAGCTTCTGGGGCACAGAGTCTGGGCCCGGCAGAGGGCAGCTGCTGCACGGCCAGCCCCGCTGTTCATGCGGTGCCTGCGGTCAGGCGGCTCCCACGTCTCTGAAGCCCTCTCCCAACCTCAGCTCAACCACTGCTTCCTCCTGTGAAGCCTTCCAGACCACTCTTCCAGCCCCCTAAACAGGGCTGTGAGAGCCAGGAAATGGAAGTCCACAGGATCCCGAGTGCTTCTAAACAGAGGTGATTTAGAGGAGGAGGGAACATCAGAATTGGGGTCTAAGAATGAGCAGGACATAGCCAGGCAGACAGGCGGGATGCTGGGGGCGTGCATGAGCAGAGACCCCAAGGCAGACCATGAGCAGGAGGCCGGGGGGGTGTCTGACAAGGGCCCCAGGGGTTGGAGGGTGGGTGTGAGAGAGCCTGACTGAAGAGGATGGGAGCATGGCAGCCCCCAGTCCTGACATGGACCATGAGCCCTGGTGAGCACTAACCCCATACATGGCTCAGGGGCTCTGGGAAATGATGAGACTCCCCCAGAGGCCCTCCAAGCGCTGAGCCTGGTGAGAGCGCTGAGCTAGGGATAGGGAATGGGAACACAGGTGGCAGGTGATGGTCAAGGCTGAAGGCCACAGAGACAAAGATTCTGAGCCTGCACCTGCAGTGGTCTGGGTGCACATCCTGACTAAGCCACTGAGGAGCAGAGTAGCCTCCTTTCCTAGGTCTCAGTTTCTCCATCTATAGAATGGGGATGATCACACTTGTCTTTAGAGACTGCCCAGAGGCCCTGCTCCCAGCCACCACCAGGCCCAGGACTGACCCCACATTCCCAGCGAGGCGGCGTGGAGCCTTGCATCCGACCTTGTACAGGCTTCAGGTGTGAGCTGCCCCCCTCACCACCCTTGGTGGGGAGATGCTCCGGGAGCCCCATGGGAAAGGCTCATTCCAGCTCAACCTCCCAGGGCTCTGCTCCCAGCTTCCTCCTGCTGGAGGTACCCTGTGCTCAGGCTACAGGTCCGGCCTCCCTCAGCCAGGGGCCTTGCCCACCACTCCCCTCATCAGGGTCTCTCAGCCAGAGCCTGGCAGGGCCTGGAACGGCTGTGCTGAACTTCCTCAGCCCTCCTGGCACGTCTCAGAGGGGGAGCCTTGCCAAGAACCAGTCTCAGTAGGTCTGTCGGATCCCTGGAAACCCAGCCAGTGTGCGGGTTCCTCGAGGGCCCAGCCCACACTCTTCTCCAGTGGCACAGCCGGCGCTTTGTGAGGAAGCTGGCAGAGGCTGCCTTTCCTCTGGATGAACCTGCGGACGGGCTCAGAGCTGGGCCAGGCCTCCTCCCCTGCCAGCTGCTCCCTGGCAAAGCCCGGCCCTCACTCCCCTCTCCCCAGAATCCCAAGCAGGGGCAGGAAGGGACAGGCCCAGCACTCAGCTGACTCAGATCCCTGTCCTGGGTGACCCTGGGCACCGTCCTCAACCTCCCTGAGCTTTGGTCTCTGCCACTTCATGGGGCCGTCGGCAGCCACGGGAGAGCCTACAGCACCGGGCGCTTGAGAAATGTGGCCTTCTCCTGACCCAGGAGGGCCAGCCCAGGATAGGGTGGGCTCTGCCTGCCCCCGGGTCCCAGCAGGGAAGGGAGGCAGCTGAGATTCCCTCTGGAGCTGATCCCCGAGAGGAGAGCTCAGTCTCCTAGTATGGCTCTGGCCATACTAGGGCTCTCTCCAGTTGGGGGGAGAGGCACATAGAGAAGAGACACAATGAGGACAATAATTCTTAAATTCTCTCCAGAGATTCACAAACTGTGGGTAAACCCTTCCTGTTCTCTACTCCCCTCCCCACGACACTTGCCGTCCTCCGTGAACGCACCCCACGGTTTGTAAATCCACTTTCCATCACTCCCACACTTGTGCCTATGGGCACTGCCCTCCGCTAGGTACTACAGAGCCTCAGCTCTGCTCGGAACAGCTGTAACTAATTGGCTGGGCTGTAGCCAAGTTTCAACAACCAAGAGGCTGAAATCAGCCCAAGGGAGAGAAATACAGCGAGAGGCAACATCTTGGGGGGGTGTCCTGCCCGAGGCAAGCTGGTCCCCGGGGCAGAAGTGACCCCTACCCTCTGGTGTTCGCCAGCCCCACGCCCAGACACGGGTGACTTCCTGAGGCCTGGAGAGGCAAACGTGGGCTAAGCACTGGACTTGGAGCCGGTAGCCCAGAGCTGGCATCCTACCTGGTCCCCTCAGTAGTGGTGGTGGTGGTGGGGTGATCCTTTGGAAGTTCCCGCGCCCCGGAAGACTAGGCTCTTCATCCCTGCACACGGGATGCCCACCACCCGGGCGGGAGGTAGGAGGCGTCCCAGCGCTGCCTCTTCCCCCAACACGCGCGCGCCCGCTCCCCCAGCCCGGCGACCGGTCCCGCTGCTGCCCCCCACCCCGCCCGCCCTCCCCCCCCCTGGGCGCCCCGCGACCCGCCGGCGCAGCGCTGTCCTCGCCCGCGCGTGGGGCCGGAGCCGAGCGCGCTGTCGGACAGGAACGCCGCTTCCGCTCGGCTTCGCTGGGCGTCCGAACCCCCTCCCGCGGTACCTGGGGCGGCGGCGGGAGCGCAGCAGGCTGGCAGGCGGCAGGGCGACCGCGGGCAGGCGCGGCACCCGGAGAAGGCCCGCGCGGCCGGCATCAGGCCCATGGCGCGCCCGGGCGCGGCGGCGCGGCGGCGGCAGGAATGCCCGGCACGCGCGCAGGTAGCGTCTTGCCCGCCGCCCGCCCCAGGCCCGGACCCTGGAGCGAGGGAGGCAGGGCCTGGGCCCGGCGAGTTCCTGAAACGCTGCTCCTGGAGTCGGCCCCCGTGGCGCTCCCGGCTCAGACCTCTGACCCGCTTCTTCCTAACGCTCGGTGTTACAAGCACCTGTAGGAATACTAGCAACTTCCAATGATCCGCCCCTTCCTCCTGGTCAAGGGCTCGCTTTAGGAAATTCCTCGCCCCGCAGAATGGGAGGCAGGTGTTCCAAGTGGAGGCCAGGTGATTTCGGTTTGGGTCAAGCAGCGGGGTGAGTGCCTAGCCCAGTCTACAGCTGGGCTGCTGCCTGTGGAGCTGGCGTTCAGGGCTCCAACCCTCTGCCTTGCCGAGGGGCCAGCGCCCCAGTGCCACGGAGGGTGCTTAGGACTTAACACAAGCGTCTTGTGCAGCCCTGAGCTGTATGAGTATTAATGTCCCATTTTACAGATGAGGCGGCTGAAGCTCAGAGAGGTTTTGTAATTTTCCCAAGGTCACCCAGCTAGTAAGTAACAGATCTTCAATTCAAACCTATATTATCTTTCTGCAAAGCCTGAGTTCTTCCCAGAGTAGGATTCTATCCCAGAGAAAAAAACCCACAATCCCACATTTCCAGAGGGTGCAAAGTGTGAGGACCGAGATGGGTGCACAGCTTCAGGCATTCACCAGGAGGGCAGGTGGACAGAGAAGCAAAGCTGGGGCCCTGCAACACCAGAAGAAGGGGTGGAGGTCACCAGGGGTCTGTGGGCAGAATTCTGTAAGGGAAGGGCTTAGGGGAGCCCTGGGGCTGGAAGGGGTGGGAGCTCATCTGAAATCCAGTGTGTAGGGTAGGGTCACTTTTTTTGCTCTTACTAAGCAGGGCCTAGACCAGAATGAGGCAAGTGAATTTTGCACTTCAGGTGCAAGGTTAAAGGGGGTGCCAAAAATTTCAGTAATCAAGAGAAGTATTTTTGCGATATTTAAAAAAATACAAATTAATGCCAAAAAAATCCATGAGGAACAAAATATCAAAATTTTAAATAAAGACGGGATCCGACCCTGTACTTGCACAGACTTTGTGAGTGCCTCATTTGCCTCACCCTAATCCCACCCACAGATCCTGTCTTTAAAATTTTGATAGTCTGTTTATCATGGTTGTGGTGGGCTGAACAATGCCTCCCTCGAGACGTCCATGTCCTAATCCCTAGAACCTGTGACGTTGCTACCTTACCTAGCAAAAGGGGTGTTGTAGATAGGATTGAGGACAAGAGGTTATACTAGATTATCTCAGTGGGCCTTAAAAAATGGAGGTAGAGGGAAATTTGACTACAGAAGAGGAGGCAACATTAGGAGGGAAGCAGAAACCCAAGAATGTGAGCAGCTTCTAGGAAGCGGAAGAGGCAAAGATCCATTCTCCCCTGGAGCTCTCAGAAGGAACCAGCCCTGACGCCATGATTTCAGTATCTTCAATATCATAAAAATTCAGTTCTTCCGACTGCCGACTTTTAGAAGGGTGAGCAAATAAATCTGTGTTATTTTAAACTGAATTTGTGACAATTTGTTAAAGCAGCAATCAGAAACTAACATAATGGATTTTTTAGCATTAATTTTCATTCTAAAAAATTAAATATTCATCCTGATCACTGAGTTTTTTGGTGCTCCCTTAAATTTTGTGCCCCAGGCCAGGGAGGCCCCCTAGTCCTGGTCCTGATGCTAGTGTGCGGGGTGGGCGCTGAAGTCCTCCCGAGTGCTGGGAACGTGGGGAGGGGCTCGGTGCTCTCCCCTCCCAGAGTTCAGGTACACGTGAAGGCGGGAGGGGTGGTTCATGGGGCCAGGGGGCCGTAAGTCAGGGAGTATCCTGCCCTCAACCTGCCGGAAAAGCCTGGAGCCCCCATGGCCCACAGTCCCCAAGGTCTGATCAGCTCTGCCCATGTTAAAGAGAAGGGTCCAAGGGCTCAGGGGAGGCACCTACTCTGGGGGAGGGGGGTCCTCCCAGGTAGGCAGAGGGCTCTGGCAACTGACTTGCTTTCTCTTTTCTGAGCCACGGTTTCCCCACCTGTATGGTCAGAGAGTTAGACTGGCCAATCTCTAGGGAATCCCTCCACCCAACCTCCTGCCCAGATTCCCCGGATGGATGGAGGTCTGCAGCTGCCCCCCATTTAGAAGGTTCTGGACTCTGATGCGCACTGCCACAATGAACTCTAGGTTAAACCCTGGCCAGGTCAACACCCACATCACCTTGTGGAGGTCTTTTCAATCCGTGGGGCCTGAGATGGGGGATGGGTATGCAAAGATAGTCATGAAACTTTCCTCTTGGGGTGGGCCAGGGAGCTGAGAGGCTGGGGATCTGTCCTCTCACACGAGCACCTGGTGACAGGTGACCTCTTGAGCTGGGGTGGCTCTCGTTCCTGGGCTGGGTCCAGGACCTCGGGGACTACCTCTGTCCTCAGTCTTGCCTCCCTCCCCCTGTCCCCACACCACTCTTAAGACAACGCAGATCCAGAGACTATGGTGCCTGGCAACAGAGCACCCTTGGATGGGCTCACCCTGGAGGCAGGCTGCCCCTGCTCCCAACCCTGCTGTGTGCTGTTAGGCAAGTTGCTGAACCTCTCTGGGCCTCTCTGTCCCTCTCTACAATATAATTTTGATACAATGAACCACTGTCAAGAGTAGCAAATGGCAAGCATGAGACCCCTTCCTCTTTCCTCTGACTGATGTGGAGGACCAAGGCTGTCTGGGAAGAAACTGCGAGCCAGCGAACCCGACCATAGGACACCCCGAGGGCTCCCGGCATCCAGCCCCAGGGCTCTGGGTTAGAATGCTGGCTTCCTGCTTACTTCTTTGGGACCTGGACAGATTACTTGAGCCTCTCTGCTGCCCAGTCTCCTCACCTGTAAAAGGGGCTATAGCAGGACTGATTCCAAAGGGCTATTGTGAGGGTCAGCTGGGGTGCAGAGCCCCGCACGGGGACACGCTGAACAAACAGCTGCCCTGGAGAGTGGCTACCTCAACCCAACTTCTCCCCTTGCGGCTGGGAGTCACCGGGACATCACGCAGTGCTGCTGGTACACACCTCCACTGGCCTCATCTTAGCAATGACCATGACAAACTCTTCCAGCCCTGGGATCTGAGCTCTTCTTAGCACACACGGAAAGCCAGGCAGGCCCAGCCGCAGGGGCATTTCCACCACAGCCGCTGGGAGGGAAGGCAGACTTAGCGAGCCAGCAAGGTGGGTCAAAGGCAGTTACTTGAGCAGTTAGCATCCTGAGTTTCACAGGAAGCAGTGGTGAGCAGCCCCCTATAAATCACCCCTGCTGGCCTGCCAGGCTCTCCCAAGATAAGGCAGCTGCTCCTCCACCCTGTTCTCCTGGGAAACAGCCCCGGGCTCCCTGGCCGCCTGTCAGTGGGGTCTGTGGCTGGGGACTATTTCCCCTGTCCTGGGGATCTAAGCTCGAAGGCTCCTGGAGCACTTCAGGGGAGAAGCCTTGAGGGCTGCAGGGGAAGGAGGCCCAAGGGTGCTGTGTACTGACCCATATACTAAGAAGAGGACGGATCTGGCCTCTGTGAGCTTGGGGCTGGATGGGGTCCAAGGCCTGTAGCACCAATTTCTCCTCCACGTGGCATGTGGCCCCTCAGGGCCCACCAGAATGGGCCCAGGGTACCAGGATCAGACTCAAGTGCCCCTCCTGCCGGCTCAGTGACTGGAGCCCAGCCCAGGTCAGCAACAGTCCTATCTTTCCCCTTTTGAAAAGGCTGCCAGGAAAGACCCAGGCCCACTGGCCTGGTGGGTTAACATCCAGGGGAAATCGAAAGACTTTCTCTTCTTGAATCTCCCAGAGGGCTGGGATCTGGAGTAAGTAGTGCTGGGGAGAAGTGGTCCACTTAAGATCTCAGGCTCCACCACTGCCAGCCTGGGCTGGGGTCAGTGACCTTTCATCCTGAATCTGACTGTGCCTTGAGGGCTTCCGTTTGGAGATGTCATTCCAGCAAATACTGGCCACAACCAGCTGGACTAACAAGGTTGCTTTGTGTACCTCCAAGTTGTCCTGAGGCTGGATTTTCTCCAGGTCAAGTGTCCTGCCCTGTGGCTTCTGGGAGCCGCATTCGTCCCCCTCTTTCCCCCATGATTTCTGAGGAACTTAGGACAGGACTGTCAGCTCTGAGGGGGCTCAGGGGAAAGTCTCCAGAGGCCTGTGAGAGCCACACACACATCAGGGTGGGGTCCGGCATGGGCAGCGAAGCTGTGATGGCCACTGCAAGGCTGCCGCCTGGCCCCTCGTTCCCCTCCCCAGCGAGGAGCTGTCACTCTGGGCAAGGACACCGTTCCCATGCCAGGCTCCTGGCCCCAGGACTGTCACTCTGTGTTGCTGCCTGTAAGGTTGGGACAGTTGCTGGGCTTTGCTCATCGGTGCCACTGGGTAGGGGGGAGAGTTAACATGCTACCAGTTACTGAGCGCTAACCCCGACCCCCAGACTCCTGCATCCAACTGCCCACTCAGGATGCCCACTGCTTTAATGACTAACAGGCATCTCAAACCCATACATGCCCAAATAGAGCTGTGGTCTTGCTGCACTGTCCCAAACCTGCTCTAGCCCGTGTCTTCCTCACTCACTTAATGACAGTTCTTTCTGTCTGCTTGATCAGACCCCTGGGAGTCCATCTTCACTGCTCCCTTTCTCTCAAACCCACATCCAAGAGATCTTGTAGGTCCTACTTTCAAAACAGATTTGGAATCTGCTCACTTTCACCACCACCCACCATAGTGTAAGCACCCTTGTCTCTCACCTGAATTACTGCAAACAGGTCCCCCGGCTTCCCCTTTTCCTGCTCTGGTCAGCAGTCAGAGCGGCCCTTTTAACTATCTATCAGATCACGTCCTTCCTCTGCCATCAGGCTCCTTTGCATCTGGCCCTGTCCCTCACTCCCTCATCCCACCTGCCTCCGAGCTGGTTCAAGACCACCTCAGATGCTCTCTGTTTTTGCCCAAGCTGTTGCCTGGGTCTGTCACACTTCCACCTGACATCCTCCTGGCTCACTTCCACCTGACATCCTCCTGGCTCACTTTCTCACTTCTTCAAGACTTTGGGTGTCACTCTATCATTAGGCTCACCCTCACTACTGTATTTTAAATGGCTCTATTTTTTTTTTTTTTCTTTCAGTAGCACTCACCACCTTCTAACACAGCAGTTCTCGAAGTGTGGGCCCCAGACCAGCAGCATCAGTATCACCTGGGAACTTGTTAGAAACACAAATCCTAGTGAGTTGGAAACTCTGGGGGAGGATAAAACAGTCTCCCTTTTCTTCTGGGTGGTTCTGATGAGAACAATTGCTCTGTGCCATGAGATGTATGTTCCTGTTACTCTCTGTCTTGGGGAGTAGAATGGAAGCGCCGTCTGATCCCTCCTGTGTGCCCCGCCTGCACGTGGCAGACGTTCTGTGTTGAATGAATAGAACTATTTAGTTTTGAGAGTTCTGAGCACTTTGCATCCATTTTCTCTCTTAATTCTCATGACAATTCTGCAAAGAAGATATTCTTATTCCAATTTTACAAACGAGGACACAGAGAGGGTAAGTGGCATGCCCAGAGTCACACAGCAAGCAAGGGGCAGAGCCAGATCACACACAGACCGCAGCCTGATGCCAAAACCTGTGCTCACTCTGACTCCTCTAATACTTCAACGCAACCGGCTCTGCTAATAAGCACCTTCCTATGCACATAAGAGGCACCTTCGAGGGCTTGCTGGCTCTCTCCAGATAACCAGGCAAGGCAAGGACTCACCCATGAGCACCCATCAGATGCCAGGCAGCCCTGGTATCGTGTGACTCCTTTCTCTCCCCTTTTCACAGAGAGCTGGCTAGGAGGTGCTGCCCAACAGGGCCTCCC
This sequence comes from Orcinus orca, assembly GCF_937001465.1. Lineage (NCBI taxonomy): Eukaryota > Metazoa > Chordata > Mammalia > Artiodactyla > Delphinidae > Orcinus > Orcinus orca. The sequence goes on from NC_064572.1 coordinate 43,650,800, forward strand.
CAGGGGCCGTGTTCCTAGAGTGGGGCATGGAAGTCCAGAGATCCACTGGGCAGTGGGGCCCTCTTCACAATATCAAGTCTTCTGATCCATGAACGTGGGATGTCTTTCCATTTATTTAGGTCTTTAACTTCTTTCAAGAATGTATTGTCATTTTTAGAGTATTAAGTTTTGTACTTCTTTTGTTAAATATATTGGTAAGTATTTTGTTCTTTTGGATGCTATTATAAATGAAGTTTTCTTAATTTCATTTTCAGTTTTCCCAGTGCTACTGTATAGAAATAAAATTGATTTGTGTAATTGACCTTGTATCTTGCAATCGCGCTGAATTTTTTTATTAGATCTAATAGATTTCTAGTAGATTTCTTAACACTGTCTATATACGAAATCATGTCATCTGCAAATAGATTACTTGTTTCTTCCTTCCCAATGTGGATGCATTTTATTTCATTTTCTTGCCTAATTGTTCTGGTTAGAATTGTTCTGGTCTAGTACAGTGTTGAATAGAAGTGGTGAAAGGGAGAATCCTTGTCTTGTTCCTGAAAAGCATTCAGTCTTTTTCCAGTAAGCATGATGTTATCTGTGGGGTTTTTTGTAGATGCCCTTTAGCAGGTTTAGAAAATTCCTTTCTATCTCTAGACTGTTGAATGTTTTTGTCATGAAATGGTGCTGGATTTTGTCAAATGCCTTTTCTCAGTTGATTGAGATGATCATGTGGTTTTTGTCATTTATTCTATTGATGTATCCCATTAATTAATTTTCAGATGTTAAACCACCCTTGCATTCCTGGGATTAATCTCATTTGGTCATGGTTATAATCCTTTTATATACTGCTGGATTCAATTTCTTTGTATTTTGTTGAGGAATTTCCCATCTATATCCACAAGAGATACTGGTGCTCCAGCGATTCCTCTCTCCCTCACCTGTACCATCGTTGATGTTTTGTCTCCCAACTTAAAAAAATAAACAAAACTCTCTCTTCACCTGACTCCCTCCTCCAGCTACTGTCCCATTTCTCTTTTTCCCTTTACAGCAAACTTTTTGAAAGAGTTGGCTATGATCACACTCCAATTCCCCTCCTCTTATCCTTTTTCATACCCACTATTATCAGGCTTTACTCCCAGGACTCCACCAAAACCACCCTTGACAAGTCAACCATGGACTGTGCTCACCATCTGTTCTCTCCTGGTTGATCTATTGGCAGTGCACAGATACTTCTTTCTTAGATGCTCTCTTCACTCAGCCCAGGGAGCCCACTTGCTCCTGGCTCTCCTCATCCCCTGTGCTGGCTTCTCCTATGCTCCCTGACTTCCCACCTGGAAGCAGCTCAGGGCTCAGCCCTGGTCCTCTGCTGCCCCTCCACTAGCTCCATGGTGTCTCATCCAGCCTCATGGCTTCAAACCCCATCTATGTGTCAATAGCCCCCACATTCTCTCTCCAACCCAGTCTTCTCTCCTGGTCTCTAGACGTAAATGTCAAATTGCCTACGTGATACCTTAAGCTTGAGCCTCTAACATGTATCCCAGGATAAGCCCCAAAGTGAACTCTGCATCTTCCTTCCAAACAACTGCACTTCCTGTGTTCTTTCTCATCTCAGTTAACAGCTAATCCATCCTTCCAGTTGGCTTAGATCAAAACACCTTGGAATTACCCTTGACTTCTCTCATTCTCTTACACCTTTCACCCATTCCAGTAGGGGAAATACTATTGGTTCTACCTTCAAAATATATCAAGAACTCAATTATTCCTCACCACCCACGCCAGCCTGAGCCAAGCCGCCATCACCTCTCCCCTGCACGACTGTGTAACGAGCTCCTAACCGGTCTCCCTGTTTCTGTCCTTGCTTCTTTCATCCATTCTCAACACAGCAGCCAGAGGGATCCTGCTGGGACCTGAGTCAGGCTGGGCCACTGCTCTGTTCAAGACCTGCCAATGACACCACCTCGCTCAGAGGAAAATCCAGAGTCATCACCGTGACAAGGCCCTACTGATTTACCAGCCCTTACCTCCTCTCTCCCCCTTCACAGGCTCTGCTCCAGCCACACTGGCCTCCTTGCTGCTCTTCCAACCCCCGCCGTCTGCCTCCAAAACGCTCTGCCCAGATACATGCGTAACTCACCCCTTCATCTCCTTTACTCAAATGTCACTAAACTCCAAGCCCCCATCGCTCCCGCTTGCCCTCCCCACCTCATCTGCCTCCACTGCGCTCTCTACCATCTAACCTACACCAGGCTTACTTGCTTGCTGTCTGTCTCCTTTCTTGGAATGTACACCCCACGAGGGCAGGGACCTTGTCTGTCCCACTCACTGCTGTGTTACCGGCCCCCAGAACACATCCTCGAGTGAATGACTGACTGGTTGAATGAATGCCCAGACAAGAGGCACTCCATCAGGACCACCCCTGGGCAGGCCATCGGCAGCGACCGGCTCCCCTGCCCCGCTGGCCGGCGTTTTCTCTGTGGGGTGCCCGGGCTCTCCCCTGACTGCAGCAGGCACGCTGCCCACTGGTGCCTGGCAGAGGTGGCCGCTCTCTGCCAGAACAAATGTGCTTGAAAGGACTCACGGGCTCCGTTATTAAACAGTGAAAGAAGGGCTGATCCTCTAAGCCTCCTTTCCAGGGGAACCCAGGCTAATAACAGCTTTGCCACGAAACCTGCAGAGGCGGATGGAGACCCCCTTCAAGTGCCAAACTTGCCCGGACATGTCTGCCACCGCTAACCCCTGGGATTTCTGCCTTTCCTCTATATTTCTGGTAGAAAGGAGATAAGCGCCTTTGATGGTGGTTCCTGTTTTCATTCTTGTGACTTCTTCGGCACACGGCACACAGCCTGAGAAGTCTGATAAACGCTGGGGAATGAGGGCTGGGGGAGGGGCAAATCTGGTTTCTATGTGGGATTCTGCAAATGGTCCCCATTTAGCAAGTACAGAGAGAGACAGACAGAGACAGAGAGACAGAGAAAAACAGGCAGACAGGCACGTGTGTGGGTCAGGGAGCCAGCACACTGAGTACAGGTAGACCACATGTGACGTGACAGTGCCCTGGATGGGCTGGGACAAGACACAGCCTTTGGGGTCAGAACATGTGCCTCTGTTTCTCAGCTCTGCTCCTGACTAGCTGTGTCATCTTGGGCAAATTACTTAGCCTCTTTGACCTTTAGTTTCTCTCCTTTCTTTGTTTTATTTAGGTTTTGATTTTTTATGTAGTGAAATATGCAGACATTCAAAAAGTATTTAAAGCACCTATGCACAGAGATGCAGAGTATTATAAAATGAGCACCTGTGAAACTAGGCCTGCTATCCTGACCTTTATGGCATTCATTTCTTTGCTTTTATTTATATTTTTGCTGCCTAATTATTTACCCATAAATAACATGGTTTCCTTCTGCCCTATTTTCGACTTTATGTAAATAGAATCACAGCATGTTCTTGGGCTGCCCTAGTCTCATGGTATGTTTTTAGGATTCATGCATGCTGTTGGGTAGAGCTGTAGTTCATTCATTCTCACTGCTGTAGAGTTTTCTGTTGTAAGAATGAATTGTGTTTATTTCTCCATTGTATTGTTGCTAAATACTTGGTGCTTTTTGTAACTCATTTAAAGAGTCTCTTGCTAGCCAAGACCATGGCAATGTTCTCCTTTCCCTGGTGCTCAGAGGTGCTACCTGTCATAAATCCAAGTCCAGATGGGCGTCTGGGCTCTATTCTGTGCCACTGGGTCACTTTCAACCACTTTGCACCAAAGGAAGCCCGTGGAGGCTGCAGAAGTTCCTGGGTGGGCTTGGGTTTCCCAGGCCATTAAATTGGGGCTGTGGGTCAAAGGTGCTATGATCACCAGGGGGCAGGGAGGCCATGGCCAACAGTGTGGAGCCATTGAGGAAGCCCCCAAAGGTGAGCTTCTGCCCCTGCCTGGATGGTACATCAAACACTGTGAAACATGGAGAGAGAGGATGTCCACGGTTCATGTGGTCAGAACACAGCTGGCCCAAAGGCCCCTGTCTCCACACTTAGCTGGGGGCTGGTGACCCCAGCCCAGCTGACATGGTGAACCTTTCTAAAAGCCCTTTTCAGGATGACTGCGCAGGGACACCGACCTACAGAGACAGCACCTGCACAGCTGGGCGGTGGCGTTCCTTTCTCCTGCGCCCCATGTCCAGACCATCAGCAAACCCTGCAGCCCCACCTTCAGAACACGTCTCAGCTGACCGCTCTCCACGGTCTCCTCCACTCCCACACGCGCCCAGGCCCCGCACCCAGGTCCAACAACTGTCCCAGCCTGCTTCAGCCGCTCTTGTCTCTATGACCCACCCCTCACACGGCAGCCAGATGACTCGTCTTATAAATATAAATCAAGCTGTGTCTGTCTCCTGCTCAGAGCCCTCCCTGGTGCCCCATCAATTTAGAACAAAATCTGGAAGCCCCGCTATGTCCCCAAGGCCTCAGGTCCTCCATCCTCCTGTCCTCACTCCCTCAGACCCTCTGGCCTTCCTGAGGGTCCTCGTGTTTCCATGGCCCTTTCCCAACCCAGGGCGTTTGCACTCGCTGGTCCCTCTGCCTGCACGCTGTCCCCAGCATCCCCTGGATCTCCTGGTGACGTCATTAAGTTGGCTTAATGAACAACACCTGACACAGTGCTCCCTCCATCCTCCACTGGGCTCTACTTTGCTCCCTGCGTTTCTCCCTACTAGACGTCACGAGTCACCTTTGCTTGCCTATCATTTGTGTCCCCCAGGACAATGGAGGGGGCGGGGAGGGCAGAAGCATCCTCTCTTTGGTTTCCCACTGAACTCTTAGCACCTGGGATACCACTCCATACATTTTAGGCACCCAATAAAAGTGTAGAATAAAGGAGCAGGTGAGTAAACGGCAACCTTTGTTTTCAGGTCAGGGACAGAGAGCCATGCAGGGGCCACAAGCCGCAACAGAGGGAAGGACACGGTACCTCGCCATCCGATATGACCCTGAGTGTCCACTTCTGGCCTAAGTGTAGACCACCCATACACACCCAGCATTCAGCAGGGTCTGGACACGGGGAGGCAAGGACACACGAGCCCCAGGACTATCCAGGCAGAGGAGGGCATGTTTTTGAAAAGTGGCCCAAATCTCCCCTGCGAGGACCTGCTTAGTCCACCGAGGGGTGACCCCTGAGGGCCAGCAGCAGAAGAGGACGACACTGCCTGTCTGCAGTAGGAAGCGTGGGACTCAGCCAGCGCTACCTGAGTGAGAGGGATCTTGCAGGCTCAGAGCAGGGCGGAGGGGCGTGATTACCTGGAGGCAAGGGTTCTAGAGGGTGAGCATGCGCGCTACGGGCCGTACCTCCGCCGAACGGGGCCCAGATGACCCGGCGGATGGCCTGCACCCAGTCCTCCATGTCCCGCTGGGAGCTGGCCATGAGCAGGAGCGCCTCGGGGTTGGCCGGCACCTTCTCCCGCTCCCCAGCACCACCTGCAAGACAGGGAGAACAGGCTTACTGCAGGGACCCCGGAGGACACGGGGGCCTCCCCCGTAGGGCTCTCTCCAGTCCCGACCACAGCTGGCTTTCATTCCCTGGGGTGTGAGAAGGTCGTCTCTCCAAAAACCACTCAGCAACAGCCATGCTTTTTGGTTCTATACTGGCAGGCCACCCCCTTCCCACATCCCACGTCACACATCTGGCTTTGGGGCCCTCTTGGGTTTCTTTTTCTCCCTTTGTCTTCTTTGTTATTTCTCCACAGCATTAAAATCATCCTGGGGTACTCGTAGGAAAAAGCATGCAGATGTGACACCAGCTCAGAGAAGTTTGGATGCCAGAGGAGCTTCGCTATGTATTTTATTTAAATCAACTTCACACATCTGAAATGCACAGCTAAATGTCACTATGTGCTATATGTCACCTATGTCACTATAAGCTAACCGGGCTTATCTGCTGGTGGGGTGAGTCGCAGAGATCTGTGTTCCCAAGGGGGTGGGATGACAGGAGAACTGTGAGAGCCAGGCTGACCCTTGCTGGGGCCTGCAGCCCAGTGACAGATACCAGACAGGAGTTAAGCGCTTACTGAGCTCTTGGTACCTGCCTTCCAGTGAACTAGAGCGGTGCCTGATTCTTCCAGTTAACAAAGCTGACAGACTCACCTGCCCTCCTAGGATTCTTTCATCTTCACAATGCCTCTGAGCGAGGTACTATTACTATCTGCATTTGACAGACAAGGAAACTGAAGCACAGAGTGATTAAGGCACTTGTCTGAATTCACACAGCTAATACGTGGCAGAGCCAGGGATTCAAAGTCCCCAGCTCTGGGCTGGGGCTGGGACCCCACCCCCTGCTCCCCCCATTCCCCATAAACGAGGCAACCTGCTGGGGTCAGGCTGACAGTGGTCACAGCAAGGCCGCTGAGGACTAGGGAAAGCGAGGGGACGGCTCTGAGGGCTGGAGCACGGCATGAGGTGCATCCTTGCTGGGGGAGTGCCACAAGTGAGGCCTGGAAGCTGGGTAGTGGGAAAGCAGGCTGGAGGGGCCCACAGGGCCCAAAGCTCAGGAGAGTGGTGCGCCAGGGTCCTAGGATGCCTTTTGAGCCCCGCAATATACACACACTAGCCCAGCTCCTTTGGGCCCAGGCAGCAACTGGGCAGCAGCACTGCAGCGGTGGAGAGGTGGAGAGGAAGGGAGCTTGAGACAGCAGAGCCTGAAGCCCAAGAGACAGTGCAGGCCGATGGAAAACAAAGACTGTACCCACAGCTGGGGCAGCTGCATGGTCATTCACGGGACAAGGGCACCGCCACTGAGAAGGGGACAGCGGCTCTGCATCTTTAGGGTCCCACTCAACGTGGACCATGAGGCCTGGGGTGGCCGAGTGTCCCATGTGGGGGATGGAAGCCAGGTGTTGCCAGGAAGCTTTTCCATGTATGCTTTTCTGGAAAAACATCTCCAGATGACTCAGAAGAAAGGGACCTGGAGATGGATGGCTCTAAGAATTTGTTGTGGTTACTTGTTTGTCCTAAATGAATACTCAGGTTTGTATCTAACTGGAATTTCTCATTTTTTTCAATTCTTTTTCCTATAGAGGGCCACCCACGTCACAGAAGCTTCATTTACGAAACCTGGATCCACCTTGCCCAGAGGTTGACAGATGCTCTCATGTCCAGCTGTGCCCCCGCCCAGGGTCCTGCTCTAAGCCTGTGTGTTTAACTTTTCAAGTACTTTTCATGTATGTATGTTTATTTATGTATATTTGTATATATGTATATGTAACTTTTTGAGAAACTGCCACAAACTGTTCTCCAAAGTGATTGCACCACTTAATGTTGCCACCAGCAGTGTATGAGGGTTCCAGTTCTTCCAGTTCCTCACCAACACTTGGTATGGCCGGTCTCTTTACTTTTAGCCATTCTAATGGGTGTGTAGGAATAGAGCACTGTGTTTGAATTTGCATTTTCCAAATGACTAATGATGCTGCACATCTTCTTACGTATTTAATTGCCATCCATGTGCCTTCTTTGGTGAAATATCTGTTGAAATCTTTTGTCCATTTTTAAAAGAGGTTGCTCATTTTTCATTATTGAGTTTTGAGAGTTCTTTACATCTTCTGGATACAAGTTCTTTATCAGATATATGCTGTGCAAATATCTCTCCCAGTCTGTGTGTTTTCTTTTCATTCTGTGAACAGTGCGTTTCCAAGAGCAGAAGTTTTTAACTTGGATGAAGCTCAACTTATCAATTTTTTCTGGTTTTGTATCTAAACAATCTTTGCTTAACCCAGGTCATAAGTTTTCTCCTAGATTTTCTTCTAGAAGTTTCATGGTTTTAGGGTTTACATTTAGGTCTATGAGTTAGTTTTTGTATATGGTGCAAGGTATGGATTGGAGTTCATCCTTTTATACATGGATGTCCAGTTGTTCCAGCACCATTTGTTGAACAGACGATCCTTTCCCCACTGACTTGCCAGTGCACCTACACAGGTGATCGTGCTATCTGCGAATAAAGACAGTTTTACTTCTTCCTTTCCAATCTGGGTGCCTTTTATTTCTGATTCTTGTCAAATCGCGCTGACTAGAGCCTCAAATAGGATGTTGAATAGAAGTGGTGAGAGTGGACATCCTTATCTTGTTCTTGATCTTATAGCAAAAGCATTCAACTTTTCACCATTAAGTATATCTATTGTAGGTTTTTTGTTGATGTCCTTTCTCAGCCTGAGGAAGTTCTCTTCTATTTCCAGTTTGCTGAGAGGTTTTTGTTTTGTTTTTTTTTTTTTGCGGTACGCAGGCCTCTCACTGTTGTGGCCTCTCCCGTTGCGGAGCACAGGCTCCGGACGCGCAGGCTCAGTGGCCATGGCTCACGGGCCCAGCCGCTCTGCGGCATGTGGGATCCTCCCGGACCAGGGCACGAACCCGCGTCCCCTGCATCGGCAGGCGGACTCCCAACCGCTGCACCACCGGGGAAGCCCGAGAGTATTTTTTTTAATCAGAAATGGATATTGGGGTTTTGTCAAATGCTTTTTTCTGTATCTATTGAGAGATCACATTTTTTTTTTAGTTTGCTATTATGATGAATCACACTGAGAGATTTTCAAATGTTAAACTAGCTTTTCATTCCTGAAATTCCAATTGGTCATGATGTATTATCCTTTTTATTATTGTTGGGTTCAATTTACTAAAATTTTGTTTAGAATTTTTCATCTATATTCATGAAGGATATTGGTATGCCATTTTCTTTTCTTATGTCTGTCTGATTTTGGTATCAGGGTAATGCTGGCCTCACAGAATAAGCTGGTAAGTATTCCCTCTGTTTCAATATTTTTGGAAGAGTTTGTGTAGAGTTACTATTTTTTTTTTTTTTAAATATTTGATAGAATTCACCAATGAAGCCACCTAGACCTGGAGTTTTCCTTGCGGGAAGGTTTTTTAATAAATTAAATTTCTATAACATATACACCTATTTCTTCTTGAGTGAGCTTTGTAGTGTGTGTCTTGCAAGGAATTTGTCTGTTTCATCTAAGTTGTTGTTTCTATTGACAAAAAGTTGCTCATAATATTTCCCTTAATATCCTTTTAGTATTTGGTAGTGATGTCACCTCACTCATTTATATTATTGGCGATTTGTGTCTTTTCTTTTTTCCCCTGATCAGTCCTGCTAGAGGCTTACTGATTTTATTAATCTCAAAAAAGAGCTTTTTATTTTACTGACTTTATGTCTTTTTCTTTGTTTTTCTGATTAGCAAACTTTTAAAGGGTTAGATAGTGAATATGTTAGTTTTTCGGGCCATATGGTCTCTGCCAAAACTACCTACTCTGCTGTTGTAGCTAGAAAGCAGCCATAGACAGTACGTAAGTGAAAGAGCAGGGCTGTGTCTGTGCAAAAATTTGTCTACAAAAAGAGGGAGCCAGCCCACAGGTTGTAGTTTGCCAACTTGTATTTCATTAATTTACACTCTGATCTTTATTATTTCTCTTAATCTGTTTACTTTGTGTTTAATTTGGTCTTATTTTTCTAGTTTCTTACAATGTTTAGTGCATAGTTGCCCCCCTAAGTACTGCTTAAGAGGCATGTACAACACTTGTATATTGTTTTTTCGTTTTTATTCAGCTCAAAATGTCTTACCCTTTGGATTTCTTCTTTGACCTATGGGTTATTTAGAAATGTGTCATTTCCAAGTTTGGGGGATTTTCCAGAAATCTATTATTGATTTCTAATTTAATTCCATTGTTTTCAGAGAAGATATGTTGTATGATTCGAATCCTTTTAAATTTATTAAGACTTGTCTTGGGATTAGAATACGGTCTATCTTGCTAAGCATTCTGTTTGCACTGAGAAAAATTACTCTGCTGTGGTTGGGTGGAGTGTTCTATAAATTAGGTCTAGTTGTTGACAGTTTTCTTTTTTTTTTAATTTTCCATATTCTTACTGACTTCCTGTCTACTTCTTCTTACAGATTTTGTTTCTAAGATTTATTTGGTGGGTCCAGAGTTCTCAGTATAGAGCTAATAACTCCCCACTGCTGAGAGAAAACCCTTCTGTGTATGCTATGCAATGCCCCAGGAGTCCAATGGAAATAGGCACTATTTCCTGCCCTGTGTCAGAGTGGTCAGTGTTGCCTCTAACACTTTCCAGTGGTTCTTTCCTCAGCCTCAGGTAATGTCCTCATGTGCATGTGGTGATGAGCTCCCAAGGGGGTTTTCTCTTTGAGTAGCACTTTCCTCCTTGGTATTCTATCCTGAAAACTCAAGATGCTTTGGTCTCCCCAGCTGCCTCTTTAACTCGTGGAGTCCACTGGACTCCACCTGGGTTTCCCCTTCCTGCATCACAGCCTGAAAACTTTCTCAAGCCAGTAAGCTAGGGCATGTGTAGGGCTTGCCTCATTTGTTTCCCATCTCTTGCTGGGGTGAGGGTGGGGTGTCACAGTCCTTCACTGCCTAATGTCTAGTACCTTGAAAAACATTGTTTCATATTATTTGTCCTTTTTTTGGGGGGGGTGTTTTAGGTGGGATAGTACATCGGTCCACCGATCTTATGCAGAAGGGAAAGTCCTGCAACCACTTCTAAGGGCCCACTATACGTAAACCACTGTGCAAGACAGTTAACACACACAGTCACATTTAATCCTCATAAACACCGTGGGAAGGAGTGCTACTGACTCCATTTTACAGATGAAGAAACTGAGGCTCAGAGAAGTTAAACATTTAGCTCACAAACAAACAAATGGAGGGGCCAGGACTTAAACCCAGGTTTTTTCAACTATAAACTCGTTCTTTTTGCAATAGAAAACCTCCTCTATGTTAGTGAAGGGGAATGCAAGGAAGATAAAATAGATAGGTCATCAAAGCCAACACTGGGATTTTCTATAGCATTCAATTGTGTACGCTTACCTTGTCCTGTTACTTAGGAAAGATTAGTATTAGCTTTAGTTAAGGAAAAAAAAATTCTAACAGCAAACATTTCAGGAAGAAATGCATCACGAAGGATGAGGGTCTCTTGTTACTGTTTCTGGTTTTTCCCTTTTCTTGCGTTTCCACCTATCCTGCCACATACCCCTTTGTTTGAGGCCCTCCTGAACAGTGCTGAGAGCCAGACCTGGGTGAATGCTCAGATCCACCAGGTGGAGCACAGGGACTTAACTTCCCCCAAATGTCAGGCACACAGGCGTAAGGTGAGAATGTCTACCTTTTTGGGAGAATGAAATGAGCTAGTCCCTTAGCTTAGCACCTGGCAACTAACAAGCACTCTCTAAATGTTCACATTTATTATCACACTCAATTGAATCCAGTATGGAGCAGAGTTTCTCCACCTCAGCACTAATGGCGTTTTGGGCCAGATAATTCCACACTAGGGTGGCAGCGGCTGACCTGTGCACAGCAGGGCGTTTAGCAGCATCCCTGGCCTCTACCCACGGGATGCCGGTAGCAGCCTCTCCCTCCCTCCCAGGTCTGACAATCAAAAATGTCTCCACATGTTGCCAAATGTTCCTTGGGGGGCAAAGCTGCTCCCAGTTGAGAAGCATTGATAAAGAGCAATGAGATCTATACTTCCTATGAGTCTAAATGACTTTATGATTCTACCGGTGTGGGACATCCCACAGGCACAACATGGCTTGTCTGCAAATCATCACTACCTCACCCATCACACCAGCTTCCTCTTGTGCTCCTATCTTAGTGCTGGGCAACCAGGTGCCCAAAGCAGAAAGTTTGGAGTCACTAGGCCTTTTCCCTCCCCTTGTCCCCATACTGACCCATAATGTCCCCTGGTGAGCTCATCCAGTCTGAGAGCTTTAACTGCCATCCCTATGCAGATGATTTCCAGGTTCACTGCTCCCTGCCCTCCAGACCCCTCTGTGCCCTCACCCAACAGCTCCACTGAGATGTCTCCAGCCATCTCCCCCTTACCAGCTACAAAATCCATCTCCAGATCTGCCACCCCTTCCCTTCTCGAGTGAGGGCAACTCTACCTTCTAGTTACTCAAGTGGAAACCAGACACATCCTCAGCTCCACTCTGTCTCATATCCATTCCTATCAGCAAATTCTACTGGCTCTTCCTTCAAAACATATTCAAAATCTGACCATGTTTCACTGGCCCACCTGGTCCGAGCCACCTTCATTTCTCCTCTGGCTTACTGGCATGGTCTCTAGGCTCCCTACCTTGCCCCCCACTGCCTGTTCTCAATATGGCAGCACAGTGACCCAGTTAAGCCCCAAACTAGCTCACGTACCTCTGCTCAAAATCCTGCAGTGGCCCCCCTCTCAGCAAAGTCCGTGCGGTGATCTTCCAGGCCTCCTGACCTCTTGCCGGCTACTCCTCTGGCCTCACTGCTGCTCTCTGCCTTGCTCTTTGTCATTCCGCAGACAGCTGGGCACGCCTCTGCCCCAGGGTCTTTGCACTTGCTTCTCCTTTGCCCTTGTTCTTGCTTGGAAAGCCATTCTTCCAGACACTGCCATGACATGCTCCCTCACCTCCTTCAGGTCTTCCCTCAAGTGTCACCTTCTTTGGGAATCCTTCCTGACCACCCTTATTGAAACCTCAATCCACATCACCCACTGCAACCTGGGCCCCTTCCCTGCCTTAATCTTTCCATAGCACTTATCACAATCCAGTACACATATTTTATGTGTTTATATGACATGATTATTTACACTATTTTCAGCCTGCCCCCATTCTGTCTGTTTTATAAGCAGCTCCAGCACACTGAGCAGTGCCTGGCATGGGGAGGGTGTGCACGGAATCTGTGATGAGTGGAAGAATAGCGATAGCAGAACCAAGGTGACTGGCACACACAGAGCACCCACTCTGAGGCAGGCATGATGTTAACAAGCTGATGGGAAATGCTGTCATTCTTCCCATTTAAAGGAAAGGAAAGGTAACTGAAGTCCAGAGATGTTTAGAAACATGTCCAAGCAATAAGAGCAGTGAACTAGGACTCCAGGCAGCCTGATTCCTAACCTTGACCCCACTCTGTGCTCACTATTTTAGCCTGTGGCTTGTTTAAGGGGACCAGCCCCTACATGACCCAGCCAGGTCCCAGCCCAGCTTTTCTTCTTCCCAGCTGGGCTTTATTCCCCTCTGGGCTCCTGGATTTAAGAACTTTCTTTTGAGTTTCTCTTTCCACCAATGCAAGGGATTTGGGGGAGAGGAGGTGACTCCAAAATGCAGCAGATCCTGGCAAGGGTTCCAGGACAAAAACTCCTACCTTTCAACTTTTCCGTATAAGAATTTTCATAATAAAAGGAAAAAAGAATAAGTGATATCTGTGAAACCATTTTGTAAACCACTATAGCCCATGGAACTTCTTCTATGACATTCAGGTCAAAAAGTTGTCATTCTGATGTAATTAATCAAATGATACCTAATAAGCCCAGGATTTATGGAAAATATTCAAAAATCAAAAGAAACCACTATTTAAAGGTGACAGCAGCTGCAATGTATGATGCGTCACAGGGCCCACCATCATTCTACAGGCTGCCCAGGGGAGCAGGGAGCTCCAGGGAGCCTCCAACACCTGGATTTCCAGGGGTGAAGGCCAAGCATGGGGATGCAGCTGTCCAGAGCAGCGTAATCCAATGAAAATACAATGCAAGCCACATGGATAATTTCAAATGTTTTAGTAGCTACATTAAAAAAGTAAAATGGGGCTTCCCTGGTGGCGCAGTGGTTGGGAGTCCGCCTGCCGATGCAGGGGACACGGGTTCGTGCCCCGGTCAGGGAAGATTCCACATGCCACGGAGCGGTTAGGCCCGTGAGCCATGGCCGCTGAGCCTGCGCGTCTGGAGCCTGTGCTCCGCAACGGGAGAGGCCACAACAGTGAGAGGCCCGTGTACCGCAAAAAAAAAAAAAAAGTAAAATGAAGCAGGTGAACTTATGTTAAATGATATATTTTGTTTATCCCAATACATCCAAAATAGTATCACTCATTTCAACACATAGTCAGAAACTATTGAGATATTATATTTATATATTTTTGTACTAAGTCTTCAAAATCTAGGGTGTAGTTTGTACTAAGAATATGTCTGGGCTGGCCACACTTCAAGCGCTCAGTTGCCATATGTAGCTGGTGGCTGCAGGACTGGCCAGCTTTCAGACAGCCTAGACTAGGGCTGGAGGGGAAGGGGAGAGCCCACTATCCCCAGACATCCTGAGACTGTGTGTGTGTGTGTGTGTGTGTGTGTGGCCAGCTCTGGGCAATGCCTAGTTGCCGGCTGGGCTTTTCTGCAGTGTCTCCAAGGTTGGCCTTCCCCGCGCATGCCTGCCAGGCTGCACCGGGCTGAACTTGAGCAGAGGCCCGAGCTTCCCACGTACCCCTGTTGACTCATCTTCACTCAACTTCTTTTGCTTGGAGCCACCGAATGCCACTTGCCCTTTGAGGGTTAAACATCCCCCAGTCTGGTGTCCCTGCAGCCTGCTCTTGACCCTGGCTGTTCACTTACCCCTGGGCAGCTGCCTGCTCCTCTTCAGATGCCTGGCAGGGCAGAAAGGCATGGTGCAAGAACTGGCGGGGCTCTGGTGGCAGGAGGGGCAGCCAAGCTCACCCAGGCCAGGGACAGATGCCAGGCAGACGAGGTGCTGGCGGCTCCGGGTTGCAGCCGCCTCCTGGCTGCCTGTGCGCTCTGCCCGTGGGCTGGGGACCAGACACTTTTTGTCTCTCCTGGGGAACTTCTGTACTTCTCAGTGCCCCAAAGCCGGGACTGACCTGAGCGGGGCGGGGCGAGGAGGAACAGTGGGTTCCTGTGGGGCCCTCCAGCTGGTGCTGGGGCTGGTGCATGGCCTGCCTGGGTTTCCTACAGTGGAAATCCCAAGGCAGGTCCCAAGCGCCTGCCACCTTGCACACTCCCTCGCCTATATTCTAGGACGGAGAGCACGGGGCTGGACTCCCAGCGCCACCAGCTTTGTGCCTCTGGGTCCTCCTCTCCAAGAGGAGCCTACCTCACCTGGTTGGTGGAGATTAAATGAATACATGGGAGAAGGTTGATAAAATGTAAGGGCTTACTGGCCACATAATGTTTCTACATTTCCATTTCTTCATCAGCAAAATAACTGGACCTAACTTGTGAGATTCTGGTGAGGACTGAGTGAGACAAGGAAGCCAGGAGCTGGGCACGACGCCTGCACATGCTTCCTAAGTGCTGTCATACCCTCTGTAACCATCACCATGCCTGTGTTACGACAGGGCAGCTGGAGCTCCCAGTGGCCCAGGGCCACCTGGATGGGAAATGGCACAGCAGGATTTGGATTTAGCAGTTTGGGATTCTTTTCATTAAATCAGCTCCACCCTTATGGTGTATCCCTGATCCCAGAGACAAAGAGCCTGAGACAGCCCCCTTGCCCAGCCTGGTTGCTTCTCCTACATCACTCAGTCCTCCCAGGGCACAGTGTCAAAAGCCTGGACCACAGGCAGCCCTGAAGATACCATCCTAAAGGGCTGAGGCAGGCAGCAGGCACCAAACTCTGGTGAGAGAGCACAGGGAGCGAGGCTGCGCTTGTGTCGATGCCATCTGTTTATCTGCCCATCCCTCCCGTACATCTATCCATCGGTCCATCAGTCCACCCATCCCTTCAACAAGGAAAAGCAGTCACCTAAGAGCAAAGCACATCTGCTTAAAACTCCTTGGAGGGCCTAATGTTCCTGGAATAAAAATCCAACTCTGATGTGACGCTGGGCGTCCAGGTCCCCTGATCACATCTCCTCCTACTTATCCACCCTTAATGCCATCAGCCATCCTGGGTCCCTTTCTCTTCCTCAAGCTCACCCTCTTCCAACTAGAATCTCTGCACTTTCAGGTTCTTGGAATGTTGTTCCCCCAGCTCCTTGCAGAGCTGGCCCCCTCTCACCTTCAGACCTTACCTCAAACATCACTTAGAGAAAACTTCCCTGGGTGAGAACATTTGTCAAGTAACTGCCCCTCCTGCCCAATGACTCTCCCACTCTGTTCTCTATAGAATATAGCACAGCGGAAAATTAGCTTATTTATTTGTATATTTGTTTATTGTGTCTCTGCTAAAGGCATGTAAGTTTCATGAAAGCAGACCTTGCCTCCCTTGGCCTCCTGGAATCCCCAGGGACTAGTCCAGTGCCAGGAAAGGGACAGGAGTTCAGTGATTGGTAGTGGTCACTGTGGGGACACATGGAAGGCTCTGTGCAAGTGACAGGCAATCTCTCTTAATAAAACACTCAAGTTTTATCGGGTGTTTACCACATGCTTGGTACCGTTTTAAGAGCTTTGCATATCTCAGCTCCATATCCTCAGGACAACCCTATAAGGTGATATGATTATGACACCCATTTTACAGATGTGAAAACAGAGGCTGGGGGAGGCTGAGTAATTTGGCTGAGGTCACACGACTAATTACAGTGGCGCTTCCCAACTGGTCAGCAAGGGGAAATTACTTGCCAACTGGTCTCCTAAAGTGCTGGCCACTCACAACCTGTCTTGGATCTGAACCCAGGCAGTCTGGCTGTAGTCTGTCCTCCTGGCTCCATCCCTGTGCTGGGCAGCCTCCAAGGTGGCCCCCAGTGAACCCTGCTTCCTAACTGTATTCACACTCTTGGACAATCACCCCCTTGCATGTGGTCTGGACCTAGTGTCTTATTAAAATAGAACAGGGCAAAAAGGGACAGGATGTCATCTGTGTGCCCTCCACTGCCACAGCCCTCAGCCGGGAATGTGAGGAGGCTGACAACCCCCCTCTGCATTTCAGGATGGCTTTTTTTATTGTCATAAATGCAGAGAGAAAAAGGAGAGAAGGGAAGGGGGAGGGGAGAGTAAAGGGGGCGCTGGGCAGTCACCTGACACGGGGACTCTAAGAAAGTATGGGAAGGCTTGTCTTGTGGCCTAAATGTGTGCCACAAAATACCTCTGAGCACGTAGGGAAAGAAGGCACCCCAGGGAAAAATGGATATGGAAGAGGACTGCTGGAAACACAGGAACGAAGCCCAGGTCGTCCGGCATCTGCAGTCCACCTGCCCTGCCTGTCAGATGCTCCTGCCAAGGGAATTAAATCACAGTGCATTTCTGTTCTCATGCTGACTGCAGGGCCCAGAGTCTCATAAATGCTCACCCTCCCCACCCTGCTCCATCCCCAGCACAGCACTGCAGTAGGTGCCCCAGCTCTGTCACCGTCTGTCACTGGGGAGGCGAGATGGCCCGGGAGCTGGGAGACCTGGAGGGCAGAACGTCAGGAGGGGAGGCG
The DNA here is from genome assembly GCF_937001465.1 of Orcinus orca. Classification (NCBI taxonomy): domain Eukaryota; kingdom Metazoa; phylum Chordata; class Mammalia; order Artiodactyla; family Delphinidae; genus Orcinus; species Orcinus orca. Next base: position 43,667,938 of record NC_064572.1, read on the forward strand.
ACGGGCTGAGAGAAACAGAGACTTCAGGTCCCTATGGTTCCTTTAGGGCTCTCTGGAGTCTGTCCCTTAGGGTTGCTGTACTGTGCCTGGAGGAAAAAGGATGTAAACCCCAGGGCAGGTCCTCAACCTGCGCAAAGCTTCACGCACATAATATCTACCTGGGCCCCTGGGGCTCTGTTTTCTGAGAAGCAAGACAGGATCTGGTAAAGAAGGGAGAAAGCTCACTCAAGCAGGACCGGACAAGCAGAGACCCCTGTCCCGGCACAGACTGCACCCCACGTCACTACACTGGGGCACGTGAAAACCTTATGTTGGCCTCTCTCTTCCTGGGGCTGAGCTGGCTGAAAAGACTTCTTTTGTCTCAAATAGTGAAACTCCTGAACAGTGTCCTGGGTGCCCGGCTGTCTGCAGCGCCCCTAGATATTCCACATTAACAGCCTCACTGGCCCCCTCCCCCAGGGCCAGAGCCGTCAAGGAAATTGCTGACACCTTGAAAAAGTGCACCCATCTCCCCCAGTCTCGGGCAGAGAGTTAGAGTCCTCTCCCCCAAGCAGTCAGCACGCAGTGCACTCCCTGTAGCCTCCCCATGGCCCCCGCCCTCTCATTTACAGGGTTCTGGGGACCGACTCTGAGCTTTCAACCACACCTCTTGATGAGCTGGAACCAGAAGTGAAATTCTAATTGGGCTGAGAAAGGCACTGGCCACAGCCTCACCCGGAGTGTTTGGGGGCTCAAAACGCCCCAGTGGGCAGGCAACAGCTGAACCCAGTACAACGTCAGAAGCCACGTAATGGCCAAAACAGGGGAACGGCTTAGGAGAGTGCGCACATAAACCAGATGGAATCATATGTAGCCACTAGAAAATGAGCGCTTACGAGACATTAAGGAGATTTTTAAAGAAATGAAAAACATTTATACTTTACAGGCTAAGACTGGAAGATGCAGCCTCTGAGACACAGGGGAGGTCCCTGGAGGGTCTTCTGAGAAAGGCTTCATGACTTCTAAGAAGGACCCCACAAAGAGACCCCGCTTCATCAAGGCGGCATATCGTGCCTGTCTCTGGGATGTTTGGTAGTCATCTTGTGACCATGCTGACCAACCAGCAAAGCTAACAGGCCAAGAAGGGCAGGGGAGGAGGGGGGCCCACGCCCTTGCTAACTTGACTGAGACCCTGAATCGCTGACCCAGGAGCTGCCTACCTCAGGGCTTCTCGGTCGGTGAGAATAACACATCTCCTTTGATTTAAGCCTGTTAGGTGGGCTTTTCTGTTTCCTGCTGCGGAAAGCATCCCAGTCCAGACACGAGAGCCCCCAGGCAGCTGAGAGCTGCACCGGCACCCCCAGGAGCTGCCAGGGAGGGGCAGGTCTGGGGCTAGCTGAGGTGTACGCTGGTGGACCTGCAGCCCGGGTCCAAGAGAAACCTTGGAAGGCATGTGACAACATTCAACATCCATTTTGAGATTCTACGTTAAGTAGGGATAGATGGATCCTTCCTCAACACAGATGTAGCCGAAGCCAACACTGTGTTTAAATATTTTTTAAAATTTTTTTAAAATTTATTTTTTATTATTATTATTTTGGGGGCTGCATTGGGTCTGGGTTGCTGAGCACAGGCTTTCTCTAACTGTGGCGAGTGGGGGCCACTCTTCGCTGCGGTGCGTGGGCTTCTCATTGAGGTGGCTTCTCTTGTTGCGGAGCACAGGCTCTAGGCACGTGGGCCTCAGCAGTTGCAGCATGTGGGCTCAGCAGTTGTGGCTCGCGGGCTCTGGAGCACAGGATGAGTAGTTGTGGCACACGGGCCTAGCTGCTCTGTGGTGTGGGATCTTCCCAGACCAGGGCTCAAACTCGTGTCCCCTGCACTGGCAGGTGGATTTCCAACCACTGTGCCACCAGGGAATTCCCAACACTGTGTTTAGTGGAGAGATGCTAGGGGCATTCTCATCAAAACCAATGACAAAACAAGCATGTCCACCATCACCAGTGTTATTTAACATTTTCCTGGAAGTATCTGCCAGTGCGATTAGATTAGAGATAGAACATAAAACTATAAAAGTGGGAGGGGAGGGTGTGGTGGTATTATTATCGTTGTTATTATTTATATGTGTGGAAAACCTAAGTCGACCAACTGAAAAACCATTATAAGCAATAAGACAGTTCAGTAAGGTACCAGACACAAAATTAATATACGGAAATCACTATTTATAAATTAGAAGTAATAGAAATGCGTACCATAATGTGTAACACAATAAAGTATGAATAGCATTTCTTTTTAAATTAGACAAGTTGATTCAAAAGTCATAAGCAAAAATAGCAAATGCATTTTTGTAAAAAAAAAACTAAGGAAGTCAGACCAGCCCTACTAATTATTAAAACAGAGTAAATTATACAGCTATAATAATTAAAACAGCATGGTACTGCATAACGTGAACAGATAGACTCAAAACACATTTGAGAGTCTGGAACAGAATTAAGGAGTTATTTCAAATGGGCGAGTACAAGATGAATTATTCAATAAATGGAATAGGGACAATTGGATAGCCACCTGGAGAAAAATTATCAAGTTGGATCCTTATAGCACATCTTACAACAAAATAAAAAATCATGATGTATCAATGATTTTAAAGATTAAAAAATGAAACCACAAAAGTACCAGGATCAATTGTGGGAGAAATTTTATGTAATCTCAAAGTGGGAAAGGTCTTTTTAATATGACCCCCAAACCAGAGCCCACGAAAGAAAATTTCACTTCAGGAAAGTTAAAAATATTTTCAAGACAGGATGAATTGGGAGATTGGGATTGACATATATACACCAATATGTATAAAATAGATAACTAAAAAGAACCTACTGTATAAAAAATAACATAAAATGCAAAAAAAAAACCCTTTTCATGGCAAAGAAAAGTGAAAAGACAAATGACAAGGAGAGGAGAGGAACAGACATTCATCAAATGTGATGATTTGCAGATATTTAAAAAAATGAGGATGCACTTTACACCCAGAATGTTCTCCACTAGACACTGTTAAGTGAAAAAAGTAAAGGGAAGAATAACACGCTATCAGTTTTGCAAAAAAAGGGAGGGAGGGAGGAAGATCAGAAATATACTTGCTTGTGCAAAATATCTCTGGATGGAGACAAAGACGTTGGAGCAGCAGTTCTGGGAGGAAAGGGGATGGCTAGGGGAAAAGGGTGTAGGGAGACGGGCACTGGCCTTTAGATATTTGAACCATGTTACCTATTTTAAACACTAGATGAAAATAGAATTTAATATAAAGTGGCAAGTGAAAGAAACCTCACATCACTTGTGAGTGGTGGGCTGCAGGCTGCGCACAGTGGAAAACGGAGGTGGAGGGCACGCTGGCACCTGAGAGTCGCTCAGAGCCGGGCGACCAGCTCACCAAGGGGCGTGGGGCTCACAGCCGGAGGCACCAGCCCAGGGCGGACAATGAAGCAAGTGGACAGCCCTGGCACGTTGGTAATATTGATTTTCCCACGACTCCTTCGCGCTGCATAATCTGACAACAGAGTAGCGCCCCTCCCCCCATATCCGCGAGAGATTTGTTCCAAGACCCCAGCGGATGCCTGAAACCGCGGGCAGTGCCCAACCCTATAGGGACAATGTTTCTCTATACATACATACTGGCGATAAAGCGTAATTTATAAATGAGGCCCAGTAAGAGATTAACAACAATTAATAATAAAATAGAACAATTATAACAATATACTGTAACAAAAGTTACATGAGTGCGATACCTCGACAGTCTGATAACTGAGTGAGCTGCTAAGTATACGTAGACTCGGGTAGCTGGGAATATGTATATATGGATCCGCTGGACAAAAAGATTAACCTCCTGGTGGGACACAGCAGGACGGCACAAGATTTCAGCCTGCTGCTCAGAGCGGTGTGCAATCTAAAACTTTTGTATTATTTCTGGAATTTTCCATTTAATGTATTTTCATACTGCAGTTGACCGCGGGTAACTAAAACCACAGAGAAGGAAACCACGGAAAGCAAAACCACGGATCGGGGGGCACTACCATATCTTGTGGAGCCCCACATCAAGGACACCCTACATCAAGGACACAGGACAAAAACTCCGGAATTAACGGAGCCCCCATAGCAACTGCTACCATGGGCTCTCCTAATCTAAACCAGACAGCCCCCGACTCCATAGTAGACAAAATAATCACCATGTAGCAACCTTGCAGCACCCTGACCAATCACCTAATGCCATCCTGCCAGCAGGAATTTTCTTTGTCTTGAGGCTATAAAAGTTGGCTACTAGCCCACAAAGGGGGTCAGCTTTCCCTGGTCTATCAGGAAGTCGGCCGCTGTAATTGCAGCGCCCCTCACTAACTCTGCTCTTTGTTCTCAAGAAACTCACTCTTGTCTAAAATACTTTGTGTCTGGAAATTCTTCTTCCAACCCACGCGGGGACCACGACATATCTATCAAAATTTTAAATGACTCAGCAATCCATTCCTAGGGGATTTATCCTTCAGATAAATTTGCACATGTGCATAAGGAGACAGTGAGAATAACAGGGAACAGCCTGACTGTCCATCAAGTTAAATAATGTGTTGGTTAAATAGATGACGTACATCCAAAAAAAGAAGGTGGTGGAACTATGTGATATGAGATGATACATTATTATGTGGAAAAAGCAAAATACAGCGTGAAGCACACGCTGCCATTTGTGTGAGTGATGTGGACACACGGCGGCGGGTGGTCGGGCCCATTTCTGGAAGGACAAGCAGGACCCAGGGACCCAGGCAGGGGCCTTCAGGAGAGGAGGCAAGGGGCTCAGGAATGCGAGGCTTACTTCCCGCTATAGGCTCTTTGAACTGCTTGCCTGTGTGTTATTGCCTGTGTGTTCTCACAGGCACAGGTTACTTTCTTGAATAAAGACTGCTGCTTCTCATTGTTAAGAGAAGTGATAGATCCTGGTTTGGATCTATCAGACCTGCCCCATGCTTTGAGTACTTTTAGTTTAGGAAAATTCCCCAAATGTCCTCCAATCGGTTTGCACTCCAAGTTCCGCTATTGCCAGCCCAACCCCACAGCGGAGTTTCTCGTTTCTCAAAACCAGCATCTCCCTGGGAAATCTTGTGTGGTTCCGGGGATGTTTGGGTTTTTAGGGAATCTGTGTTGACCTTGCCTGGGGCAGCACCCTGTGGGAAAACTGGGGCTGTGATTTTTCTCACAGGGACAATTGCAGAGGTGAAGGAAGAGCTGGGGCCAGCTGGGGAATGCTTGGGCCTGGCCAGAGGGTCTGCTCTGAAATATGAGGCAGGTCTCTACCTTGCCTGGTAAAAATTCCACACCACAGCCTCTCTCCTCTGCCTCCATGAAATGTCCCCGCTCACTGCTTCCCACTGGGGCTCCTCCGTGATCAGCTGAGGGGACCTCTCCAGCCCAGCCAGCTGCTCCCCACCTCACTGGACCCAGCAGGCACTCCGTCCTACTTATTGTTCCCGGGATACACCATGTACTTCACGCCTCTCTGTCTTTGCACATGCTGTTCCCTCTTCTTGGGATGCCTTTTCATTTTGTCCACCTGGTAAACTCCTACTCATTCATCAAGACCCAGCTCAAATAACCCCACTTCTTCACCTTCCCTAACTCTTCCCCCCTCACCCATTCCCAGTCTTCCTTATCCCATTCCCCCTTCCACAAAGTGTGTATTAAAGGTCTACCATGTGCCAGGCACTATGCCATGTGCTAGAGACACAACAGTGACAAAACCAAGAGTCCCAGACTGGTTGGGGAGAGGGGCTTCAGCCATTATCACAAATGCAAACCTGCAACTTCAGCACAGGAGGGATTCCAGAGGGGAGGTCGGGGGTGGGGTGTGGGGTGGCTAGACAGCACTTTGAGAACTGTATCCCCAGGGCCACCTCCCAGGGCCACCAATAGCTCAGCTCTCCTGGCTCTGGGCCTGGCCTGACTTGGCCTCCTCTTGTCTCCTGACCTCCCAGGGAAGCCGGAACAGGACTGGAAAACACCACTGATTGTAAGGGTAATCCACCCCACACACACAAACACCCGCGCCCATTTAAAAATAAACTTCTGTGTATAAAAAAAATAAGCTAAAAATAGCAACATATGAAAATGGAATATGCCAACTGTCAGATGAAGAGCAGGTTCTGAACTGTTCCAGGGTGGGGGGTTATGGGGGAGGAGGGGTGGGCCTGGCTCTTTGAACTGGGGAAAAAAAATGTGATTTATGCTAAGTGACCATTAGCTTGACTCATTATTCTAAGGCAGGAAAAGAGAACTAACATTTATGAAGCGCCTGCTCTGCACTCGCTTCCTTATACACAGTCAGATTCAACCTCTTCCATGAGTGTGTGCTGGGGGGTTAATTTCTATGATGTCACACACAACGTCAGCTGCAGAGACGTAACAAGGACGCCCCCCTGCAGCTTTACTAGCACTGCCATCCCCACACCGCTACTGCTTGTAAAGAGGGGCACCCCTCCAAGGGACTCTAGGAAGCCAATGTTCTGATCACATTACCACCCCTACTACGTGCAGGAGAAGCTGAGGCCAAGCCCTAGGATCTAGTAAAGGATGGAACCTTGATTTGCATCCAGGGCTCTCCTCAGTATCCTCCCAGCGCCAGGTTCCCACCCGCCTGGGTCTCCCCTTCAAGCCTTCCTGAGGTCTGCGATGCACTCCTGCACCTCTCCCAACACCTAACAGAGAACTCTGTCCAGGTAGGCATGTGGACATTTGTTAAATGAATGACTGCGGCACTGCGGGCTAACAGGGGCTGTCATTAACTGCAGGAAACTTCTGTCTTTTGTTACTTCACGTTGCTACTGAGAATGTTTCCCCCTCACACTGCGCGTCTTAGCCTGGGTTCCCCGAAACCAAAGCCAGAGACTAAGGGTTGTGTGCAGGCAGTGGGCTTGGGAAGCAGGGCAGGAAATAAAATGAGGAAGGAGGGACAGCCCACAGGGATGTGAGATGCTGCTGGCCACCATTTGGGGACCTGGGGCCTCCATCCTGCTGGCACCGTTAGTGCAGCCTCCTGAAGTGTGGATCAGAATTGCCAGCCCAGGGACAAAAGGGGAGTAGGGACCCATGCCCCGGTCACCATTGGTCACATGTGGTACCAGGGGCTTTAACATCCCTCTTCCATGCCCCCCCTCCCCATACCCCATCTTCTCTGTGGGGCTTCACTGGTGCAGGGGACCTCAGGCAGGCTGGGCCTGGCTTGGCCAGCATGTGTAAAGAGGCCCTTTCTTTCAATGAGACAACAGATACTCCTCAAGGCCCTACTGTGTGCCTGGCACAGGGGTGGGGTGGAGGGGGCACACAGGTGAAGGGGAGGGCAAGGCACTGCCCTCCTGGAGCTTACTCTCCTCTAGGGGGAGCCAGACAAAGGATGAGGGAGCAAACCAAGGAGGGAGGGAGCACAGATGGGGCGACTGCCGCAAAGATGGGGTGGGCTTGCTACTTAAACAGGGGGTCAGGAAAGGCCCATCTCAGGGGGTCCCTGAGCTGAGAATTAAGTGTACTAGAAGGGCTGGGCCGGGCGTAGAGGGTAGGGGGGTGGGCAGCAAGTGCAAAGGCCCCAAGGTGGGAAAAGTCCTGAGGTCCTTTGTGTATCTCAGTGCACCCAGGAGGGCATGAGTGGGTCCAGAGGTGGAAAGGACCTGTTCCCCAGTTCTGGCAGGGGTCCAGGGGGGAGAAGCGGTGGCGTGGGTGAAGGGCGGGTGACGAGCACCTGGGTTCAGGATCTGTCTTGGTCTTGGTGGTGATCCAGAGGAAATTCAAGAACAAGGCTCATTTCTGGGGCTCCAAGTCCCCCTACCCCCGGGGGCATAAGTAGAGCCTAGGCAGGTGCTGGACCCCTTGCTGGTGGCAGGAGAGGGTGTCCCAAGTCCCATCACACCCTGCTCACTGTCTCCAGAAACTGCACATTTAGACTAAATAAAAATCACTTTGTAATTGTAAGCATCACTTCTTTTAAATGCCGGTGGCATCCCCTCTCACCCGCCTCCCAGTTGATCCCCACCTCGGGCTCAAGCCCAGCTGCCTGAAAAGCACAGACCCAGGATACCTGCCAAGAATCCCTTTTTCTGGCTGTCAGCTCCCTGTGCCCAGGCTTCCCAGCCTGGCATCACAGGGGAAGGCCTGGGGCATGAGGCCGGGGCTGACCTTCATCCAAGGACCTGGACTAGATTCTTATCATTGACACCAGGAGGTGGCAGCCAGCCCGTGCCTACATCTCCCCTTCTCCCACCACCAGGGGGAAGTTCTTGTTTGTCCCCAGGTGCCCCTCTGGACAGGTGCTTGAGAACCGCTGCCCTGAAGGACATTCTCAGATCCTATCCTGCACAACCTTCCAGACGCCATGCTAGGAACTGGGGACACAAAGATGAAGCCCTGGTCCTCAGGGAGTCAAGGGCAGGCGGGTCAGCCACAGACTGGGAAGCAACCCAAGAAGCCAAATTAGCAACAAGGACATCCGCTCTTTCCTTCAGAGTCTGGGAGAATGTACTGCCTCTCTGCTCTTTCTCATGAAGATGCTCTAAGCCCCTTCCCCAGTTCTGCATCACAAAACCTCCCGGTCACAGGAACTCTTCCTGGTGGGGGAGAAACCTGGCTGGCAGCCTGGGTTACCTCCAGAAGCTTGGAGGAGTGGGGGAGGGGGCATTCCTACCATTTCTGCCTCCCCCAGAGGGGGGTTTAACTCCCTCCCTGAGGCCAGGGTGGAGGCTTGAAGGAGTGCCTCGGGCTGAATGAGGAGACTGGGGCTGGGGAAAGTGACATGCCAAATGGCAGTGCAGTGCCCGGGGTCTATGGGACTCCAGGCCCATTACCCACCCAGCATGTTACACTCAGTACAAGCTTCCCAGTTCCCTTCTGCCTCTGCTAGCCGGTAATGTGGACATTTGTTGAGCCACAATATCTATGCTGGGCACAGGAGAAATCCCTTACTTTGATACGGACACCATGGATCTCTGTCTGGTGCTCTTTTCCTCTTTGCATGGGTTCCCCAGAATGTAGGCCCACCTCCAGCAGGTGTGTGAGACCTCAGGGCTTTAGCTAATTTTCTCCCCATGCCCTTCTTCAACCAAATTCTTCAGATTCCTTAAAAAACAACATACTATTTGGTAAACTGCCTCCTTCCTGGAGGCCAGTTATAAACAACCAGACAAGCAAGAAGTTATGCTAGTGCCAGGATAGAGGTTTAATAAGTTCACTGATAACTGTAGCACCACTCCCCAGCACAGCTCCAGGAGGCAGCCATTCACATGGTAGTCTAAGTGCCTGGAACCCTCTGGAGGCAGCCATTCACCTTAGAGTTTGAATGAATGGCACCCCTGGAGGCCAACACTCACACTGTAGTCTAAGTGCTTGCCTACTCCCTTCCCCCAGACAGCCATTCTCATTGTAGTCCAGCAGTCCCCAACCTTTTTGGCACCAGGGACTGGTTTCGTGGAAGACAATTTTTTCATGGACTGGGGATGGGGGATGGTTTGGGGATGATTCAAGCTCATTACATTTATTGTACACTTTATTTCTATTATTATTACATTGTAATATATAATGAAATAATTACACAACTCACCATAATGCAGAATCAGAGGGAGCCCTGAGCCTGTTTTCACTTGCCACTCACTGAGAGGGTTCTGATATGAGTCTGCAAGCAGTTGATTTATTTTGGTCTCTGTGCAGTCAAACCTCTCTGCTAACGATAATCTGTATTTGCAGCCGCTCCCCAGTACTTGCATCACCACCTCAGCTCCACCTCAGATCATCAGGCATTAGAGTATCACAAGGAGCATGCGACCTAGATCCCTCGCGTGCGCAGTTCACAGTAGGGTTCGCGCTCCTATGATAATCTAATGCGGCTGCTGACCTGACAGGAGGCGGAGCTCAGGTAGTAATGCAAGTAATGGGGAGCAGCTGTAAATACAGATGAAGCTTTGCTGGACTGACTGCCGCTCCCCTCCTGCTGTGTGGCCCGGGTCCTAACAGGCCATGGACCAGTACCAGTCTGTGGCCTGGGGACTGGGGACCCCTGCTGTAATCTAAATAAATGGCGCCCTCTGGAGGGCCCGTTCACACTGCAGCTTTTGTGAATCCCCCCTCTGCTGGAGTGAGGCAACATGGTGGCCTCTATGTTCTCACATTTAAGCCTCAAGACAACCTTGAGAAAGGTCTTACCTTTCCACATTCTACAGAAGAAAACTGCCCCAAACTCCCGGCCAGAGAGCCAGAGCAGAGATTTTCTGCCTCACCTATTTGTTGTCCAGTGCTTTTCCCTTCAGCAGGGCTGGCAGGGCTGGGGAGCAAAACCTCAGCTCCTCCAGCCTCTCGGGGCCTCCTGCCTACCACAGTCCCACAGCAACCCCCAAACTAGGCCTTATGAATCCCACTTCCCTGATGGGGAAAATGAGGCATGGAGATGTGTGTCTCTTGCCTGGAGTCCTGCAGCCTGTGAGTGTCATGGGTCTGCTCGTCTCAGAGAGGGCCCGCTTCCCAGGGCTGCCCTGCCTTCCACCAGGATGGTCAGAATCCAGTTCAGCTGCCGGGGCTCCAATGCTGGGGTGGCCGTCATCTACAATGAGGCAGATGCTGTTCTTTACATGGTGGTGCTTTGAGGACCCCCAAACCGTCCCTGAGGTGTCAGTCTCTCACCTGACCCTCATCCCAAACAGATTTACCCTGCCAAGCAGGGCCCTTGTCAAGGGTCACACTCTATGCTAGGTTGTGTGTAATGACCCCACCACTGGTCAGGGGGTGGCCCAGTGTCCTTTGTGAACAGCTATTAACAGGGACTCATTGGACACCTGCAGAGGACATTTAAAAACCCACCGTGAGGGCTTGACATCAGTCTGAGTTGGACATCAGTAATGGCTGGCATAGCTGCTCAGAGAGGTATCTGCCAGTCTGGCTGCCAAGCCTTTCCGTGCAGCGAGGGGGTCCCTCCAGACACACAGCAAGGCCCACCGCAGGCTCTTAACCTCAGGCACAGCCTAGGAGAGCTAAGCTGCCTCCTTTTGGAGGACTGTCTGATTTTCTATGCGATACATGGATAGGTACCAATGGGGGGGAAAAACGAAAACTGGAAAGTCATTAAAACGTTTTTTTTTTTTTTTTGTAGTACGTGGGCCTCTCACTGTCGTGCCCTCTCCCGTTGCGGAGCACAGGCTCCGGACGCGCAGGCTCAGCGGCCATGGCTCACGGGCCCAGCTGCTCCGCGGCATGTGGGATCTTCCCGGACCGGGGCACGAACCCGCGTCCCCTGCATCGGCAGGCGGACTCTCAACCACTGCGCCACCAGGGAAGCCCCAAAAACTTTTGAACAGATGGGCACCCCACCTGCGGCTCCAGTCATACCCATATCCCGGAAGGATCACAGGAAGGTATGGCTAGAACGTCACTGCCCAGCCGGCAGCTGTGTGAGGAAGGGCCTGCAAGTTAAGTAGAGGCGACCCAGTGCACGGTTCTTTGGCATGGTGAAGGCTCCAAGAGGTCCAGCTTCAGAGAAAACACTCAACTCTGCTCAGCTCTTCCCAGGTACCACAAAACGCTTCGCTAATGGAGACACCTGTTAACATACGGAGACATCCCGAGAGCAAGTGTGCCTGAGAAGGCGCTGAGGGTACTGCTGAGGTGGGGGAAGAGAAACACAGTTGATGAGGACACTGCTGTGACAATCTCATGATGAAACTGAGTACGTACACATAGGGAGCAGAGATGCCAGAGCCTTTGACTCTGAACGCAAAAGGCTACATCTTTATGGGTCTCTCCCTGATCTTTGTTCCTGTCCATCCACACAACTGTCCTTGAGCAAGCCCGGGTGCGGCCTAACGACGGGGCGGATTAGACCTGACCTCCCCGGGGAAAGGCCAGGGCAGGATCTCATTTACGGAGAGCCGGATGCCGTCCTGTACTCCCTCTGCCGGCCATCCTGGTCCAGGACGCACTCCAGTCCAGCGTGGGGGACCAGAGTCCATGCCGGGCCCCACGGGGCCTCGCTCGGGAGCACTCAGGACAGGGAGAGCCCCAGCATCCCCGCCCATCATTGGGGCAGCGGGGTGCCCTCCGGCTGAGGCCTGAACGGGACGCCGAGCACAGCAGAGCTTTGTTCCAGCCTCCGCCATCGATCGCTGCGCAGACGCTCCGTGAATGGCACTGTTGTGGTATTTTAAGAAGATTCTACAAATAGCACTAACTCAGAATCGGCCTCAGAGCCAGCTGATGAAGTCTGCCTCAGCGAGGGCCGGCCAGCCTGGGAGCTCGAGCCAGGACAATGGGGCCTCACAGGGAAGGCAGAGCAGGATGTTGGGTGACCCAGGCCTTTTCCGGGGCTCCGTGGCCTCATTTCCCCCAGACTCACCCGGCGGCACCACCCCTCCTCTGTCGCCCAGTCCTGGTTGGTGGCGTCCTGGGAGTTTATTGGGAAGGAGTGACTCCCCAGCCTCTCTGAATAAAGGAAGGGGGCCCCCGACATCCTTTTGGCGCCTGCATCTCCCGGATTTCCAGGGATTTCCAAGCTCTGCTGTTTTGCGGGTCATGGAGGAGGGGGGCACAGGAAGGAAGGATGTCCTTAGGTTTTCATCAGAAATAACTTTATTAGGTAGCCAGAGAAACCTCAGAGACCCGCAGTCCTAGCAGCCAAAGACTATTAATTGGAATCTTTCCAGAAGAGTCCATTCTTGAGACTTGAAAGACAGCTTAGGGAGAAGAGAAACAGTCTGGATTTAGGGTCATTCAGAGCTGAGTTTAGACTTAACTTGACCGGCGACACATGGGTGGCCTGGGGCAAATTATTTACTTCTCAGAGTCAGGATGTCTTCATCTCTAAAACCCACGGTATTGGACGCCCCTCGCGGGGAAGGTTGAGAAATCAGAGGCAGAGCATGCGCTGTGCTTGGGACCGTGAGTGGTCAGCAAATGTTGGCCTCTCTTCCCTCTCAGATGAAAGACCGTTTATCTAACGCATGTGCGCATTCCATGCATAAAATGTTTCTGAACTGTGGCGGAGAAACCTGGCAGACATTAAGGGAACCACTCCTGACCCTGTGAATCCACAAATACACCCGAGCTGTGGTGTTGATGCAAACTAGCAAAGCAGGACAGTAGAGAGGCCCACGGCCTGCGGCAAAGTAGAGGCTTAAGTCTAAGCCCATCTGGTACTTGGAAAACGTTGAGATAATGGAGGAAGGGTCATTTCTGACAGAGCTGCCCTGACCACACCCCCACCCCACCCCAGCACATTCTGAGCAGGGGCTATGGCCAAGGGGCTGGCTGTGCCCCTCTAGCTGTCAGAGGTGGTCTGCAGGGGGGCTCCCCACACCCATCAGCTCACTTTCCCCAGCCCTCACCCTTGCCTTGAATGTTTGGCCCCTTCCCTCTATTACTCCATTTGCAGTAATGAAGGTGTGACACCTGCCCTGTAAGTGGCCTAGCACAGAACTTGCCCTCAATTCATAGGCACTAAACTAGAACAAACTTAGGCAGCCTTACTCAGAACCAAGAGCAGTCTGGGGCCCCCAGACTCAAGGGTGAGGTCCCTACTGGGCCACGGACATGGTGGGTGGCCTTAAGCAAGTCATTTTTTCTTGTGGGGGCTTTTAAAACAACTCACCTAGAAAACAAGGTCAGGCTAGGTGGATCTCTGAGGACCTCTCAAGCCTGCCCCCTCTGAGCCCCTACATTACATCTCTAAGTCCCCACGTTTTGATCATTAGCAAGATGAAACTCAGTGTAGACTCTCTCCCTGACCCTCCCCAGGAGGCCTTCACTGGCAAAGAGCTTGCTTGTTCCCCAAACCGGATTGGGGCGAGGGAGGTAGTGGTCCATTTGCAGGCAGGTGGCCCTGGACATGGCCTCTGGGGCCGTGCTGAGTCAGAGGTGCAGGTGTCTCCCAGAGGACCCCAGAGCCCGCTGTCCTGGGGAAGACAGCGTTTGGTGCTGGGGGGCATCAGCCCTTTCCCTCCACGCCCTCCGGTGACAGCCCGGTGAGGCAGTGCTCTCCCAGCCAGGTGACACCGAGGCCCCGAGCCCAGGGCGCCCAGCCAGAGGCACCGCAGGTCAAGGTGGGTGAGTCAGGACTTGGGCCTAGAGCAGCCTGACTCCAAGGCCGTCCATGCTGTCCCCCGCCTCTGCACCCCCTTGGAGGTGACACGGGCTCTCTCAGTCAACTGTCCTCAACAGTAAACTGAGGAAGTAGAAACTACCTAAGCTCAAAGATCTCTCCTTGCTCCCAGGTTCAGGGCTCTCTGCCTCCAGAAGTTGTTGACGCAGACTGGGTGATATTCAGAATCCTCAAAACTGGCTCTGCAGGGACCAGGGTCAACCACAACAAAAGTGGGCCATAAGCCACATCGGGTCCTAGGTAGCTGCGTCCTAGAGAGTGGGGGGGCTGGGGGCAGTGATGGTTTACTAACTGGTTTGGGAACGTTTCAGCAGTTTATAAACCTCCTAGCTGTTCTGGTGAGCTCTCTCTGAAGGTCTGTCATGGCTGCAGACCTCCCAGACAGGAAGGTATCTGGGAGCCTGTGGGTGAGGGCCCTCCTGTGGGGAGGCATGAGAAGGAAGGTCGCGAGCAGGTGCAGAGGGCCCAGTGCCAGCTCCTGATACACTTGCACAGTCACATGGCAGGTGGGGCCACTATGACCTCACTGATTGTGATGGTGGCTGTTATAAAATACGAACTGAAGCCCTGGGGTGCCCGCACCTTCACGGCCCTAGTGTGTCAAGGTGAGTGCCAAGTTATTAACCATCCCTCCCGCTGATGGTGCTGCCAGCTCCTGGGCATCCGTGTGGAGAGCTGATGAGGGTGGGAGGGACCGAAGGCAGCAGCGTCCCCCCACGCCGACAAGCCCTCAGTCCGTGTGAGCGTCTGAGCAGGCTCAGGGAATGGCTGTGCTCAGGGCAGTGGCCAGCTCCAGGGACAGGCTGCAATCCCCAGCCCCGGAGGAACTCCAGTGGGGTGAAGGTCCTGTGTGTGCCTGATCTCAGAGAGGAACCTGGCCAGGCTCTGTGGCCCAGCTGAAGCCGCAAAGCAGAAGCTGCTGGGCTGAGCCTGCCCTTTGACCTTTTCCAAAGTCAATGTGACTCGGGAGTATTCAGTCCTTTTGTTCCAAGTTTCATTAGTAAAGGGCAAAGGCTGCTTTTCATTTTACTCTCACTTGAGTGTTCTCCACTGCCAATCATCCAGGTGAACACCCGGCTTGGAGGTGTGTGGTACTAAAACAAAACAGGGAAGCTGAGGACTGCAAGACTCTGGTGCCAGACAGCCTGGGTCAGAATCCCAGTTCTAAGTGGCCTGGGGCAGGAACTTCTATGCCTCAGTTTCCTCATCTCTAAATGAGACTCATAACAGAATCCACTTGAGGTTCACGGTGAGGACTAAATGAATTCCCATGTACAAAGTGCTTAGTGAGTGTTACATGGGCTATAAGTGCTTTTATTTCAACAAAACACCAGCCTCATCATCTTTTCGAGTCTTACGCTAAGCCTCAAGACAAATAATAACCATTTCCATGAGAGAGCATTTTTCCGTGCGCCAGCAGCCTCACATGCAGAGACTAATTTAAATTTTCTCTTGACACAAACTGGTGAGGTTGTGGTAACCCAATTTACAGACAAAGGTATCCTTCTTTGGCTCAGAGAAGCAACCTGTCCCCAAGGCTGCAAAGGAAGAGCCAGAATTCAGCACCAGGTTTGCCCAACTCCCAGCTGCAGGAGCTCACATTTCACACTACCCGCTTGAGACCAAGCCCTCAGGCACCTTCCTCACCTCCAAGTCACCACTTAGCATCTAGGTAAAGGGGAGGTAGGAAGCACAAGGCCAGAGAAGAGCTAAGTACCTACTCACATACCTTGGCATGATTTAGCATCTTCGAAAGTCCCATCCTGGGACACTGTCACAATTTGACCTGTTAGGCAGCTCCCTGAAAAAGCCCTATTTACAGAGCATTATCATTATTTGACCTGACTCACTCTGTGGAAAAGCCCTATCTTCAGGGCATTTGTCAAAAAAAATCAGTGGTAATTCTTTAATACTACAGCTGCCTAAAACTGTGATACTAATTGGGGCAAATAAGCTCTGGCCAAAAGGAAGTTATTGGGAAGGAGAAATCTACTGGGGACTTTGAAGAGGTCTGACCTATTTCTGGATATCTACAAGGCCACGTACATGTGTAGAGCCTTGTCCATGAGCAGGAAAGACTTGAGAGCTCTCCAATCTCTGACCTCTGGCCGACTTTGGGTCCTTGCACAAGCAGGAAGTGAAGACTAAGTCACAGTCATAAACTACCTAAGCACTGAAGGTGTGTCCCAACACACACACACAGACACACACACACACAGACACACACACACACACACACACACACACTCAGCACAAAGTAGAAGACTTATTGGTTAAAGGCATTTAGTATAACTCTGACAAATCATTAGCTGACCACTAAATGAATCAATGAGAGACTTCAACGGCTATATACTACAGGTTTTATAAATTTTGTCCAGGAAAGTCACTAAACAGCTAAAACAATAACAACAACAAAAGCAGGGGAGGGGAGGGAATCTAATTTGCAGAGTTCCCACATTATATTATTTAGAGTGTCCACTTTTCAACAAAAGATTATAAGACACATAAAGAAAGAAGTACGGTCCATACACAAGGGAAAAAAAGCAGTAAATAGAAACTATCCTTGACCTAGATGTTAGACTCACTAGACAAAGATTTCAAATTGGCTATTATAAATATGTTCAAAGAAACCATGTCTAAAGAATTAAAGGTGGGTATGACAATGATGTGTCACCAAATAGAGAATATCAATAAAGGGATGGAAATTACAAAAAGAACCACACAGAAATTCTGGAGTTTAAAAGAATAATGACTAACATGAAAAATGTACTATAGAGAGTCAATAGCAGATTTGAGCTGGCAGAAGAAAGAATCAGTAAACTCAAAGATAGGTCAACTGAGATTATGCAATATGAGGAGCAAAAAGAAAAAAAAAGGATGAAGAAAAATGAACAGAGCCTCAGAGACCAGTGAGACATCATCAATGTACCAAGATACACATAATGGGAGTCTTAGAAGGAAAGGAAAGAAAGGGTTAGACAGAATATTTGAAGGAGTAATGGTTGAAAGCTTCCCAAATCTGTTGAAGAACATTATAAATCCAAGAATCTCAATGAATTCCAAGTATGATAAACTCAAAGAGATTCATACCCAGAAATATCATAGTCAAACTGTCTAAAGAGAGAGAATCTTGAAAGAAGCAAAATGATTCATCACATACAAAGGATTCTCAGTAACAGTTAATATCTTATCAAAAACCATGGAAACCAGAAGGCAGTGCGATGACATTTTCCAAATGTTGAAAGAAAAAAGACTGTCAACCAAGAATTCTATACCCAGCAAAACCATCTTCAAAATGAAGGAGAAATTAAGACATTCCAAGATAAACAAAAACTGAGAGGATTCAGTTCTCTGTCCTAGCAGACCAATACTACAAGAAATTCTAAAGGTGAAATGAAAGGACATTAGATAATCACTTGGATCTACATGAAGAAACAAAGAACACCAATAAAAGGTAACTATTGTTAAATGTAAAAGACAGTATAAATTTTTTTTTTTTTTTTTTTTTGCGGTACGTGGGCCTCTCCTGTTGCGGAGCACAGGCTCCAGACGTGCAGGCTCAGCGGCCATGGCTCACGGGCCCAGCTGCTCCGCGGCATGTGGGATCTTCCTGGACCGGGGCACGAACCCGTGTCCCCTGCATCGGCAGGCGGACTCCCAACCACTGTGCCACCAGGGAAGCCCTAAATGTATTTTTTGTAGCACTTTTTTTCCTATCTGATTCAAGAGATAACTGCATAAAGCAATACTTACAAAACTGTGTTGATGGACTTATAATGCATAAAGATGTAGTAAGTATGACAATAATGACACAATGGAGGAAGAAAGAACAGAGCAATATTGGAGCAAAATTTCTGTACACTATTGAAGTTAAGGTAGTATTACTCTGTACTAAATTGTCTTAAATTAAAAGGCCAATTGTAATCCCCAGAACAAACACTAAGAAAATAACTTTTAAAATACTATAAAGAAACAATAAAGAAATTAAAGCAGTACATAGAAAATATCTATTTAATGCAAAAAGAAGGCAGTAATGAAGGAATAGAAGAACAAAAAAAAGACATAAGTCACATAAAAATAAACAGCAAAATGGCTGGCATTAAGCTACATTATCAGTAATTATATTAAATGTAAATGTATTAAATACTCCAACAAAAAGGTAAAGACTGACAGAATGGATTTAAAAAACAAACTATATACTGTCTATAGGAAACACATTTAGATTTTAAAACAGAAGTAAATAGAAAGTGAAATGATGGGAAAAGATATACCATACAAACAATATCCAAAGAGAGCTAAAATGATTACACAAATATTGAACAAAATAGACTTTAAAACAAAAATGTTACTGGAGAAAAACAAGAAGATTTTATGATGAAGGGGTTGATCCAGCATGAAGGTATCATAATTATAAAAAAAATGCCCTAACAACAGAGCTCCATAATTCATGAAGTAAAAATAGACAGAATTGAAATGAGATTCAACAATAATAGTTGCAGACTTCAGTGCCCATTTTCAATAATGGACAGAACAACTAAGCAGAAAATCAATAAGGAAACAGAACACTTGAACAACACAAGGAGCCAAGTAGGCCTAACGTATAGGACACTCTACCCAACAAGCACAGAATACACATTCTTCTCAAGTGCACATGTAACGTTTTCTAGGATAGACCATATGCTAGATCATAACGCAAGCCTTAAACACTTAAAAGGGTTGAATGAGACAAAATACGAAAGTATACTCACTGACTATAGAGGAATGAAATTATAAATCAATAAAAAAAGGAAATTTAGAGAATTCATAAATATGTGGAAATTAAAAAACTCACTCCTAAATAACTAAAGAAGAAATCACCACGGAAATTTAAAAAACATTTTGAGATGAATGGAAATGAAAACACAACATATCAAAACTTACGGGATGCAGTGTGCTTAGAGAGAAATTTACAGCTATAAATGCCCACGTTATAAAATAAGAAAGTTGTCAAATTAAAAACCTAACCTTACACTTTAATAAACTAGAAAAAGAACAAACCAAACCCAAATCAAACAGGTAGAAGGAAATGATGAAGATTAGAGTGGAAATAAGTAAAACAAAGACTAGAAAAACAACAGAGAAAATCAATAAAAACAAAAGTGTGGTTCTTTGAAAAGATTACCATATATGACAAAATTTAACTAGACTGACCAAGAAAAAAGAGGATAAGACTTAAATTACTAAAATCAGGGATGAAAGAAGGGACATCACTGCCAACCTTACAGAGATAAAAAGGATTATAAGGGAATAATATGAACAACATTATGCCAACAAATTAGATGACTTAGATGTAAAAGAAAAATTTCTAGAAAGACATAAAGTACCAAAACCGATTCAAGAAGAAAGAAAATCTAAATAAACTTTTAACATGAGACTAAGTTAATAATTTAAACATTCCCCCAAATGTTTCACTAATGACTTCTACTAATCATTTAAAGAATTAATATCAGATAGTTTCACTGGTGAATTCTACCAAACATTTAAAATATTAATACCAATTATTCACAAACCCTTCCAAAAAGTAGAAGAGGAGGGAATGGTTCCCAACTCCTGTGCAGCCAGGATTCCTCTGATAACAAAAACAAAGACACTGCAAAGAAACTACACACCAACATCCCTTATGAATACAGACACAAAAATCCGCAACAAAATACTAGCCAAATATGATTCAAATGGTCATCATTTGAGGAGTGGATAAACAAAATGTGGCATAGTCATACTATGCACTATACACAGCCATAAAGAGGAATGAAGTAGTGATAACATGCTACATCATGGATGAACCTTGAAAACATTATGCTAAGTTAAAGAACCCAATTACAAAAGACCATATATTGTACAAAAGTATGCAGTTTAGTGGTTGCCTGGGGCTGCAGGACAAGGCAGGAGGGTTGTCTCAGGAATGGGAAGTGACTATTAATGGGCATGGGATTTCTTTTGGGGGTAATAAAAATGTTCTAAAATTAGATTATGGTGATGGTTGCATACCTTTAAATATACTAAAAATTACCAAGCTTAACAATCTAAATGAATGGATTCTGTGATATTTGAAATATATCTCAAAAAAGCTGTTTAAAAGAGTCTGGTGATGGGTGTTTAGGGGAAGAGCCCAGCAAAAGATGTAATTCAGGCAGGACATGCATCAGCTACACAGCTGAGTTGGGGCAGGTAGGATAAGGAGAACTATTTAGGGGTTCACTTCACTTGGATGCTCCCCATTTGGGGCCCAGGATTCCTGAAGGAGCGTCCCTTATGATGAAAGGACCCGCAGACCAAGAAGATGAGAAAACACACATCAAGTGTTTTCTTACCCTCTCCCTCCAGGAGTTCAGGACTCTGGAGCTCTCTGGGAGGCTTGCTGCCCTAATGGCCAAGGTCAAGGACTTCAGGCTCCTCCAGGACTGGCTCCTCTTTGGGGCCATAAGTCCACCCCCCAACCCCAGGGCCAGCAGTGTTGACTGTGGCTGTGTGCTGGTTAAACAGACTCGCTCATAAACTCTGTCCACTGACCTATCCTTGCTGTCTCACACCGCCCCCCAGATAAGTGCTGGCTGAGCCCTCTCTGAGCGGGTGGGAAGAGGCATTTGACCTTCTGATGCCCTCCTGCTAGGAGCATAGAGCAATTCTGAGTTTCCTCAGAAAATCTTCTAAGGTTCAAGCTGACAGGGACATTGGAAATAATCCAGTCTTGCCTGTTTCCCTCTTTACAGACGAGGAAACTGAGGCTCTGAGTGGTAACTCAGAGAGGGGCGGTACTAGGACTGTTATCTGGCCTTCTGACAACCCTGGCGGTTGGCATGCCTGTCCCCATTCATAGGTGCGGACGCAGAGGCTCAGAGAGCTGAGAGGTGGCCTGGGGTGCCCCAGCTAGGAAATGGAACCAAATCCTCTGCCTGAGGCTGCTTCCCTTTTTGAAAAGCCCACAGGACTGCTGCCCCAGGACATTTGAATGGGGAAGAGGTAACAAAGAGGGACACTTCTTGGAAAACAACTGTGACCCCTGCAAGGCCTGAGCTACAGACAGGACGCCTCTGGGCTCTGGGCCATGAACACAATCTCTGGAGCAGCAGGCTTGAACATTCTGACATATCCTTCCCACCTTACATGTCCTTAAGGCCAAGTCAGATATAAGTGCTCTCACTCCTGGCTTCTGCCAGCCTTCCCAGTGGAGGGAAAAGACAGAGCCTGCCCTGCCTTCAGGGAGTTTCTGGCTCACATGGTGAGGGGACAGGTTTTGCAAACAGACACACATATATTTATTCATTGTGATAGGTGTTTTAGAGCAGGGGTCCCCAACCCCTGGGCCGTGGACCGGTACCCGTCCGCGGCCTGTTAGGACCTGGGCCGCACAGCAGGAGACTGAGCAGTGGGCAAGTAAGCGGAAACTCGTCTGCCGCTCCCCATCGCTCGCGTTACTGCCTGAACCATATTTCCCCTCCCCCCACCCCCGTCCGTGGAAAAATGGTCTTCCGCGAAACCGGTCCCTGATGCCAAAAAGGTTGGGGACTGCTGTTTTAAAGGAAAAGTATGGGATGGCACATGAGCAAATAACAGGGGTCAGGGAAGGCCTCTCAGGAAAGACTGACGTTGAGAGTTCACTGTGGGCACCACTGGAGTCCCTGAGCATTTCTGAGCAAGGAGCAGTGGGTCCCGAGGGCCACTGGAACAGTCACTGGCTACAGCTGGAGGATGGATTGGAGTGGGGGAGGGTTCAAGCAGGAAGACCCACCGGGAGGCCACTGCAGTGGTCGGGCGGCAGGCCAGCGGCTGGACCCGGGGAGCCGGTGTGGATGGAGACAAGCAGAGGGATTCAGGTGCACTTTGGAAATGGAACTGGCAGGACCTGGCGATGGCAAATTGGAGGAGGAGGATGCAATTGAGAGCTCAGGTTTAGCCTGACTAGCTTTGGCCATTCCCTAGACCAGGAGACACCCAATGGAGGCGTCAAGTGGCTCTGGTGCTCAGAGAGAGGCCCGGGCCGGGAAACTCACTGTGACTCCGAAGAGGCTGCCAGCAAGAGGGCCGAGTGGGTGGGGGCGGAAGTGAGCCCAAGGAGGATCTGCTCGTGCAGGACCCTGGGAGCAGTGGCAGAGAAGGGACGGCTGGGGAGCTGCAGCTCAGGGGAAGCCTCGACCCCCACCCACCTCCACAGGCCTGGAAAGCCCTTCCCTATTGTCTCTGTTGGTCTGGCTGCTCATCCTATGAGAGCCAGCTCAGGCATCAGCTGGTCTGGGCATCCTCTGAACCAGCCCTTGCAGAGCACCCAGGCTTGCTGTTCTCCCCGCATTTCTTCTCGGCCTGCAGTGTCACCATCTGATTCCTGGGTCTCTGCTCGGCCAGGCTGTGAGCACACTGGGGGCGGACGCTGTACCCTCCCCAACTCTTTATCCTCATGCCGGGCACGAGGCCTGGAGTGGAGCGGGTGTCCCACAAATGACTGTTAAATGAACCGCCCAAGATTGCTTATTAGCAATCCTGGAAGATTCTGTGAAAAATGGAACCTTCTCAAGAAAGTGGGCTCAGAGGCTATACAAGCGTTTACACAGGAGAACCAGTTCTATCAACCCCACCTCGGGACGGCCACGCCTCCCTCCACAGCGGCGAGGGGCACCTCTGTCTGCCCAGCTTGAGCTGTGCCCAGCAGCAGCGCTCCTGCCTGGCCCACTGGCCTCTGCACCCTGGCCACCAGGCACCCTGACAAGCCTGTTGACCTCAGGAAAGGGACAAGGAGTCCACGTCAACACCTCACTCTATCACTTGGAGTGCTACAACAAGTGGGGCTGGACTCTCCCAAGTGGACTGCTGCTGGGACCCCCAGGCATCAGGAGACAGGAACAGGTGCAGGTGAGCACAACTGTCTCCCCATCTCTGCTCCACCCACTGCTCTCCTGCCAGCTTCTCTGTTGAGTACAGTGCCTGATCACGGAGGTGACAAGACGACTGCCACCTAGGGGGGACAGACCCACACCAACCAGGCACTGGAGAGAATGAAATGAACTGGGCCCCCGGGCCAGGGTTTCAGAGATGGCTCCAGGTGTAGGCCACCTTCCCAGGTCTTGACCCCTCTCAGTCCCGACTGAAGGCACCGTGAGAGGGTGTGGTGTGTGCAGGGGCCAAAGAGGTCCAGGCTGTGTGGTGGGGGGAGGCTGAGAGGGGGCTGGAGAGGGGTGACAGGCAACACCAACAAGGCTAAGAAGCTGGGCTTTCTTTTGCAGGCACTATGGGGCCAAGATGCAGCTTGAGGAGGGACATAAGGTGACAGGAGCCGTGCATGAGATGCTGGCTTGGGCAGCGGACTAGCAGAGGCAAGGATGAACTTGGGATGACCAGTTGGGAAAGCCAGCGCAGTGGAGATGATGAGGGTCTGCACAGAAACTGCAGTGGCCTTGGGGGCAGGGATGGGGACACAGCCCTGGGCAGGATCTTGGGAGCTGTCAGCCTTTGGTCATGGGAAATGAAGCAGGGGGCAGGCTCTCAGGAAACGAGAGCCAGGAGACTGGGAGAAGGGGCTCCAGCTGGAGTCCTGGATCTGCAGGCTGGAGGCAGGCAGTTCAGAGGTGGGGGCAGAGGATTTGGGGGCTTTTTCCTTAGAGGTGCTCACAATCATTGGGGCCCGGGGTGAGATGCCTGGAGGAGACTTATAGACAGAGCTCAGAGCGTGAAACAAAGAGGATTCACAGCCAAACTCGGTGCATGGGTCAGGGAAGAACAGCTGGCCAGGGGAGGTAGGAAGGGCCGGGCAGGCGCAGTCCGGGAGGGGGGGCGTGGGGCGGGTTCCCAAGTGCTCAGAACAGCGGGACTGTTCACCAGGTCCAGCACCAGCACGGGGTCAGGGCTAAGTGCAGGAGGAGCATCGGGGGAGGCTGGGACCAGCAGACAGTTACTGGGGGCTCGTGATGGAGGGAAGGAGAGATGGGCTGGGCTTGTGGGGCACATAAGGGCAAGAGACTGCTTTTTTTTTTTTTTAAATGCTCTAATGAGAGACTGAAGCAGGTTCATGGGCTGATGATAGAAGGAGCCAGTAGAAGGTGCTGGGGACAGAGGACATGACAGGGGGCAAGATCCCGGAAGACAGGAGGGCTCCCAATGCTGAGACCAGCAGGAAACATGAGGGGCAAAGAGTGGCAACAGGGGGTCTCAAAGGTCTCAGGGGCCTCCGGTCTGCCCTTGACCCTCCCTGGCCTTGAACAAAAGCTGCCTCAGTGGGACTTCCCTGGTGGCACAGTGGTTAAGAATCTGCCTGTCAATGCAGGAGACATGGGTTCGAGCCCTAGTCTGGGAAGATCCCACATGCCGCGGAGCAACTAAGCCTATGCGCCACAACTACTGAGCCTGCGCTCCAGAGCCCACGAGCCACAACTACTGAGCCTGAGTGCCACAACTACTGAAGCCCATGCACCTAGAGCCTGAGCTCCGCAACAAGAGAAGCCACCGCAATGAGAAGCCCGCGCACCGCAACGAAGAGTAGCCCCCGCTCGCCACAACTAGAGAAAGCCCGCGTGCGGCAATGAAGACCTAGCACAGCCAAAAATAAATAATAAATAAATTAAAAAAAAAAAAAAAAGCTGCCTCAGTGCTGCACTCCTGCACCACTTCTTCCTCCAAGTCTTGGCCTTGGGTCACCATGCAAACTTGAAGAGAACGAAATCTGCCACTGAACAGCCCCACCACAGAGCTCTACAAAGCAGAAGCATCTGGAAACATTGTCCAGAAACAATGAAATCAGGCAGTGTCCTCAGAGTTCAGAGCAAGCCTGTTCGCCTCTGCTCTTAGGAGGGTGTAATTCTTCTCTGCACATCAGATCCTGCTCACTGACCTTTTGGCTTCTGCAGAAGAACCTGGGACCGAGGACTGTTCCATTGTAACCATCTGTCCTGTGTATGATAGTAAATGTGATTTATATCGCAGCATATCACGCCCCGAAAAGCACCTGCAGCAATCCCTCCTCAGGTCCAGGTTGCCCACCTGCAGCTCCACCACCAGCAGGAGGGCAGGTGTCCCCTGGAGAGAGTGCCAGGCTTTCGATTTTAAAGACATTAAGCCTAGATCTACTATGGTGACTCTGGCATGTGATGTATTTTTGCTGCTCTCTTTATGGGATTTATTATGTGAGCTTGCCTGCTTTATCAAGTACACTTTTACTCAGGGACATGGTCAAATATCCTCTTGTAAAAGTTCTGACTGAGAAATACTCAAGAATGAAATCGATACAACAGCTGTTGTCTTGGGGAAATTTATACCAATGACCAATGGATTCTCTTTTGACCTTAAATTTAAAAACACACACTTTTCTAATCTGGAAAGTCAGAAAGCTTCTTCACAGGTAGCTTGTAACAGCTAAACACACACAACATGCACGTGCACACACACACACACCCCTTGGAAACAGATGTACTGTGTCACTGCTGTGACAACTCAATCACAGTCCAAAGCAGCATTTCTCAAAGTGTGTTCAAAGATATGGATGCCATGAGATGCTCTGTGAAAGGCAGGTTCCCTGGGCAGAAGTTTGGAGACTGTATCTACCATCCACCTGAATTGGAGATGCACAACTGCACCAATGTGTTGAAAGTTCTGAGAAGTCTTGCAGTGAAAAACCTTCCAAACTTTAATAACTCATGACTTCTAAGGTTATGGCCAAGAGAAACCTGCCCCCCTGTTTATAGCAGAACTCATTTGGAGCAATGGTCCAAACTGTCTCCTGCCTAGCCAGACTGGCCACATGGGTTCAAATTCGTTAAATAAGGCAACATTTAAATATTTGGGGATTTTACATTAAAAGACCAAATGTCTGCCCTCTTTGACCATCCTTCCTGCCTGCCAGTGGCTGGCTGCCTGCTCTGGACAGGGCAGGTACACTCTGGCACCCCAGTGCTGCCTAGCCCCTCTCGCTCCAGTCTTGGCCAGCTCTGCTACTTGAAATGGGCTTTGGGACTTTGTGGGCCCTTCAGGCTTCTGTGGCCAGCTGTGCCTTAGGATGGGTTGGGAGGATGGGGGCAAACTGGGAAACACTCCTACACCAGGCCTGTTCCTCACATGGACAGTATAGCCTGGGGTACATAGTCCCCAGAAGACAACCCTAGCAGGAGATGCCCCTGGCTCCCTTCTAGGGCTGCTAGTTGAGTAAGTACCTTCCCTAACCAAAGCCTTGCAAATCCACCCTTGCTTGTGGGACTCAGGCTCCACCTCCCTGCAGGGTTGACTGAGAAACGGTCAGGAAAGACTAAAACTGCTCCAGCCCTGCCAGGCCCCCAGTGAAATCCTTCCTGCTCTGCTCTGGGCTCTGGCCTGACCTCAGCCAGCATGCAGCCAGACCCTGCCCTGAGTCCTATGGAGGCCCTGGCTACTGCAACAGCCGAGACATGCTCACCCTCAGTCTCTTCCCTCCAAATGTGAAGACGCACGTGCAAAATTCTTTTTTCTTTTTAAAATCAAAGTTAGGAAAACTGTTGCTCTGGGGCAATGAGAACCATGGACGTATTCATATTTCACTTGGGCTGCAAAAAAGCTCAACCACAGATACTATCTTATGGCCAGATTAACTGGGCTCTTCTCTCTTTGCTCTATATGACCTGTTCAAATGCAGGGTCCAATTTAGTTTTGCTATATTGAATACTCATGTTATAAGCTACCTCAAATCCTTTGTGAAACAAACCAATACATTTGTGCCATCCTTATCATCACCCGGACAAGAGTCCTTCAAGCTGCTTGACACATTCAAACCTTTCTTTATCGGGATCCAGAATATACTTTTCAAGGAACTGGGACGTGGCGCCCATCCTGGTAAAGCCTGCGCTGACCTTACAGTTTAAAGGAGGCTTCCCAGACTCACCTTGTCTTAACAGTCACTTAGGGAAGTCCTTGAACACACAGCTTCTCAGGCTCTTCCCCAGAGCCTATGCAGAAAGAAGGTCAGGATGGGGCCCTGAAATCTGCATGTTTAACAAGCGAGGGGCAGGTGGGTTTTAGGTTCCGGTGAGCTTGGGAAGCGCTGCAGTAAAGAGTTGCATCACTACGTTTCTGACAATCAACAGAGATCGTTTCAGTCAGTCAAGGGTTAAGTTAGAAGGGCCACTGCCCAAAGGAGGCCGGACCTCATTAGCAGCCAACGTCCTCGGCGTGTTTCTCGGCTTGGAGTTCTCCCCAAGCCCGCTGCATTCCACAAGCAGCTCCCCTCGAGGTTCTACCGCGACTTTTGCAAAACTCTTGAGTCAGGGCCCCTGGGTACAAGTCTGTGACAGAGGCAGGCAAGGAGAGTGAATGGCCCTGTTCCGGGGCGGTTAAGCCGCAGAGGCGGCACCAGGCGCAAGCCAGGCTCCCTCTGCAGAGGACCTGCGGGCGGGGCCGGGAGCCAGGGGTTCCGCCGCCCCAGCCCTGGACTTGTCGGACTCTCAGCCGGCGCTCACCGTCCGCTCCGGAACCCACAGGGCGGGCGCTCCCCTCCGCTCGGCTCCACTCCTACCCCGGGGACGGACCCTAACCCCCAGCAGGGTTCCAGGAGGAGCCCCTGTACGCGTGCTCCAAAGTTCAGAGACTCTGGGGGAGTTACAGCCACCTCTGAGCCCTTTCTAAGGCGGAGGAGGCAGGTGTCGGGTGGCCCAGGGGGATCCCGCGGACAAATCCCCGAGGCGGGACTGGCGGCTCCCAGCGGCGGCTGGAGGGAACCGGCGGCGCGCGCTCCGCGCCGGAGCGCCGAGGTTCCGAGCCCGCGGCGCACGTGCGCGCCCGAGAGTTACCTTTGGGCGCTCGCAGGTGTCCCCTCCAGTCTTTGCAGCAGCACAGCCCCATGGCAGACGCCCGCGCCCGCCGCTCGGCTCCGCTGCCTGGCGCGCCGCCTGCTGCCCGCACCCCCGGGGCGGCTCGACCGACGTCCGGCCGGCGGGCAGTCTCCAGCCCGGCGCGGGGCCACCGGCCGGGCAGCTCCCTTGCCCTCACGCTCCGTACCGGTCCCGCTCCGCGGGTCTCCCGGCCTCCGGGCAGACCCTGCTAATCAATAGGAGAACGCGCAGATCGCGCCGGCTGCCCGCTTTTATCTCCGCGCGCCGGCTCCCTGCCCTCGCGGGCGCCCTCCCCGCGGCCCGTTACTCTCCCGGGGCGCCGAGCTGCGCGCTTCCGAGGGGCCACCAGGGAGCGCTGTGCGAGCCGCCGCAGTCTGTAGCTCCCTCCTCTGCCAGTTGGGAGCCGGCTAAGGGTGGGGGTCGATGCTGGCCGACCGCAGACCGGAAGGAAAGGTCCCCTCGCTGTGCAAGGGCGGCGCCACCCTTCCCCCAGCATCCTCTAAGTAGTCATCTCTTAGGTGACTTGGGGGGCGTCTACCAGGGCCACCCTGCTCTCAGTTTCCCAGCTCACCTGCACTCCACAACTGTGCAGTTGCCCAGGTTACCCCCCAGACCTGTCTGGGTTACCTATGGACTAGTGACGTTGGGTAAGTCACTTCCCCTCTGAGACTTCTGAAACGTGAAGGAAACGACACCGTTTCACATGTCATTTAGCACAAATGAAAGGTTTGATGGTATCAAGTTACGCAAACACTTGTACTCAGTTTTCTCATCTATCAGATGGAAAGAATAATAGAACTTCATTGGAGCTTTGTGAAGATTAAATTAATATTGTTCATTTAATCATTAAAATGTTTTAGGACACAACTGGCATATTGCTAAGTGCTTTGTAAGTGTGAACTATCATCATCACCAAGTGTTGGTGAGGATTTGGAAAAATGGGTACTTTTGCCAGGAGGGTTTGCTTTGGTGCAATCTTTCTGGAAGGTAACACTCAATCAAGCTGCTTATTAAAACTAAAAATGCTAATACCCTCGGACCAAGCAATTGCATTTCCCAGCATGCATTCAGCCCACACCCCCAGGAAAACCCGTACCAGGCTTCTCATTGCAGCCCTGTTTGTAACTGCAAAAAATTGCAACCAAAAAGATGTCCATCAGTAAAGGGATTATCAAATGCACTGGTATTTTCATGAAATGAAATACTATCAAAGGAGGGAGATGCAGCTGAATGTTCAAGGTCTATGGATTCATAACACTTATGTAAAACACACACCCTCAGAATATGATTTCCCTGTATAGTGCCCACTCTATGCTGGGCACTGCTCTAGGCACTTGGGCCCGGAAAAATACTTAGGAAGAAGACAAAAAAATCAAGAGTTGTTCCCTCTAGGGAGAGGGCAAGTGATAAGAATGAATTGAAAGTAGGTGTCAAGGGAATTTAGCATTCTTATAGTGGTCTAATTTCTTAAAAGGAAGGCATATTTACATATTATTGTGTAATTAAACAATTAAGTAAGAGAAATGATTTCAACTGTCCAGCACAGAGTAGGGTTCTTAATATTAGGTTCTCTCTCACCCATCCAGTTCCTAGGATCTGTTCGTGCCCCTGAAACAGGCTGTGGTCAACCTCTGATGGCCTTGGCTTGACTGGGATTTTCTCCTTCCCTCCCCATCCCACCTTGAGAAAACAGACATGGCCTGGAGGAGAGCAGTGGCAGGGCCAGGCCAGAGGCAGAGGCTGCCTGTAGCATGGAGGAGAAGAGTTAATTGTTGAGGGGGAGGCTGGGGAAGGGAGGAAAGAATGACTTGGAACAGGGAAGAGGTTTTTCCAGGAGCTAAGTCTCATTCAAAGGAGAGATTAACAACAGTGGGACAGATTTCTGCTTCCCTCTCTAACTCTCCAGAAAGACCAGGGTGAGGCTTCTTCAGGGAGAGAGGAGGATTGCCCCGCACTAGATCTGGAAAGAAAGATGTTTTCATTTCATGACATGAAGGCGGGGGTTACAGAGAGGGAGTAACTGAGAAAAAACAGAGAGACCTGACTTCTGGTTGCTGCCAAGTCATTTTAAACAGTTTTAGCACCAGGCAAGATCACTTAGTCACAGCGGGCTTAATGAGGCCCCAGGAATTCCAAGCTAGAGCTCCCTGCATTCAGGGAGAGCATGTGCGGGGAGTGAGCCCCCGGGTGATTGTCCAATGGCCAAGTCCTACATTTGGAAAGCAAGATTTAAAAGAAAACATCACAGCGGCCATTGTGGGCTGCTTGTTTATCTTTCTAAGAGGAAGTAGCAAAGCAGGATCATTTCAAATGAACCTATTATAGAGGGTCAGCATCCCCATTGAACCATTCAAATATATTTGGGGATACTCAACTTTTCAAAGTGACTTTAAATATCAAATCCCAGGGCAGTTTACAGGACAGAACGCAAGGCAAGAGCTTATAATATTATTGCCTTGGGTTTCGCACACTTTAATTCCTGATTATATTGATATATTGTCTTTTTATAGTTTTCTAGCTGTGCGTCTATTTCTCAAGAGGGGAGGAAAATAACATTCACTATGTTTCCCACCATGTGCCAGGCAACTCACAAGTGCTATTACCTCGATTAACCACAGGACAACCCCATGAGGCATCGTTAGATTAAATTTACAGAGGAAGAAACTAAAGTTCAGGGAGGTGAAGAGACTTGCCCAGGATCAATGAAATGGTAAGTATCAGAATCAGGATGGATGGATGGATGGGTGGATGGACAGGTGAGTGGGCTGAGTAGGTGAATGAGTGGGTGGATGGGTGGGTGGGTGGATGGATGGATGGGTGGATGGGTGGACAGACAGATAGATAGATGGATGGATGGCATTTACCCCATCACGTGTAGAGTCATGGGCTGCAATTGCAAAAGCACAGACTGAGCAAGGAATTCACCTGATAATTAAAATCCCTGAACATAGACCCCTGAATTGATCATGACCCCAAACCATCTTGAACTGAGCCAAAACGTCAGGATCACTCACCGCTCCAAGGCTTCAGCTGAGCTCAAGCCACTCAACTCCAGAAAACTGACCAGGGAGGTGGGGGCCCCTGAGACATCTTCCTGAGCTAGAAGGCCAACATCCTACACATCAAGGGAAAGCAGAGCCAGAACCAGGGGGTGGGTATCCAGTGAGTACAATGAGCTCTGGGAGGAGGATCGGATGCCAGCTTTGGAGGACAAAGGCTCTGTGGGGCTGGGGCTACACCCACCCATCCAGAGCTCCACCTCCTGCTGCTTTAGTCCATTTCTCTGGGAGACCCTAAGTTCGGTGGTGAGGATATGGGGTTGTTTCTAAGGAGGCTGCTGCTGCTGGGATCCTAGCCCTCTGCAGCCTGAGCCCCTGGTTCCAGACACGCTCCAGGCCACTCAGGGATTTGCTTAGGAGTCTCAGGACCCGGCCTTCATACCCCTCTGCAGGAGTCTGGTTACTCCTCCCAGCTCATACCCAAGGTACCCCTAGGGTGCCATCTCAAGGTGTGAGCTCAGCCCCAGGCAGCTCAGGGAAGAGTAGAAATGGGGACATGGCATCTTAGTCACAGGTGTAGCTTTGGGGGGCTGTGATGATCATTCATTCATTCTTTCATTCATTTATTCATCCATGTACCAAACGATGACTGAACACAACTGAATACCTGAGAAGAACAGCCCAGGGCTGAGCTCTGCGGGGACAGTGCCCCAGTCTGCTGAGGGTGGTCAGGAGAGGCTCTCCAGAGGATCGGTCTCGGAGGTGAGAGCTGAGACATGAGGAGGAGTCCAGCACCTTAGGGATGGTGTGGGAATGGTCCTCCAAGGAGCACTGTTGGTATCATGTGAAGGAGCATGGTTCCAGGGTAGGGAGCAACACAGCAGGGCATTTAGAGTATGATGCAGCCTGTGATTCTGACTGATCAGGCTGGTGCTGGAGTGAAGGAGGGACTGGAAGGGGGCAACCGGGAGAAGGGAGGAAGCCTAGAAGCAAAAGGCATAAGGCAGGTGAGAAATGCAGGGCAGAGGAGATGGAGATCGGGCGGGACTGTGTACTAGTGAGGTGGCCCCCAGTGCCCCACACCACCCAGTCCCCACACCCTGTGTGCTCCTATCCCCTTGAATCTGGGCCACCCTACGACTTGCTTTAACCAACAGAAGGTGACAGAAGTGAAGTGACTCTGGGCCAGCCCTGGGCCTAAATCCTAAAATGGCTTGGTAGCTTCCGCTGTTGTCTCCCCGGGAGAGCCACCCCCTCGTGAGCAGTGGAACTCAGTCCTGAGACCGCCATGCTCCGGGAAGCCTGAGCCAGCCATATGGAGAACTGAGGTCAAGGCCAGCCACGCGAGTGAGGCCGCCCTGGAGACAGTCCAGCTGTGTAGAGCAGTGATGAGCTATCCCTGCTGAGCCCTGCCCTCACTGCAGAACGAGAGCAAATAAATGTTTAAGTCACTTAGCTTTGGGGTAGTTTGTTATGCACTAACACAACTGAAACATGGGGGGCGGGGGTATTACATCCTCCTAATGGCCAGCACTGCCAGGCTAAGAGTGTGACATTCCATTTGAATTCAGAGCAATCCTCTGTGTTCGGTATCCTCATCATTTCCACTTTAAAGAGGAGGACACTGAGGCACAGAGAGGTGAAGGAATTTGCACAGGTAATTCATACAGCTAATGAGTGGCCGAGCTTGGATTAGAACCCAGCCTGTCTTGTTAAGGAGCCTCCGCTCTTAACTCTGTGGTAGATATTGTGGAGGGAGAGGAAACAAACTTGGCAACGGATTCATGCCGCATGGGTCTAAGGCATGTCCGTAGGTGAGGCTCGTGGTAAAAAAAGACAGCCCCTGGGAAGTGCTGGATGGGGTCTGGCAGGAAGGCTCACTGCTCACTTAGCTTTTCAGAGTAATGCCTGTTCCCTGGCGGCCCTGACACCTGGTTAGAGGGGGCTTCTTGAAGGTAAAAGCACTTTGTAGACTGCTTATTACAAACCTACCCCATACTGGCACTGGTATCTCCCATTTAGTTTTCACAGCAGCCTCATGATGCTGATATGTCATAAGGCTCATTTTACAGGTGAGAATATAGTCATCTGCCCAGGTTATGTGAGCTCTCAAAGTCACAGAGCTGGTAGGGGGGAGAGCCTGTCCTTGAATGTGGGCAGTCTGACCACCATGGGACACCTTCTTAATGATCAGCTCCCTGCCTCCTGCTTGTGGGCCTGAGTCACCCTCTCCCATCTTCTCCTCCCATCACAGTTCTGATCTGTGTCAGGAGTTTGCCCACAATTCAGTGTGCATATTATGCTACACATACAACACTCACAGATGTTCTGGAATTGGAAAGGACTTTACATTTTAGTACGGCCTTCTCATTTTTCATGGGAAATGCGAAGTCCAGAGAGGCTAGATCCACTCCACATCAGGCATTTCTTGAGGGCCTACTATGTGCCAGGCACTAAAGTTGAGTTGGTGACAAGTTGGGGCTATCTTCAGTCAACTGCAGTTTTTGCTTTGAAGCAAATAGATGTAGAGAAATGATAAGCAGAAAAGAGGCTTCACCCACCATCTCTCAAAATAAGTTTTGTGCACTTTTACCACAGTGCATGGAAGCCAACTGATCTGGATTTAACTATCTGGTTAAACATATTAACTAGCTCCCTCCCACACCCCCATTATCCCTCATCAACAGAGCTGCTGTTATTCACTTTACAGACTCATTGCTCTGGGTTCTTTTTTCTAAAATGAAGTATGTCACTCTGGGGAAGGTGGAGTCTATTTGAAGCAAGCACACACTGCTTCGTGCTAGAAGAGGCTGTGGCTCCCATAAGGAGTGGTATGCTTTTTCCTTTCTCTTAATGAGACTTAAGTCTCATTTCTCTTTTTCCTTTGGCTGCCAGGAAGCTCAGGGAAATTTTAAAGTTCGGCTTTGGCAAGTATGAAGGCACCAAAGTAGGCTTTCACATTTACGTTTTGTTTCCTGATTTTTTCTACTTTTATTTGCATTTTCTTGGGTCCTTCAGTTTTATAATAATTACCATTGTGTTACCTTAATTTTAAGTGTTCTCATTAGAAGCCATTTCAAACCCTCTGTGGAATACCATAGGAGTATAAGTCAATAAGTGAATGTGATACCTCCTGTTTTAAACGAGGAGTTGGTAAACTTTTTCTGAGGGGCAGATCATAAACATATTTAAGCTTTGCCATATGGTCTCCATAGCAACTACTCAACTCTGCCCTGGTAGCATGAAATCAACCATAGACAATACAGAAATGAATGGGTGTGGCTGTGTTTCAATAAAACTTTATTTACAAAAGCAGGTGGTAAGCCAGATTTGTCCTGTGGGCTTTATGTAGTTTGCAATCCCCTGTTTAGAAGACTTTTGGACCATTAGGAAATTGTTTCCTCTTAAGTTGGGAAGTACTTGGCTTACAAAAAAAAGTGAATTCTCATCTCTAAGAGGCGGGGATTCTGTCCAAGATGTCTAGTTTCCATTTCTGGGTGACAGATTAGGAAAAAGCAACTGCACAAACTGTCTGGACAGTTGGCTCTCGGGAGAGATCCACAGTGCCTGGGAGGGGTCAGTCTCTGATACAGTGGGCTCTGAAGTCTGCCAGCCAGAGCCTATTCTCCTGTACATTTGCTATGCCCAGTCCTCAGGGAGGGGGGCAATGGGGGCCGGGCCCCAAGGTGCATGGCCAGCCGGCTTCCCCAGCTCCGGCCAATGGGCCTTCAGCCGCTGCGGATGTTGTTTGTGGAAGGAATGTGTCTGCAGCTCCAAATTCCCACAGAGAAAGACAAGGGGAATCGTTGGAGAGAAATTCCTGGGCCACATTTTTCTTGCTGTTCATGTGGCCTGAAGCCATTGAACTTGGCCAGACTGCCCAGAGAGGGATTTTACAAAGCCCATTGTCCTTCCTGAAGCCTCACCCCCAGCCCTGCTCCCACCTGCTCTTTCTGCCTTTCTTTCTTTCCTCCCCCAGCCCCAGGAGAAATGCAGCATGGGAAAGAGCGGGAGGCCAGGGCCATGGCCCCGAGGGCTTTTGCTCCTTGTCCAGGATTGACCGGCTGCAGCAGCAGCTCCTCGAAGGCAGGCAGGGCACTTCCTGGTGGCTGTGATGGCATCAGAACTTTCCATACACTACAGGGGCATGGTCTCATCTGCTTGAGCAGGAGTCACCAAGTCGTACACTTGCTTCAGTAATAAAAGCAACACATACTGAGCATCTGCTGTGTGCCAAGTACTGAGCATTCTACATACATTTACTCAAACTCCATAAGAACGCTATTACAACCCCCATTTTACTGATGGGGAAACTGAGGCGCAGAGCTGCTAAGTGATTTACCTGGGGTTCCACAGCTAGTAAGAGACAGGATTTGAACTGAGGAGCCTGGCTCCAGCGTGGCTCTTACCTCTCCCTTTCAGTACGTGCGATCCCCGTGGCTCAGCATTCCATTACAGATACTGCCCTAATGGCGAGTCTCCACAGTATTAGAAAAATCCAGGTGACAAAGCGTTTGCATAGATAAGACCTGTGCACCTTTGAAGGTTCCCAGCATCCCCACGTGCCACAGAAGATAAGACCCTCTACCATGAGCCTGGCCCATCTGTTGTCTGGTCCGCCTGGCTGAGGGCACAGCACTGTGACCTGGGGGTTAATTAGTCCTCCTTGCGGTTGTCACCATTGCTGCTGCAGCTGCTGAGAGTGGAAGGGAGTGACCTCAGTTACCGGGTGAGTCTCTGAGTGTTTGCAATGCACCAGCCTCCAGGATTGGCAATTTGCATACATTATATGTCTTAAGCACAACCACCCTGAGACTGAATGTAGAAAACCTCATGTCACAGATAAAGAAACCAGCACGTTAATCAGGTAATTAATGCCGGCTGCCGTTACAAAACAACCACAAATCTTAGAGCCTCAACCCTATAAACATTCTTTCATGCTCAGGTCACCATCTCAAGTAGGTCAGTATGAAAGGGGGGTGGGAGGACGCTCTGCTCCAGGCAGTCACTCAGGGACTCAGGCTCCTTCTAGGACCTCAGCGTCCTCCCCTGGATCCTTTCCATCAGAGGAGGGAAGAGGGAGCAGGGGGATCTCAGGGAATTTTAGGGGCTGAGAGCAGCCTGCAGTCACACTCCCACCCACATTCCATTGTCCAGCGTTCAGTCATGTGACCCATCTTGCTGTGGGCGAGGCTGGAAAACTGTCTGCATGGACATAGGAAAGGGAAACAGGTTTGGCTGCCACCCTGGGGTTCAGAGAGGTGAGGTGCTGTGAGGGGCAGGTGGGCCATTAGATGCCCAAGCCTGTCTTTGGCCTCTGTACTGCCTTGACTAAAACTGAGTTGAATTCCAACTTCCACCACCTTGAAAGATCTGTCTTTCAGTGGGGCAATGGATGGGGCCGAAGGTGCTGAAGGGCTATGAGGATTAACTGGGATATTAAGAGAAGTGAGTGCCCAACAGCCTTCCCTTTCATAGTAGAGCTGCAGCCAGCGGTGCTGGGCAGGTGGAGGGGCAGCACTGGGACAATCTCAGCCCAGAGGAGAGAGGTGGGGATGGCAGAGTCCACAGGGTGGGGGTTCAAGTACCTGTGCTTGCTGCTGCCACCTAGCTGTAGAAGGAGGAAGCACAGGACAAGCCGGCTTCGCGATTCTGGTTCTGGTGGGCAAGGGTCCAGGCCACTTCCATCCCATCCTGATGCCCATTAGGTTTCTTAGCAGAAGCTGGCCTTGGCCATGTGTCTAAAGCATAGATGCTGGGATGGGTGAAGTCCCCGTTCCCCAAGGTTTTGCTGTGGAAGCAGCAACTCTTCCAGGATGTTCTGCTCAGGCCTCAGCATTTCCCTCAGTCTGGAGGACTCCTAGCCTGATAAGGCAGGACCTCTGAGGTATGACTGTGGATGTCCTTGCTGACCACTCCCACAGGGCTGCCCCAGGATGGTGGGCATGGGGTGGGCCCCTCCCAAGCTGGCCTTGGTGTGTCAATGAGATCACAGGTGTGTGGGAACCGGCTGCTGGGCACCACAGAAATACCCCCGTGGGGAGGGAGAGGGCCACCAAATCTCTCCAGGGCCACACAGCACCTCTGGCACATGACATCTTGCTTCGGGAGAGGGTCCACAAGCTTCTAGTGCTCCACTCTGTCAAATCACACCCAGACACACACAATTTCCAGGGGCGAGTTGGCCTCAGATGGCCAGGTCAGATCCAGTTCTAGCATTTGACAACTCCCAAGGACCACCGTTTCTCTTCTCCCTACTCAGTCCCAGGTGGAGCTCACTAACCCCATGGCCACAGCACCCTTCCCACAGCCAGGCCTTGGTCCACCCAACAGGTGTCCTGAACACCAAATCCCAAGAAGAGTTTTTCAGACTATGGACTCCAAGCCAATAGGGGGGTCATGAAATCAACAGTAGGTCTTGGCCAGTCTTTTAAAAAATGAGATAGAATCACAGAGAGTGGAAAATGCCAGTGGGCACTGCATATAGGAACAGTACTGTTCTGTGAAACCCTTGCTTCAGTGTGTGCCTGAGCCCTCAGGTGGGATGTAATGTTTATTTCTTGTCAAAAAAAGTGTGAAAACACAGTGGTGATGCAGCCATCTCATTCCTTCCAGAAAACTTGGGCTCTTTGTGCAAATTAGTCCACACATTTCTCTTCCTCCCCAATTCTCCCCACAGATCCCCCTTCTGCTGCATGCCAAAGGAGGGCACGATCTTTGCCAAGCCACTCAAAAATACAAAATAGAACCCACCACTACCGGCCACAAAAGGTCCCGTTAAGCACAGATCCCAGGATGCTGGGTGCTTACTCGTCTGGCATTTGCATCTCTAAGAGGGCCACTTAAGTGACCCTTCACAGAACAAAGAAGATCAGCTTCTCTCAATTTAAAAGAAAAGAAAAGAAAACCTTCCGCGCTGCACATCTCTTCAGTGGAGGCTCCTGCGCGGTGGGCTGGTCTGGCAAGCACTTTGCTCTGACACATCTGGTGAGTTGTTGTTCCCTCTCCAGCATCATTCCTGAGACAGTTATTTGTGGAGTGCCACTCAGTGCCAGACACGGAAAACCACAGACCAGAGCCCCCTGCCTGACGGCCCTTCTCAGCCCGGCGTGTGCGTGTGTGTGTGTGTGTGTGTGTTTGTGTGTGTGTCTGATGAGGACGGCCGCTCCTCTGCCAGCTCCAGGACTTTCCTCCCAGAGGAAGGCTCCACCCATGGCAGGTGTGTTCTGGGCCTCACCTGCTCCAGCTCTTCCCCAGAGCCGGTCAGGAAAGGCCTGGCTCTCTAGGATGCTGGGATTCTCGTCATTCCTGCCTGTGGGTGGGAGAGGCCCCTCACGTGTCTGAGTGGCTATGATGTACCAGGCACCGCTGCATCCCGCATCCCTGCCGAGGCCCATCAGGGTCATTACTGTCACCATCCAGTGAGGCTCAGGAGATGAGGTGACTTTCTAAGGCATGCACACAGCCAGGAAGAAGCCAGTTCTTCCCAGGATCTCAGTGGCTCTGTTCTTCCCACTCGACCACAGGCAGCATTTGGAAGTGACCAGGTGGTGGAGCAGGTGGCGCAAACGACGGGCCATAGCTGGGGTAGCAGGCTGCTCAGATGGAGGGGCTAAGAGGATGCGGGACCTTCCAGGGAGGAGGGGAGGAAGGTGAGCCAGGTCTTTGAGGTTTGGGGCCTTAAGAGTGTGAGCTGGATTCTCCAGGCCAGTGAAAGTCAGTTCTGCTGCCAAAGGCCCACTGCTCTGGCCGCTTCACTATTAACTGCATGTCTGTACCAGTTTGCTAGGGCTGCTGTAACCAATCAGCACAAACTGGGTGGCTTACAACAGAAATTGGTTCTCTCAGAGTTCTGGAGGCTAGAAGTCTGAAATGGAGGTGTTGGCAGGGCCGTGCTCCTCCTGAAGGCTCTAGGAAAGGCTGTCCATGCTCTTTACTAGTGCTGGTGTTGCAGGGACTCCTCGGCCTTCCCTGGCTCGTAGCTGCGTCACTCCAATCTCTGCCTCCATCCTCACATGACCTCTCCCTTGAGTGTCTGTGTGTCCAAATTTCTTCTTATAAGGACACCAGTCATTAATTTAGGGCCCACCCTATGCCAGATGTCATCTGAACTAATTTTATCGGCAAAGACCCCATTCCCAAATAAGGTTACATTCTGAGACTGCCAGTGGACATGAATTTCGGGGGGACAAGAACAACCTCCATCTTTTCCCAGCCACGGCCTCCTCAGCTCTGCTTCCTCCAATGCAAGTCTGCAAGAAAAGCATCAGGGGCAGCTGTGCCCTCAGAACCCAGGAAAGTATCACTGACCTTGAGGAAAGCTTCCAAATCTGGTGCTTTGTTTTGTTTTTATTTTAGTTATTGTAGCCCCAGTTTTTAACATTCTGGTATTCCAGAATAATGTGCTTTTAAAACACAACAAACTCCAGGTATTTTTGTGATATATTTTTTAAAAATTGGAATCATTTACACCTGGGGATATGCTTCAATAGACGTTTGGATCCAGTAAGGAAAAGTTGTTTAGAAAGTGGTTTTCTATTCCTCCATAATCCACAGTGGGGAAGAGAACCAAGGTGCCTCTATTGCAACATAAATCCTTATTCTGGTTCAAAGACTTTCTGAACCAGTGGCCTTCAAACACAACTCCTCCCAGCAACCCATCCACCAGACCCGTGGGATCACCTACCCAGGAGGATGCTGCAGAAGATGAGACAAACTGGAAATGCTTTTTCAGAGATAAAACTAGAGGTCATGATTCATTAAAAGATGTAGCCCCTGCTAACCACGAAAAGGAGTTAAAAAAACCCTCTAGCATACTGAATAAGAAAGAAGATTATTTGACGGTAACGCACTCAAAGGATAATCTTAGATTGAAATTTAATTTGGAACAATATCCTCAAAAATTTTTTAGCAACTAGAAAAAAGGGCCCCAAATATGCTCGTGATTCAAAACTAACATCAAATAGTGTGATTTCAAGCGTTCATTATTATTAAACTTTTCTTTGTCTTATGGGGCTTGGTTTGTTTTTGTTTGTTTGTTTGTTTTTTGCGGTACGCGGGCCTCTCACTGTTGTGGCCTCTCCCGTTGCGGAGCACAGGCTCCGGACGCGCAGGCTCAGCGGCCATGGCTCACGGGCCCAGCTGCTCCGCGGCCTGTGGGATCTTCCCGTACCGGGGCACGAACCCATGTCCCCTGCATCGGCAGGCAGACTCTCAACCACTGCGCCACCAGGGAAACCCGGTTTGTTATTTTTGAATAATATTTTATTAATTTCATCTGCTAATAATTTTTATTAGGAGGGTAATATTTTCAGTGTTTATGTTTTCACTTAATGCTTTTCATATGTATGCAATTTCTATTTGAAATGTATAAAATATTTAGCTTCACTGAATTTAACAATTTTATGTATTCTGTAGCCTTTTGGTGGAAAATATTGATAATTAAGGCTGATATTTTAGAAACGCAAGGAATAAGTACCTGCATTCACGTGTGTTGTTTTGCTCTGGCAACTGCAATTACTAACATCTTACTTATCAGCTTCTGCTAACTATGTTCCAGGCCTGGGGATTAATGCTCCACATGGAGATGCTCTTATTGAGCCCATTTTACAGATGAAGAGACTGAAGTGTAAAGGGTTATGCGACTCGCTCAGGACCCCAGACCTGGGCAGAGGCTGAGCCACAACTGAATCTCAGACAGTGTGACTCAACACCTCGCCCTTAACCACAGCCGCACAAGAATGGGGGTGTCAAATGACTCGGCCAATAAATGGGGGTGTCCAATGACTCGGCCAATACACAATAACTATCATTTTCTAACCATCTTTGATTTTGAGTTTTTAATTGCCTACGCTAGAGCTCCCAGACTCAAACCCTTATAGAGAGATGAGACAGGTAAGTTGAACTGAGAAAGCAGGTGCCAGGGGCAGGAGGGGGCCTGGGATGGGGGCAATAGGGAGAGGTGGGGATTCTGGCCAACTGGAGGACACTCAAGCTCTGTCCAAAAGGAGCAGCTGTTACTGAGATCCTGTTAATTGTTCATATGGAGAAAGTAGGCCCAAATTCACCCTTATAGAAATCTACATTATCAATGGGTAAAACCTTTTGCTTTTAAAAATGTTTCATGAGCCAAACAAAATATGTCTTGCGGGGCCAGAATCAGCCCATGGGCAATCAGCCCTGGTTGCAGCTCGGCTCGCAGCCTGGGAACTACACTCAATTTCTTGTCACTGTTTGCCTCCCTCTACCATCACTTTCAGCTCCCTTCCTGCTTTTGAGTTGCTGCTCTTTCATAGGTTTAATTTATCAAGCATCTTGAAGAGCACGGCACCCTAGTTTCTGCACGCACAGATGCAAGACCCTCCTTCAGAAGCTTATAGTCCAGGGTTGGGTAGCACTGATGTTGTTTCGCTTGGGAGCATGGCTTTGCATTTAACATGCACACAAATCGCTCAGGGCTTATTGCTATAACCCAGATTCTGTTTCAGTAGTTCTGAGTGGGGCCTGATAATCTGCATTTACAACAAGCTCCCAGTGATGCTGATGCAGCTGGTCCATGGACCACACCTGTGTATGAAGGACCTAGACTAAAGAACAGCCTTGTGTCTAAGTTCCTAAGCTAAAGGCTCTCCATCAGAGGAGTCTCTGTACCTGGGCTTGGCTTCCCAGAGGTGACCTGGGTCATTCAACCCCCCACCCACTAATCCCCTGCCACATTCCTCCCCACATCCTAATTTATCTAGAGATTTAGTCTAGCTGAGATCACTCGTAAAGAATTTTATCTACATCTTTGTTCTGAGCTGGCACTGAGCATACCTCCTCCTGCACATCACCCTTTCCCATCCGGTATGCATATCTCTAGCTGAGGAATTTCTGTCTGCGCCCCTCTGTGTCTCAGACCTGTGGTGCCCGGCACCCTCCTCGGCTCCTGTTGGCAGCCTAAGATGGGACCCTGGACGGGGACTCACCTGGATGGACCCCGGTCTCCATCTTGTACTAGTCATGTGACTTTGGACAAGTTACCCCTCTGTGCCTCAGTTTCCAAATCTCTACAACAGGAGTGTAAGGTGCAATCACCTGGGAAGACTGAACCAATACACTGTAGGGTGCCCTTCCCACTTGTCTTTCTAAAAAGAAACTCAACAGATGACTTTAAGAATCTCATGTTGCTTGTGTCCTGCGGAAAATGTTAATATAGGGAATTTATTCCTATTGCTGTCCCAGGAACACGACCAGTTGCTCTTGAAGGAATTTAGCAGGT
Organism: Orcinus orca; assembly: GCF_937001465.1. Classification (NCBI taxonomy): domain Eukaryota; kingdom Metazoa; phylum Chordata; class Mammalia; order Artiodactyla; family Delphinidae; genus Orcinus; species Orcinus orca. The sequence continues at coordinate 43,710,139 of NC_064572.1, forward strand.
TTCCCCTGTGAGTGGTCTTTCATTCCGTCTGTCAGCAAACATGTTCCTGTACCTGATCTGGGTCGGGGCGTGTGAGGGGCAGCCATACAGAAGGTGGGCAGACACGTGCACAGTCGCCATAGCTGCAGGAGTGCCACACACTGGTGTCTTGCAAAGTCAGGAAATGTCAAGCTGTTAAACCAGGCATTTGCCAATTTTCAAATAATATTCTCAATGTTTTTTCATGTGAAACACGCCTAAGAAACAAGGGGCCCAGTGGTCAGTCAATCAATCAATAGACCACAGAATGGCCAGAAAGTCACAAAGTTCTGAGAAAGTACTGTATTTGTTATACTTTTTGATATAAATAACTTGACCCATTGCCTTATAGTATATTATATAGTATATTATTTGAAAAGGTTACTAACTACTCTTTAAAGACACATTGATCCTTTGTTTCTAGGTTTTGCAGACACCTTACTGTAATACTTGCTAAACTGTATAGAATACTTAACACAGGCCAGTATTGTCCTAAGATATAGGTGTATCATATCACAAAAACACTATGGGGTATGTACTTAAAAAAAAAGTCTTCTTTTGAAATAATTCTAGATTCACCGGAAGTTGCAAAGAATTGTACAGAGAGGTCCCATGCACTCTTCACCCAGCCTCCCCCAATATTAGCATCTTATATAGCTACAGCACAGCATCAAAACCAGGAAACCGACCTTGTACGATCAATCCACAGAACTGATTCAGATTCTGCCAGTTATACCTGGACTGGGGTGTGTGTGTGTGTGTGTGTGTGTGTGTGTGTGTGTGTGTGTGTGTGTGTGTGTGTAATGAGGCAGGGGAGGGGTCTATGCAGTTTTATCACATGTGTAGCTACATGAAACTATCACCACCAATAAGTTACTTAACTATATCATCAGAGTAAGGCTCCCTCTGCTCCCCCTTTATAGTCACATCCAACCCCTTTACCCCCATCCCTAACCCAAGATATAGATATACCCAAGGTATAGGTATACTTTAATTATTCTCATTTTATATATGAGGAAACTGAGGCACAGTGAAGTTAGCAATTGACCAAGGTCACGTAGCTAGTAAGTTCTGGGTCTGGTTTTCGAACTCTATCATTAAAAAGACTCATCGCAGGGAGGGGTTTGTGGGGAGCATGTGGGAGTGGAGTCTGGAAGGGCTTCCTAGATCTTTGTCTTGAATAGAGAAAGAGCATCACTTACAATGGGGGAGGGATGGAACATGGGACAACGTGGGAGTGGAACTGAGGGCTGCAAAACTGAATCCAGGTTGTCACAGCTGCTAGTCTGGGCTTCCGTGACCTCACAATGACCCAGTCATCTTCATTCCCAAACTTCTTCTCCCTGTCTGTCCTTTTTTAGTTGCCCAGCAGCCTGGCAGTCATTTTGGACTCCACCTCCAGCATTCTGTCCCTCACCGGGTCTGGCCTTTCTGCCTCCCAGCCATCCCCCATCCTCCCAGCCACAGCTTGGTTCCAACTTGTCAGTACCCAGTGCCTGCTGCTCTATTAAAGCAGCCCCCCCAACTGGTTTCGGGTCTCCCTTGTTACCGCCCACGCCAGTCCGGTCTTCTCATTGTTGCTAAATACGATCATAACTTTCCCCTGTTTAAGAACCTTCAGTGGCTCCTCATTGCCTATAAGACTGTCCAAATGCCAAGGCTCTTTGGGATCTAACCCACGGCGAATGGCTCAGAGTTAGCCAAGCTCTCTCATGCCCCAGGATACTGGCACAACTGTGCGTGTCTCCTCCCGTGCTCCTCGTCTGGGCCAGACACTGAGCACCGGGCTGAAGTTGCAGGTGTGAATCAGACATGGACCCCGCCCCTGAGGAGACCTAAGTCTGATGAGAGAAACGTAACTGCCCCCAAAAGAGAAGAAGGTCAAAAACCAAGAGGTACTTTCAGTCGTGCATGAAAGGTGCACAGAAGCAGGTGCGGCTCTGAATGAGGAGCCCTGAGGTGGGAGAAGGTGGGTCACCTGGCTGGGACGAGGATGACAGTGGCAAGCCTGGAGTCTGGATCCACGCGCCTCCCCAAGCCAGGGCAGGACACTTCCTGGAGTCCCCGCAGGCCATGCAGGTGGCCCTCACTGTGCTGATCAGGAGGCCGTGGGTCAGGCAGAGTGTCACACTTGCCAAGGTGAGGCTGAGCCAATGCACTGGGGTAAGGACCGTGTAACGCACTCAGGAAGCCAGGCTGCCCTGGTGGTGGGCAGCCCTGGGTGGGCCGCTAAAGGCAATTTCTGATTGGCCTCATTCAAGAGAGGTGGCTTCAGTCTAATCACCTAACGGACCACAGCCTTGATTTGCAAGGGATGCAGGCACTGCCTCCCAGGGCAACATTCCCTGATGCCCTCTGGGGTGGCGGCAGTTCCATTTAAAGGCCCCTCTGCCTTAGTGGATCAGGATGTGGGAGAAGCGGAGACTTCAGCAAATGCAGGAGCATCTCTATTAACAGGCCCAAAGGGAGAGGACAGGGCAGCAGTGGCTTCGGGCCCAGGGCAAGGGATAGACGGGAAGAACACAGGGCTGGGTTATGATGGGTGTAGCACGCTCAGCCCCTGGAGAAGCCACATCCCTTCTGGGTGCCAAGTTTATGAATAGGATAAAGACACTGATAAGATGTGCACTGAATTCATTTATGACTGGAGGCTCTGAGGGCTAGTGAATTTGCAAGAAGAGATCAACAGGGGTGTTAGGCTGAGCTCACAGGCTGGAGTCTAGAGCAAGAGAACAGAAAGTCAGGTCCTGCGTTTCAGTCCAGTAGCCCACAGTCAGGGCTGAAGGGCCTGCGACCAGGGCAGGTGCACAGGGTCCCTACTCAGAAGGACCCTGTGTTAGGAATTCACTGCTCTCTGGTGGCTGTCTTGAGGTTGTCAGCCATTTTGCCTTTAAATTTGTGTTTTGTAAGTGAACTCTGATGGGCCAGGGGAGCGTGTGCAAGGGCTTGAACCTCAATTCTCTGGTGGTCCTGCCCCTGGCAGCCTCCTGCTTCCAGGGGTGCTGAGCCACCCACTGTTTCCTGGTGCCCCAGGCCAACAGCCCCCCTTCCCCCTCCCCCCAGTGACTGCTGCCGCCCCCTTCCCCTAGTCTGGCAGAGGGCTGGGGTCAGGGCCACCAACCCAGCACAGTCTCAGGGTGGAGCACGGTGGTGACAGTCCCGGCCCTGGTTGACAGCACCAGTGCACAGGGTAGGGCATCGGGCTGCGGGAAAGGGAGATGCCGGGTTGGACTCCCTCACCCAGGAAGGTGCACGGCGCCACGGTCCAGTGGCTGCCGAGAGGGAGACCCGCAGCTGGTGGGAGTGTGCGCTGCACCTCGGGGGGCCCTGGGTGGCTGTGAGTGGTCTCCTCTCATCCCACGAGTATCTCCTCCACCCAAGGGAGTGCGCCATTTAAACAGCAAATAGAAAACCCCGTGCCTGGTCTGTCCCTAGGCCCCTACAAAGAATAGCTACACCTGCTCCCGTGTCACAGTGCTTCGTGAGGCCGTCAAGCCCCTTGTGCCCTCTTCCTACCACAGTGGAGCAGCTCAGCCTCGTTTGCATAAGGCCCTCGTAGCACAGTGCTGGGATCATCACCTCCTTTATTCCAGACTCATGTCTCCATGGACACAGCCTCTGGGCTCCTTGCTCCTGTAGCTGCCCCTCCACTCTACGCAGGACCAAGTACCTAATTTGTGGGGCCCAGTGCAAAGTAAAAATGCAGCGCTCCGTCTTCAAAAAGCAGGGAAAAAGCACCATTAAAGGCCTCAGATATAAAATTTCCCCTTTCTTCCATGAGCTCCCTTTCAATCTGTCAAAGTGTGGTCCCAGGCCAGCAGTGCAGCATCACCTGGGAGCACATTCGAAATGCAGGTCCTCTGGCCCCATCCCAGACCCTGGAATCAGTAACTTTGGGGATGAGCCCAGCATTCTAGGTTTTGATAAGTGCTCCAGGGGATTCTGATACGCAGGAAAACTTGAGAACAACTGCTGGAGAACTGGGATTTGTTTGTTTTGAAAGCCATAAACTAAAGAAATTTGAAATCTTATTTGAAGTTTGTTTATATATGGTAAAGAGGAGTTGAAAGAAAGGGAGAGAGGGAGGGAGAGAGAGAGGAGAGAGGAAAGAGGGAGGGAAGGAGGAAGGGGAGAGAGAGAATGGGCTGGTGGAGAGCAGAGGAGTGTTCTCTGCACGTCCATGTATCTTAGTTCACTTGATGTTCACAGTCTTCTTGCCAAGTAGGTAGTTTTCTTTCTATTATCAGATGATGAAAATGAGACTCAGAGAATGTAAGTTATTGGCCCAAGTTCTTGCCATTAGTGTGTGGTGGAACTAAACTGTGAATCTTGGTGTCTGACTTCAAAACCTAGGCTTTGGGTTTCCCTGGTGGCACAGTGGTTGAGAATCTGCCTGCTAATGCAGGGGACACAGGTTCGAGCCCTGGTCTGGGAGGATCCCACATGCCGCGGAGCAACTAGGCCCGTGAGCCACAGTTACTGAGCCTGCGCGTCTGGAGCCTGTGCTCCGCAACAAGAGAGGCCGCGATAGTGAGAGGCCTGCGCACCGCGATGAAGAGTGGCCCCCGCTTGCCACAACTAGAGCGAAAGCCCTCGCACAGAAACGAAGACCCAACACAGCCATAAATAAATAAATAAATAAAGCAAACTGTCAACAAGTAAAAATAAATAAACACTATTATATTAAAAAAAACCTAGGCTTTTCCCCCAGTTGTTCCTCCTCCTTCCTCCCTCCCCTTCATTTTAGGAGTACCTGCTGAACACCTATTCTATGTCAGGCATTGCACCCAGTCGCCTCCGCATTCAGGCCTGTGCCGTGCGGTACGGCTCCACCACACACACGTGGCCGCTGAGAACTTGAAATGCAGCTGGCGTAACTGAGCAAGGGGATTGTCAATTTCATTACAAGCGCGGCTTGCTTTATATTTCTATTGAACAGGGCTGCTCTAGAACATGATTTTGGCCAAAAGGAATGAACTGCAACCTCCTCTTCAAGGGCATCTATTTCCAGAGACATCAGCGGGAGTTTCCCATACCTGGTCCTGTGTTTTGTTAAGAAAAGTGAGGTTAAGACAGTAGGGCCAGACCACAAAGCAGGGAAGTTCCAGAAACCACTCCTGTATTTGCTGATTCTCCCACCCTCAGGGGTGGGGAGCGCTTGTGAACTGCTCATCTAATTTCATTTCTAGTCATTACCCATCGTCTGGCGCTCTGCAGGCAAACTCAGCAGGGCCACCCGGGGTCAGGCTGATATGCCGGCTGGCTGGTACCAGGTGCCGAGATAGGCTGGGATCGGCATCCTGCTCAGGAGGCGGCTGAGGAGATGAGCGATGCTCTGGGGATGTCAGGAGCACCGTATCAGTCTACTTCTACAGAGTAATCTGTGTGTGCTGGCTTCGCTCCAAGGTCAGGCCTCACAGATAGCAGGCAGCAGTTCTCCTATCTGCTTCAAGCTGCAGGCGGATAAGGACAGGCAGCTGTAAGCTCAATGCCCAAGAGAGGCTTCAAAGATCCAGTGTAGCCGTAAGAAACTGCTGGAACCCGTTCTTGCAGGGGAAGCTTGCTTATGGAAGGCCATTCTTCTGGCACCATTCTACTAGGGCAGGTGGACACCTCGGAGGCCCTCTTATCCTGCAGTTGGAGAAACCAAGGGAATCTGATCTGGTTTCCCCAGCAAGTTAGAGACTGAGCTGGGTCTGGGACCCACTCAGACCCCAAAAGCATATGCTGATCAGGGCCCCCTTGCTAAGAACTTGGCGCACGAGCTTGGAACTGCACAGGAAGAATCAGAGCTCCGCTTTAAGGGGCCTGGCTTCTGAGTTGCCTCCCCGACGGTGAGCGCTTTGGCAGGGCAGGGTGGTCTCCTCTGTGGACATTGGTTGGGGCGAGGGTCCGGGCAGAGCATGGACGGTGGTAACGAGGAGTGGCAGCTTACCTCCTCATCTCCAGCCGGGTCCTTGCAATCCCCCCATCATTACATTAGTGGGTTTGCTAACACACAGTTCTGGTTTTAACCGTCCCTCCTGCCTGCTGAAGAAGTGCAGTGGCTAAAGTCCAAGCCTCTGTGTCCAGCATCCAAGGCCCTTCGTGACCTGGCCCCGCCCCCCTTTCCTCCTTGGTCCTCTACACCACGAGTCTCCCCCACAGAATACTTCCCCAGGCCTCTGTGCCTTTGTGTACTCTAGCCCCCCATCATTTGGGGATGACCTTCTCTTGTTTGCTCAGCTGGGTCATTTTCACTTCCCTGTCAAGGTTTAGCTTGGGTGAAATCTTCCCTAACCACCCAGGCGAGCCACCCTCACCCTCTGCTCTGGGCTCTCAGCCCTGGGGACACCCCTACTGGGGCACTCATCACACAGTATTAGGACTGATAACTTACAGGTGATAGCTAAGCGGGAACTGTGTTGTTGTTATTAATAATAATGATAGATAGACAGCAGAGAGGAGGGAAGAATAGAAAACTATTGGCATCTACACTGAGCCAGGCACTAGGCTCCCCCTGCAACCTCACCAAACCCAAGGCACTTGGCTTTATTGTCTCCAAATTAGAAGTCACGAGACAGAGGCACGGGGACATTGAGTGACTTGTCCAAAACCAAGCAGGCCCTGGGTGGCAGGGTCGGGCTTCTGTCCAGTCCTCCCTGACTTTGGAGAGGACAGTCTGGAACACTGGTCAGAGCTAGCTGCCGTGTGGTCACACGTGCCCTGCTGGAAGAAGGCAGAAAACAGGCGCAAACAGGGACATGGCACGTGCACTCGGCCTCCCCACTCTCTCCCCTGGAACCTTCCTTTCTGTGTGCAGATGTCTGCTCCTAGGGAACAGCGGCATCACTGGCAAGCCTGGGTACACTCCACTGTCTCCCCAACTTCCATGGAGTGCCATTGCTCGCTTTGCTCGTACCAATGCCTGGGTGGAGCTGAAAACCCAAGGCCTCAAAGCCATCCCTGCCCAGGCCTATTGCCCGCAAGATGCCCACCTGGTGGCCGGGGAGTGGGTGGGGATCCCAAGCAACGTAGTAGAAGGAGGCAGCGGGGGGCTCTGTGGGAGAGCAGGGCACCTGCCAGACCTCTGAACTGGGCAGTTTCCCCACCAGAGCCTCCAGCACTTTATCTTGAGAAATGTGGTCTGCGGGGCCCAAAGCAGACAGGCACTCTGCGATGGGAACTGGGCCCAGATGTCAGAGCCGCTGTGACACCCTCCGTGTCCTCCTGCTCCAGAAGACCACACTTTCCTGCTCTGAGATTCCGGGCGGCTTTCGTGTTTCACCCAGGTCATCCTCAGCCCCGCACGCTGGGGCCCTCGCACTCCAGGAGGAAATGCTGCCGGGAAAGGCACTCGGACCTGAGATCCCGGTGTGGATTTGCAGAAAGAGCCACGGTCAGTGTGGACACTTGGTCCCTAAAGAAACAGCCATGGACTGTGTCTGATGCAGGGCACCTCCTCTCCCTTCCCTGGAAGCACCTGAGTTCCTCTGGGGGGTCCTTGTGCCTACTGTGTGAGCCTTTGTGGGCGGGTCTGTCCAGGCACTGGAGTGGACACAGTTCCCGCTTAGCTATCACCTGTAAGTTAACAGTCCTAATACTGTGTGACAGGCCTTTCCTCACCACCCCAGCGTCACCAGTGGCAGGCACATGGCGTAAACACAGCCACCTCAGACCCTGAGCCATCGACGCAGCCGGGACTGAAGAGCCTGTGGGACTCGGCCTTCCCCGCTCAGAGCACCTACCACTCTCTCCTCCTGGCTCCGGGGGCCCTGAGCAGCCCTGCCGCCTGCCCCTTCCACACGCATCTCTCCAGCTTCCCATGGGCTGATTCTGTGTGGCCCCATAGCCTCTGGCCATTTCCCCCTTTGTCTGCATTTGTCAGAGCTGGCTTCTGCCACCTGCCATTGGGGACTCTGGAAAGACATGCCCAGCAGTGGAGAAGCCGTGATAGACCAGCAGTCACTCGCCAGCACGACTTAGGGCTCCCGTCTGAATGCCTGTAGTCAGTGGGCTTGCCTCCCTGTGGTAGCATCAAGGTAATACTAGAATAAGGATGTTAGCGAGACGACTTCTAGGAATCACCTAACTCGACCCATCAAACATAAGCACAAGTTGTGGGTTTAGCAACTTTTTGTCCAGAGCGCCAAAGCAGGCCTCTCCACCCCTTCCCCCATCCTTGTAGGTTCGGAGGAAGGCCTAAGCTTGCCTGTGCTCAGATGCCCGCAGTGCCAAGCAGTGATGGTCTGGGAGGCCAAGAGGATCAAGTCTCTAAGGGGCAGACGGCTTTCAAAGGGCTGGGAGGGGCTGCTTTGCCCCTCCCTGGGAGGGGAGCAACTGCCAGGCTAGAGAAGAGGCCCGAGTGGGAAGGAGACCGAGCATCCTCGAATCCCAGCCCCTTCTGGGGCCTGGCTCCTTCCGGACTGACCCAGGAACCAGCCTCAGACTATTGGTGGATGCAGGGCTCTGGGCCTAGAACTGGCTCAAGCCGCAGCCCCACTATTTAGTGGCGGTAGGAGCCCGTCAAGAATCAGAGGTGTGGCCTGGCTGACTGAGATGGCTGGGGGCTGGCTGGAGGACACGCGAGGCCTGTCATGAAATTGGCGCATCTCTCCACTAGATGGCACTCACAGTATAATTTTCCTCATATTTTAAATTCTATCTTGATGAAAAATTGTGATTTTTTTTATACTGTTAAAGAGCACGAATAGAGCTGTGACTTAAAATTCATGTAACTGATCTCATGCATTATCATTCTTGGGTTTCTATCACATGTCCAAGAGTTGTCAAGTTTCCCTCCCTCTGAGGTATTGGGTGTGGCAGACGTGCACTGCAGCTCGGCTTTCCGGGGCCAGAAAGATGCATCCAACGGAAGCGGAAGCGACTAAGTCTTTCCTTTCAGCGCTTCCCAAAGGCTGCCTGGGGCTCTGCACTGCCTACCACCTGACCTGCTTTCCCTGAGTGGTCTCACAGCTACCCTCCACCCCCACCCCCGGCTTTCAGGAGCGGCTGCACATCCAAAGGCAAGAGGGCGGCGCTTCGAACCTGCATACATTTGGTGCTTCGACCACTGCTGTGCTTGGGAAAAAGGGGTGTGAGGAGCCTTTCCTTCTATAACCGTGTCCTGAGACCTCTCGGGCCCACCCACGTAGGAAAAATGCCAGACCTGTACCAGGTACCTGTGTTGAAGGGCAGCATAAGTGTGTGGCTTTGGAAGTCAGACTGCCCAGGTAGAAGCCCTGACCCTACTGCCATCCAGCTGTGTGTCCTTGGGCAAGTCACCAATCCTTTCTAACCCCCGGTGTCCTTTTTTATAAAATAGGCATGGAAGTACCCCTTACCTTAGAGGGATGTTTTGAGTACTGTGGTAGCAGAATAATGGCCCCACAAAGATGTCCACGCCCTAAGCCCTGGAACCTGTGAATATGTTCCCTTACGTGGCAAATGGGTCTTCCCCACAGAGTCAAAGAAATTCTTGTAAATAGCTCTGACCCAGATAAAGAGCATGCGCACTGGTGACCATTCCCATCCGGTCCCTGGGGGCACACGTCCAGTGCCTTTCTGACTTCATGGTGGTGCGTGCTGACCTCCACCTTGTGGCTCTGGCCTCACCTCAGCCCTCCCCAACTCCCAGGCCCAGCCTCCCGGCCCCTCCCCAAGCCTTCCTTCCATGTGTCCAGCTCCCCCTCCCCTACATGGCAGGGCCCTGCCTACCTCACTCCCCTCCTTCATTTCTTCTCTACCTTCTTGGCAGAAACCTTTACTCCTGTTCCATAACCAACCAAGCCTCTATTTTCCACTCCATGCCCTGGGATCCCTCTGTTGCCACCTTCTAATGTGTCCTTTCAGCAACAAGATTCTTGCAGTAGATGAAATACCCAAATGAAACCACGGGACTTGAATTCTGCATATGCGGCAGGCAGTTGGGAGGGTCTCCCTGCACTTCACCTGCAGCCTGTACCTCCTGGAGTTCCCAGTATGGACAGAGCAAAGGTGAGCACACCCTGCCCCAGGCTCGGATTCGCTCAGTCCTGCTCCCAGGGGGCCATAGCTTGCTGGCCTGAGCCTGGGCTGATGCGTCCCCTGGTGCACAGCCCATAGCCAGGTCACTTCGTCAGAGGGGTTGTGTGGCTCTGCCTCTCTGAGACTGTAAACTTACTGGCTCACAGACCCCACAGGCCCTAGCACACTCGATCCACAGCCACCACTTCCTAGAAGGAAGTCTAGATTCGATTGGCACATGATAGGGTGTGATGACTAGCTGCCTGTAGCCTCTGCTCTCGGTGCTCTGCCCATACCCCTGGGCACTCACTGTTCCCATCCACACTGGCAGCCTCTTTCCTCAAGCACCTGCGACTCTGCCTGAAGGCCTTCTCTGAAGGCAGGGAGCTTAGCCAAGCGCAGGGCAGGCCAGAAATGCCAGAGTCAGCCTCCCAGGGAGCAGCTCTCAGTTAATGGCCGGTGGGACTTGGGGGGTAAACCCCCAGCCTCCTCACTCCTTGGGTGAGACACCTCTGAGTCGGTTCATTGGAACTGAGCCCCGGGCACCCCCAGTGGCACCAGCTCACCCTGCCGGCTCTCCCTTCCTGCTCCCTTTCTCGTGCTTTTTGGGATCACCTCGGGATGAACTGCTCAGATCCTTGCCTGAGGCTCTGCAACAGGGGGAGGCCAAGCTTAGGAGGCCAAGCTTACTACCTCACCGGCCAGCCCCTCTGTAAACTGACTCATTTGCAAGACACGCTTACTTAGTTCAATAAGAACCACACTTTAAAACTGGGAACTTTAAAAACCTGCTTTGTAACTGCTAACATGATGGCGGTTCTTTGAGTTAAATTACTCTCCTTCCTCCCACCACATTGCAATGGTGTGTTCTGGGATTCATGACAGAGCTTATTTTAATGCTCTGAACCTGTGCTAGTGGTTTTCCCTGGACTTATTTGCATGTGACCCAGATATTGTGTTTGGACCTTCACTCTAAGGTGTCCCCATGGATTGGTTACCTCCCTTGTTTTATTTTGAACTTAAAAATCCACACTTTCCTCTCACCAGAAGCTAATTACCTAGATAATTGACTGGATTTTCTAAATTCTCCCCAAATGTGTAATATCCTCTAGATTTGGCCCAAATTCCCGAATTGTGCTTGGAGACAGCGCTGGCGTTCTCACAGAGAGGAGTGTTGCGGAGGTGGCCCTTCCCAGGCCAGAGGTGCAGTGACACTGCCATTGGGGCCACCAGGGCCAGCCCCAGCACAGAGCTGAAGGGTGCTCAAGCCTACCTGGGCTGATCTCAAAGAGGTGCTTTCCCGGGTCCTCAGGGCCAGGAAGAAGTTCAGTCACCTGGGTCCCTTGTAGAGAAATAAAGCCCTAAATAGAGAGACAAACACAAACACGAGAGCGTGAGATGGCTGGGAGAGGGCTTCTGTGGTCAGGGCTCTGGGGAGCAGAGGGTGAAGCCGCGGGTCAGAGTCCCAGCCCTCCAGGACCTGGATGGGCAGGCTGGGTGCCGGGAGGAGCACAGGCCTCCTCTCCATGGCAGGGACCGAGCGCAGATGAGGCCTTGCATGGGGTCCCTGCTCGAGTGGGCCGACACTACCTTCTGACTCCCTTGGAGGAGCTCTGCCCACAGAGGACTGCCCAGGGTTGTCACTCTCCTGGTTAAGGCACGGTAAGCCCAAGTCAGCAGCAGGGAGGAAGGCTCCATTATTGGGGCGGGGGCGGGGGGGGGGGAGTGTGCCCATTTGCAGGCTTTCTGGGGCAGGAGAGTCAGGGAGAGGAAGGTTTCTTGTACGTAACTGTCCAGGCGGTAACATGGGGGAAAGGATGCACAGATCTGTGTGAGCCCAGTATTGCCCCCTCCTGGCTGGGTGAGATTTCATTTCTTTACCTGTTACGTGGGAGTCAGCTACCACGAAGAAGGTACCATACCTACAGTCTAACTGCCTGGGTTCAAATCCTGGCTCACCTACTTACTGGCTGTGTGACCTCAGGCAAAGTATTTAACCTCTCTGTGCAACTTCCCAATTTCCTTATCTGTGAAATAGGAATAATAACAGTCCTTTCCGGGGCTGTTGTGAGCATTAAGTGAATTAGTACTTGGGAAGCCCTCAGAGCAGTACCTGGCATAGTGAAAGCTGTTTATTTGCTAAATAAACCCCAGCTATTACTGTGTGTCAGGGCTCCACACTGGGTGGGGGAACAGCATCCCTGCATCTGCATTTGCCCAGGTGACTGGCGCGGTCACCTGCTGTATCCACATGGTTGCCTCCAGTCCCCACCCCCATGTGTACTCATGGAGCGCTCTTCTCTCCACTCCCATCTTTTCCAGGCAATTCCTGGCTTTCAAGGTGACTGGAGGCTCCACGTGGCTGCTGGAGTCTTGTGCTGCACTGACACATGGAGATGCCTTTTCTCATTTAAGCACCGTAAAGGCAGAACGGCGTCTTTACCTACGGATGCTTGCTTTAGAGAAATTATAGCAATAAACCAGAGAACCAGATGGTAATCGTTGTAACTGAACTAACGGTGTCTTTCTAGGGAACCTAGGGCTGGTGGGAATAAATCAGGGCTGCAACCCCAGGATGGGGAAACGTGTTCATTACAGGATGTGGATGAGATCCTTCACCGGCTAACGGGAAGGGTCTCTGGTGTTTGCTGTTTCAGTAACTGTCTCTGAGTACTTCTGAGCACTTTGGGTTTTTTTTCCCTCTATGCCTCAATATCTGTCATCCATAAAATGGGAGTAACAATATTGACATTGACATTACTTTCTACTCCAGCTAAATGCAAAAGCAGTAATAACCCTTGTTTACAGAGCTTGTACTATATTCCTGGCTCTTTGTCTAAACTATCGGATTTAATCTTTCTAGAGGCCCCACAGGCCTATCGTCTTGGACAAGCAGATGGGGGTCGGAGAGGTGAAGCAACCAGCCTCCTGTCCCACTGCTGGCAAGGGCAAGCGGGGGCGTGCACTCCGGGGGTGTCTGATGATGGAGCGCTTTCCCTCCTATGTTTGTGACAGCAGCTGCCGGCTGACTTTGTGTTCAAGAAGCTGCCCTGGAGAGCCAGGCTGTGCCTTTGGGACCCATTGCTCATCACTCACTCAGAAGAATCCCAGTGTGGCCCCCATTACCGCAAGGGGCCCTCAGAACTGGCTTTTGGTCACCCAGATCCCTCCTGCTTCCCACGGGTTAAGAGCACGGCTTTGATCCCAGCATTTTGCTCAGGCACTTGGGGTGGGGGGAGGGCTGGGAGCAGGGAAGAAAAGGGGAGGGGAGAGGAGGGGGCAGGAGAGCAGAGGGAGTCTGCTTTCCCGCTTCCGGTATGTCATTTGTTAAGGCTGTGATGAAAGACGCGTAGAAGTCAGTAGGAAGCATCCAGCTGAGACCCTCGGGCTAGGTCTCAACCTTGAGAGGGCATGAGAGTCACCCCAGGGCTTGTTAAAACACAGAGTACCAAGTTTGGTGGTCTTGCAGTAAGTGTTTAACAACAGGTTCTCCAAAAAAATAAGGCAAGCTGATTTGTAGTGTTTGCCAACTTCTGTGATATAAATACCCTCCATGGCTGATTTCATGTCGTCATTGAATGTGGCACTGGGAAGAAATGCACCGCAGTGTTCCTGCCACATGGATACCATAGGGGTCAACAGGCTCTAGAGCATAGATAGGAGTAAATGAAATCAAACAATTAGGGGGTGATACATCTTGAGGACTGATTACCTTTATTTTTTTAATGTATTTTATTGAAGTATAGCTGATTTACAACATTGTGTTAGTTTCAGGTGTTCAGTAAAGTGATTCAGTTATATATATATGTGTGTGTTTATATACATATTCTTTTTCATATTCTTTTCCATTATGGTTTATGACAAGATATTGAATATAGTTCCCTGTGCTATACAGTAGGACCTTGTTGTTTATCCATTAATTACCTTTGTTTTTAATATAATTTATTTAATTGTAGGTCTGTATGATTTAATTTCTAATAGTGGAAATGTTTAGCAACTGGCTGGTAAGCATAGCACTAATAGAACTACCCCTGGGGTTTCTGACTCTATAGGTCTGGAGAAAGAAGGAGAATCTGGGGATTTCTCTGCTGGTCCAGTGGTTAGGACTCAGCACTTTCACTGTCGTGGCCCGGGGTTCAATCCCTGGTTGGGGAGCTAAGATCCCACAAGCGGTGTAATGTGGCGGGAAAAAAAAAAAAGAGAGAGAAACAAAAAAGGAGAATCTGCATTTCTAACCAGGTTTCTGATGCTGCTGGCCCCCGGGGGATACACGTTGACAACCACTCTCTAGGGGCACTTAGAGTAAGTAGCCAAAGGAAGGTGCCTTTTCCATAAGCTTATTCAGCACATCAGTTTCCTCAAGTGTAAAATAAGGATAATAACAGTATCTACCTCATGAGGCTGTTGTGAGGGTTAAAATGATCCGATATTTTCCTGCTGGCCTTGGAGAGCCAGGTTTTGGTTGAGCTGCTGTGCCTTGGACACATGCAGTTCCGAAGGACAAGGAGTACCTCCAGCCACTCAGATCGTGCCCTGGACTAGAGGGGTCCGGGCTTTCCCTGAGGAGCCCAAAGTGAGTGTTAGCACTTTGGAGGGGGTGGCTGGTCTCCTTCCTGCTGGGCCTGGGAAGGGACCAGACACACCATTTGCACCTACAACCGCACAGATAGGCAGCTGGGTGCAGAAAGAGATCGTGCAAACTCCAGTCACGTGACAGCTTCCCACAAAGGTTAGTCCCCTCTCCCCCTCCCCCTGCGTCTGAGCTATGTGCATTTGCTCTGTTTTGCTATTTACTCAGCCTGCATATCCCAGTTTGTCCTGAGAGGCTGCCAATGACTTCATTCATCTCTAGCTTCACACCAGTGCAAGTCCACTGGTGTAAGGGAGTAATGGTCAAAGGATGTGCTATTCTGTCTGTGTGTAACCGAGCTCCACTCCAGGCCTGCTGCTGGCTCACCAAAGCTCCCTCCCCAGCCCTTGTGAATGTACCAGCTTGAGAGGACCCGTGGGTATCCAGTGGAGGCCCCAGACAAAAGCTCCAGAAACTGTTTCTCTCAGAGAGCAACTTTGGGAGAGAGTACATTTCTTATATTAGTGTCAGCTTAGATGGTTTATTCAAAATCCATCATTTCTACAGCGTAATAAATACAAACTCCAGGAACACTGCAGGTGGAGGGGAAGCAGCCCAGTGATTAGCCTTGCTCCCTCTCATTTGTCTAAACCCAGCAATGGGGCACCTAGGATGTGGTACAACCTTCAGGGACTGGTGAAGATGCTCAGAATTCAGAAAGCTTCCTATGTCAGATTCTGAATGTCTTAGTTATCTATTGCAACATAACAAATTACCCTAAATCTTGGTAGCTAAAAACAACAATAAACCTTTATTCTCTTACAGGGTTTCTGTAGACCAGGAAATTTGGAATGGCTTAGCTGGGTGTTTCTAGCTTGGGGTCTTTTATGAAATGATAGTCAAGATGTTGGGTGGAACTACAGACATCTGAAAATCTGACTGAGCCCAGAGGATATGGTGACTCCCTCAATGGCGGATGTAAAAAAAAGTCTCAATCTACATTCCAGAGATGAAAAGTACAATGTGCAAATAAAAAATACAATGAGTGGGATTAACAGCAGATTCAATGTTGCAGATGAAAAGACTAGAGAACTTGAAAATATAGCCATAGAAACTACTCAAAATGAAACAAAGAGAAAAGAGAAGTAAAAAGAATGAACAGAGCATCAGTGAGATGTGGGATAACTTCAAGCAGTGTAATTTACATGTAATTCGAGTCTCTGGACAAGGAGGGGGGAACTGAAAAATATTTGTGAAGAAATTATAGCTGAAACTTTTCCAAATTTATGAACAGTATAAACCCACAGATCCAAGAAGTGCAATGAGCCCCAAGCATAAGAAACATAAAGAGAAGTAAGTATATGAAGGCATAATCAAGTGGCTCAAACCCAGTCATGAAAAGAAACTCTTAAAAGCAGCCAGAGGTGAATGATACAATATGTACAGAGGAGCAAATGTGAGGATGACAGCAAATTTCTTATCAGAAACAACGTAAGTTAAGAAATCAGTGGAACAACATCTTTAATGGTATTGAAAGGAAAATCTGTCAACCTCGTATTCTGAATCCAGTAAAAGTATCCCTCAAAAATAAAGGCTAAGTAAAGACCTTTTAAGATACACAAAACAAATAGGAAATAATGCATCATTAGCAGACTCATACTACAAGAATTGTTAAAGACAATTAGGCAGAAAGAAAATGATATTAGACAGAAAAAAGGAAAGGAAGGAAGATTAATGGAGCAATAGGAAGTAGACGATTAAAGTAAAAAAAAGTTCATTATCTATTTATCAATAATTGAGAAAACAAGTAGACAAAAAAATCAGTAAGGATATAAATGACCTGAAAAAACACTATCAACCAATTTGACCTAATTGCTGCCTTCCTCAACAGTAGAATACACGTGTTTTCAAATGTCCATGAAACTTTTACTAAGATGGCCATAAACAAGTCTTAAAAAATGGAAAAAAGTTCAAATACAACATATGTTCTCTGATCACAATGGAATTAAGTTAGAAATCAATAACAGAAAAATTTCTGGAAAATCCCCAAACATTTGGAAACCAATTAATGCATTTCTAAATAACCCATACATCAAAGAAAAACATCAAAAAGGAAAATTAGAAAGTGCTTTGAACTGGATAAAAATGAAAACACAACATATAAAATTTTGTTACATGCCTCTAGAGGAGTAGTTAGGGGGTAAATTATAGCACTAAATGTTGATATCACAAAAGAAGAAAGGCTTCGATCAACGACCTCAGCTTCTACCTTAAGAAATGACACAAAGAAGAGCAAATTAAACCCAATGTAAAAAAATGAAAAAATAAAGATCAGAGTGGCTATAAATAAAATGAAAAATAAAAAAATAATGAAGCCAATGAAACTAAAAGCTAGTTCTTTGAGAAGATCAATAAAATTGATAAGTCTCTAGCAAGACTAATCAGGAAAAAGAGAGAAGATAAACTGTCAATATCTGGAATTAGAGAGGTGACCTCACCACAGATTCTTCAGGTATTAAAAAGATAAGGTAATGTTAAGGAAAACATTATGTTAATAAATTTGGAAATTTAGATGAAGTGGATAAAAGAAGACACAAACTACTGAAGCTCAGTCAAGAAGAAATAGTTAAATAGCCCCATATCTAGTAAAGAACTGGAATTTGGGGGCTTCCCTGGTGGCACAGTGGTTGAGAATCTGCCTGCTAACGCAGGGGACACAGGTTCGAGCCCTGGTCTGGGAGGATCCCGCATGCCACGGAGCAACTGGGCCCGTGAGCCACAACTACTGAGCCTGCACGTCCGGAGCCTGTGCTCCGCAACAAGAGAGGCCGTGACAGTGAGAGGCCCACGCACCATGATGAAGAGTGGCCCCCGCTTGCCGCAACTGGAGAAAGCCCTGGCACAGAAACAAAGACCCAACACAGCAAAAATAAATATAAATACAAAGAAATGGAATTTGTAGCTAAAAACCTTCCCACAAGGAAAACTCCAAACTCAGATGATTTCACTGGTGAATTCTACCAAATATTTAAGGAAGAAATAACACCAATACTACACAAATTCTTTTTGAAAACTGAAAAAAAGGCATGGTTTCCAGTGCATTTTATGAGGCCAACATTACTGTGATATAGAATAGCCGAAGACATTATAAGAAAAGAACACTGTAAACCAATATCACTCAGGAACAAAAATTCTCAACAAAATTTTAGCAAGTCAAGTTCAACAATATATAGAAAGGAAAATAATGACCAACTGGGGTTTATCCCAAGTATGCAAAGTTGGTTTAACAAACCAAAATCAATCAATGTAATTAACCATATTTATAAACTAGAAAAGAGAAAAGATCATCTCGATAGATGCAAAAAAAAAAAAGCATTTGACAAAATTCAACATCCATTCCTGATAAAAATTCTCAGCAAACTAGAATAAAAGAGAACTTCCTCAACCTGATAAAGGGTATCTCTGAAAAACGAAAAGCTAATATCATACTAAAAGCTTTTCCCCTAAGACCAAGATCAAGACAATGATGGTTATTCTTATTATTTCTATTAAATATTGTACGAGTCCTAGCTGTTGTTATAAGGTGAGAAAAAGAAATAAAATTTGTCCAAATTGGAAAGGAAGAAGTGAAAGTGTTTCCACAAACAACATAATTGTCTATGTAGAAAATCTGCTGAAACTTTACAAAAAAAAAGCTACTAGAATTAATAAATGATTTTGGTAAGGTTTCAGGATACAAGACAAATGCACAAATTTAAGTAGTATCTCTCTCTATTAGCAATGAACAATTGGAAATTGAAAATCAAAACCATTTTACTTGCACCCCAAAATATAAATACTTGGGGATAAATATGATGAAAGATCTTCAAGATCTGTGCACTGAGAACTAAAAATCATTGCTGGGAGAATTGAAAGAAGATATAACCAACTGAAGAGATATACTGTGTTCACTGGCCAGAGGACTTACTATTGTTAAGATGTCAATTCTCTCCAAATTGGCCTAAAGATTCAAAGCAATCCCAGTCAGAATCCCAGTAGTGTTTTATAGGACATGACCTATAGAACATGATTCTAAAATTCATATAGAAATATAAAGGACCTACAACAGTCAGACAACTTTGAAACAGAATAACAAAGTTGGAGATCTAATACTTCTGGATTTCAGGACTTACTATAAAGCTATAGTAATCAAAACATTGTAATATTGGCATTAAGACAGACAAAGAAGTTAATAAAACAGAATAGAAGGTTCAGAAACAAACAAACAAACAAATGGATTTTTTTTTTTTTTTTTTTTTTTTTTTTTGCGGTATGCGGGCCTCTCACTGTTGTGGCCTCTCCCGCTGCGGAGCAGAGGCTCTGGACGCGCAGGCTCAGCGGCCATGGCTCACGGGCCCAGCCGCTCCGTGGCATGTGGGATCCTCCCAGACTGGGGCATGAACCCGTGTCCCCTGCATCAGCAGGTGGACTCCCAACCACTGCGCCACCAGGGAAGCCCAAACAAATGGATTTTTGACAAAGGTTCAAAGGCAGTTCAGTGGAGTATGGATAGCAGGATGGTATTTTCAGTAAATGGTGGTGGAACAATTTTATATTCTTGTGTAAAAAAATGAACTTTGATCCATGCCTGACATCACATATAAAAATATACTCAAAATAAATCATATACCTAAAAGTAAAATCATAAGATGATAAAACTTCTGGTAGAAAACCTTTATGACTTTGGTTAGGCAAAGACTTCTTAAATACAACATCAGAAGCACAATTAATTAATAATTTGACCTATTTAAATTAAAAAACCCTGCTCTTTGAAAGATATGATTAAGTGAAAATATGAGTTATACACTGGAAGAAAATATCTGAAAATCATATATCTGGTAAAGGACTTATACCCTAAATATACAAAGCACTCTCAAAATACAATAATAAGGAAACAAACAACCCAATTTAAAAAAATAGGCAAAAGATTTGAACAGATACTTTATTATATCTGTAATCTAGATAGATGTAGGAATGGCAAATAAGCTCATGGAAAGATCCTCCACATCGTCAGTCATTAGGGAAGTGCAAATTAAAACCACAGTGTGGCATCACTCCATGTCTACCAGAATAGATAAGATTTAAGACTGACCATAGCAAGTGTTGGTGTGAGTATGGAGGACCTAGAACTCTCATACACTGCTGGTAGGAATGTAAAATGGTACATACAATTTAGAAAACCGTTTAGCAGTCTCTAAAACTGTTAAAATATACCTAGGATTTGATCCAGCCATTCCTCTTCTAGGTATTTACCTAAGAGAAATGAAAGTATATGTCCCTACAGAGATTTGGACTTCATTTTTAATATCCCCAAACTGGACACAACCCAAATGGCCATCAACAAGTGAATGGATAGCCATACAATGGGATACTATTCAGCACAGCCATACAATGGGATACTATTCAGCAATAAGAATGAATGCAAATGCATGCTACAACATGGGTGAATCTCTAAATCATCATACTAAGTAAAAGAAACCAGAGTATGTTCTGTATTACTCTGTTTACATAGAATTCCAGAAAATGCATACTAAACACATTGGTGATTGCCTGGGGTCAGGGGTCAGGAGGGGCAGAAGATGGAGGAGGGATTACAGAAGGCTACAAGGGAACTTTGGGGGGTAATAGATACATCTTGATTGTGGTTATGGTCGCACAGGTGTATACATGTATTTATCAAATTGTACCTGTTAAGTATGTGGAGTTTATTGATGATAATCATACCTCAGTAAAGCTGTTATGAAACACGGACACTTGATTCAGTTATTGGAGAAGTTTTAAGTACATGTATTAGTTTCCTAACAGAGCACCACAAATTTAGTGGCTTAAAACAACAAAAACTTATTTTTTTACAGTTCTGGAGGTCAGAAGTCTGAAATGGGCCTTACCAGGCTACAACCTTCTGAAGGCTCCAGGGGAGGATCTGTTTCCCTGCTTTTTGCAGCTTCCAGGGGGTGCCTGCATCCTTTGCCTCTTGGCCCCTTCCTCCATCTTCCGAGCAGCAATATATCTTGAAATTGCTCTCAGACTCTGACCTCCTCTCCTGTCTCCTTTTCCACTATAAAAGACCCTTGTGATTACCCTGGATCCACATGGGTAACCCAGGATAAATTTTTATGCTAAGGTCAGCTGATTAGCAACCTTGATCCCATCTTCAACCTTAAATCCTCCTTGCCACATAACATTCACATCTTTAGGGAGACATTATTCTGCCTACCCCAGGATATTTGGAAAAATGTGGGTATGTGATTCTACTTCTTCAAATGTATTCACGAAATCTCAATATAGACCAAGTATTTCTGATGAAAGATTAGTGTCCAAGTTGAGATATGCTCTAAGTGGATTCCAAAGACATCATGTAAAAAAAGAATGTAAAATATCTCACTAATAATTTTATGTTGCTTACATATGGAAATGATAATTTTTGGATATGTTGGGTTAAGTAAAATGTATTATGAAAATAAAAGACAAAGAACCCAGGTCAAAAATGGGTAAAGGGTATTAATAAGAAATTAATAGAAGAAATACAAATGGTCAATAAACATCATAAGATTCTTAATTTAAAATGACTACTGGGGAGGAGGGACAAATTAAGAGTATGGGATTAACAGATACACAGTGCTATACATAAAATAGAAACAAGGATTTATTGTTTAGCACAGGGAATTATATTCAGTATCTGGTAATAATCCATAATGGAATATAATCTATAAAAAAAAACTGAATCACTTGCTGTACACCTGAAACTAATTCAATATATTATAAATCAACTATATGTCAATAAAAAGTAATAAAATAAAATGACTGCTAATATCTAATATTGGGGAAAGCAAGAGAAATGGGCATTCTCAGACATTTTTGATGGGATAGTAATTTGATAAAGTCTTTTTGAAAGCAATTTTGTAATGTCTAAGATAATTTGAAAATGAAATATCCTTTAACCTAGTATTGAATTTTGAGAATTTGTTCCAAGGAAAGACAAACACACAAGGATGTATGTATAATGATGCTCACTGTAGCACTTTCCTTATCACAAAAAGTGGAAACAACCTACTTGTCTATCAATGGGGGAGTGGTTAAATAATTTCTGGTAAGCCATATCAGAATGAGGTAAATAAAAAAGGCTTCTAAGCAAAATTGTTAAATTTAAAAAAAAAGAAGTGCTAGAAAAATAATTTAGTACCTTCCCATCTCAATTTCTGTTTCTGCCCTCTCTCAAGAAACCACGAGTAACATGTAAATATACAGAAATGGCACAGAAAACTCGCACTTTGGGAGGGAGTGCTGGGAATGTTGAGGCAGCTTTTATGTTTTGCCCTGTAATGTTTGCATCAAAATAAGAAAATTTAATGTAAAAGTACAGAAGAAAAAATAAAAGAGTAGTCAGATAATTCATGGGGTGCAGTCCATGCCTGAGTAATGACAGGCATCTTTCCACTGTCACTCCCTGGCTGAATGCTCCCCCATGTAATGTGTCAAGGGCCAGGCCAGCCTGCCCAGCTTCTCTGCAGTTTCCCTCTCTGTTCAATGGGGTTCTCTGGGAACCAAATGGGATAGAGTGAGCAGAGGGCCTGGAATGGAGCTGGGCTGTAGCAGGCACCGAAGAAGGCAGCATGGTGGAGGCGTCACTAGTGAAAGCTTACAACTACGGCTCAGACTGGGTCTCCAATGCCTGTGCAACAAGGCGAGCTTCAATTTCCTCCTCTATAATGTGATGTGTTTTGAGGCTTTCGTGATCCAACGCCTCCACAGCACCGGGATGGGTGCCTGGCGAGAGTAGTGCTATTGTGATTCGTGAGTTATTACATAGCCAAGGAATAGAGTCTGCTTATAACCATTTTACAGGAGCTGGAATACATATAAACATTTAAAAGTAATTATAGGGGTTTGTAATTATTGTGACATTGACACTTAATGTGAGACTCAAGCAGGTCCAGGGCTGATGCCTGGTTTTATTACCTGTACAATGAGGACATTAACCTCTGTCCTTTTGTCCTCACTGGGCTGCCTGAGCTGGTGCTTTGTAAAGAGCAAAAGGCTGAATGAATAAGAGTACTTGTCATAATTATTATTTTACAACCATTTTGGCCGCTATGCCTGTTCATTTGGTTTGTCTCTAGGAACAATCCCTCCCCCAATAACACTATCACTTGTGCCACAAAATAAGGTACGGTGTAGATTCAGGAGTCCCAGGATGTGAAGGACTGGGTTCCTCCTTCATAGTCTGCGGTGACAATCCTGGTGGGACCTCCTGCAGGGGCCGGGGTGTCTGCCCTTCTACCACTGGTCTGGGTTTTGGGCTTCCTGATCGTTCCGTGAACTTCACACTCTAATCCAGCTCTCTCTCCTACCTGATCAAAGCTGGCTCTCTGGGAAGTCTTCATTTTTCATCTTGTCTAGAGGGAGACTGTCTGAAGAACCAACTTCTGAAATGCTTCTTAACAAGTGGCATGATAAGATTCTCCACTGGCAGCATCTTGGAAAATTGCACACGTTTTAAAAAGCAATCACTCAGGGTTCTTTATCTCTTATTATTCTGATTGTGGCCTCAGATCAATCTTAAAAAGCTTTAGCCTCTGACACCCAACCAAGAACTGAATCACTCCGAATTTTAAATAACGCAGATCAGAATGAAGTTCAGTGCCAAGCTGGGAAACATCCTCCTCCTTCTTATCATACAAGCCTTTAACCAGGGTCCATTACTGTCCAAAATGTAGATATTTTAAAAGGCAACCTAAAAGTTGGAGACAAATTGCTTCTTGGTTGGGGCAACTTCCCTCCCTAAGGAGTTGAGATGAGTCACTTCTCTGGCCTCATTCTTTGCTCAGGACTTCATCCTGAAGATTCTCCCAACCGATTCCAGCCAGAGGCTGCCTCCTGTGCACTCCAGATGCACTTGGTGTGCTCCACACGTCTCCGCGTCCCGCTTCACCACCATGTCGGGGCTACACCTGGTCTCCTGATAGAATCTGTCAGCCCGTGAGGGGTGCCCCTCAGGGCAGAGTGTTGGAGGGACAGCACTGTGCTTGGCAGAAAGCAGGGGCTTTGGGGTCTGAGCACCAACTCCCTGCACCTTCCTGAACCACCCCAGATGGCCACAGGCCCTGAAGCCCTCACCAGGAAGGCCACCCAGCCTAGGGCCTGAGCCCATACAAGTCTAGCTGGGATCAAGGGTGAGCCTGGGACCCAGGGCCTGGGGCAGACTTGCGGCACTAAGCCTGGGGTCTGGGCAGAGCCCTCAGCAACCCTCCAGCCTCACCGT
This sequence comes from Orcinus orca, assembly GCF_937001465.1. Taxonomy (NCBI): domain Eukaryota; kingdom Metazoa; phylum Chordata; class Mammalia; order Artiodactyla; family Delphinidae; genus Orcinus; species Orcinus orca. Next base: position 43,734,012 of record NC_064572.1, read on the forward strand.
TAACAGTCTCTCCCAACCTTAGAGGGAATGTCCTCTCCAGGGTGGGTGGGTCTTCCTCCAGTGGTCCTGGTTTTCCCTGCAGCAGTTCTGTGCCACTCCAGGACTCTGATCTAGGCTCTGCCCCAAATCATGAATGCCTGACTCTCCCTGAGTGATTCCTGAGCCTCCCAGAGGCTATAGGATTGAGGCTGTGCCCATGGTCCCAGCACTGTGAAACCTCGGGCTCCACCCAGGCAAGGGGTCCCAATACAATCACCCCCCAGGCCCTTGTCATTAATGCCTGTGATCATGTTCATGAGAAAAAGATGCATGCCATGTTGCAAAGTGTCTGTATGAAGCCAGCACTCACTAGATTTAGTGTCTTAGCCTCTCTGTGTCACTGTGATAGGCCCAGTGCTGGAGTGCCAAGTAGCTTTCTAGGGAAACAGGGGAATGAATGCTTGTGACCAGTGGACCAGAATGCTTACAAGGGGGGCTTCCTGAACCCTCTAGTGGTGACAGGGCTCTGGCCACTGGGACTAGGCGGTATGACTTCATCTACTTCTGGGCCTGGGCCTTTAGAAATGTAACCTCCATCCTTCTCTCCTCCCTCCCTCACTGTGTCAACCTTAGAAGGCACAGAAACAGATGAAGCTGCCACCTTATCCACAGCAGACTTGCCATAGCCAGAGGTAAACTGTTATTTTGTTTAGGTGCTGGGATTTCAGGAATATTCAGCATTGTTTATTTTGACTAATTAGATGTCATTTTATTTTTTTTTATAAATTTATTTTTATTTATTTATTTTTGGCTGTGTTTGGTCTTTGTTGCTGCGCATGGGCTTTCTCTAGTTGCGGTGAGCAGGGGCTACTCTTCATTGCGGTGCGCGGGCTTCTCATTGTGGTGGCTTCTCTTGTTGCGGAGCACGGGCTCTAGGCGTGCGGGTTTCAGTAGTTGTGGTGTGTGGGCTCAGTAGTTGTGGCGCATGGGCCCAGTTGCTCCGCGGCATGGGGATATTCCTGGACCAGGGCTTGAACCCGTGTCCCCTGCATTGGCAGGCAGATTCTTAACCACTGCGCCACCAGGGAAGCCCTAGATGTTATTTTGAGTAAACACATTTCAGATAATTTTGTCCCAGACTGCTCACCTGGCCCAATAAAAAAGTTTTAAAATCATAGTACTGGGACTTCCCTGGTGGCGCAGCGGTTAAGAATCCGCCTGCCAATGCAGGGGACACAGGTTCAAGCCCTGGTCCAGGAAGATCCCACATGGCGCGGAGCAACTAAGCCCATGCGTCACAACTGCTGAGCCTGCGTTCTAGAGCCCGCAAGCCACAACTACTGAAGCCTGAGCGCCTAGATCCCGTGCTCCACAACAAGAGAAGCCACCGCAAAGAGAAACCCCTGCGCCGCAATGAAGAGTAACTCCCGCTCGCCGCAACTAGAGAAAGCCCGCGCACAGTAACGAAGACCTAACGCACCATAAATAAATAAATAAATTTATTTTAAAAAATAAATAAAATCATAGTACTATTGAAACACTGTATTTCTATGCAAAGCCATTTAATTAATGATTATTCTCTTGCTCCTCTGACTGGATGTTGGGAAGGAAAAGCAATGAGAGGGCAGGCCCATCTACTTGTGATACAGCCTTGGGGGCACAGGCTGCTGGGATCTGCCTAGCTCTCATGGTCAGAGCTCTGAGCAGGGCATGGCAGAAGGTCTGGGTTCTGGCCTCCAGCTACGATGGCTGTGGAGAACCCCCTTCCTGCCTGACCCTTTGGACTGGAGCACAAGAAACCCAGCAAGGATACAGGTCACTGTCCGAGAGGGGTCATGGCTCCCACTGTCCCTGGCCAAATGCCCAGTCTGTAAAGGATCTCCGCTGGGCAGTGGGAGGTCCTGGGAGTGTGAAAATGCCCCCCTTCCTCCTTGGCTCAATGGACCGAATGGTAGGTCTCTTTGCCTCCTTAAAATACCTGGTGTTCTAGCTGGAGGAGCTCAGGGAGAACTAAGCCTACTCCCTCTGATGCCCATTTGGTGGCTGCATCGGTTAACTGCCGTCGAGGGCTGATGCATTCAGAAGGGAACCAGCCATCAGAGGCCATGTGCTCTGAGCTTCCTATAGGGGAGTGAGTCTTCACTGGTCAGCCACTTCTTTCCAGTACGTTCTCTGACCCAAGACTCAGGCAGATGTTGGTGTCAATTTCTGCCCCACCTAGATGCTAACTCTGCCCTTGGCTCTTTGGAGCCCACATGGCAGGTGTGGAAAAGCCTCTGCTTCAGAACTGGGAGCCCTTGGTAGGCAGTGCTGCGTGGCCTCCACTCCATGCTGTGAGGAGTCCAGGGGGACCCTGCCTCTCCACAGCCCAGCGTCTGCAGCACTGAACCACAGGGCTATTCTTCCACGCGGCTGTCTCTGCCATGTTTCTGGGGCTGCACAGCTTCCAGCCTTCTCCCCCATGATGAACAGTCTGCCCCTGCCACTCAGGCTGGCCTGGGCCTTGGAGCACACTCCCTGGGAAGTGTGTTTCTGCCCAGAATATGCAGTCGGGACATGGTGATGCCGGGTCTGGGGGGTTTGCCTTGGATGATCTTGACTGCAAGTGGTTTGGTCTGTCTTACTGCTCTCCAGGCCCTGCAACTAGTGCTATGCTCTGGGGTATATGGTGATTTGGGAGAGGACTGCTATGCTGTTTAGTTGAGAGCAAGTTAGTCTGAGAAACACAGTATAGACTCTTTTGCTTTGATCTGTGCCAGGCTGACCTGCTGAGCAGACTGCCGCTGAGGGGCACGTGCTGCCTTCTGCTGAGGAAGGCACACCCCATCCCAATCCTCTGCAAAGGATCATTCAGGAAGCCTACCCATCACCTTCAGCAGACCAGGCAAGGCGGCAATCCCACAGCAGCACCCCCAGATCACCTCCATTTTGCTGATAAACAGTAACTCAGTACTCGAATTTTGTCCCTGAGTGTTTAGGCAGTATGAATGAGCTAGAATGTCCCAAATGTAATTAAAAGTAAGTTATGCTCATCACACAATGAATAAGATATGTTTTCCATGCTGCCTCAATGTCATTCGATGCAGTTTTTTGCCTAGTAATTGACAAAATGAGTCATCTACCAACCAGGCTTCCAGCTATTACTGTAAATTAACTGGGTTCAATTGAAAGCCAAAGGATTGATCTATTTTAAGTGGAAGACATTTAAATACTGTAAATGAATATCCGTGGCTGACTTAAATTAGCAGAGCCTGAGAGAAGCTTATTACATTTCCATGAACAGGCAGCCACATTGAAGGAAACACAGAAGCCATTTTTATAAGATGAAGATCCATTCTGTAGGCAGAGACACTCTGAGTACGAAACAATTCGGGGGCAACCAAGACACTTGGCACTTGATTTACATCCTCCCAAGCGTGTCATCAGGCTTCTTAGTAACTGGGTTTTCTTTCACCACGACAGTGGCAAAATCTTGTCATATAATGATGAGTTGTAGGTAATCATAAGGTATTGTGATGTTGTTATTCCAGCAGTCGCTTTCAGAACCACTGGTATATGGTGCAAGACAAGCTTGAAAACTCATATTTTTGGATGATTACTTCCATCTTATGTTTTTCCTTGACAGGTCAGATGCAGAAAAAAATTGCTTTAACTAAACAGTTTAAAAATTGTTTAAAAACGAGTTGGCTGCTGCCGCCAATTTTGAATTTACTAAATACATTTCTGTTTCATTTAAAATAACTATTTGATGAGAATTTTCATTTTGATCTGTTAGTAGAGGGGAGTTACATTTCTCAAATAGCTACATAAATGTAAAGTATCCCTTAAGAAAAAGCCACGCATTCTGACATTTGAACCTAAATAAATGATAACTCTTTTTTTTTAAATAAAACTCCAGTGAGTATTTCTTCACAAAAGCAGCATTTGAAGTTATCCCCAAGGACATTTAAAACAAGAAAACATTTACTGTTTAATTTTTTTCTGGGGTGCTAATGGCAACGTTAATATCAGTTCCCAGTTAGCTCATGGTTATCCCTACCGCCCTGTGGAGGACGTTTGCTCAATAGCTACTGAGCTATCCTGAGGCGGCGAGCAGGGCTCGTCTGATGCTTCAGTGTCCTTCCCTCTCACTCACGCATGTTCCTCTGAGCACAACTTGATCAACTGGAGTTTGCTGTGCCAAGATCTATGGGAGCTGCTATGGAGGTAACCAAGCCCTTGTTCTTCTGTGCACAGAGATGTGCGGGTGGAAAGTATGAAGGAGGAAGTGAAATCAGGCTCTCCTGGACCTCTCAGGGAGTCAGGGGCAAGTTCACGAGGCCAGATGTGACTGGTAGAGATGCCAGCTGCAAAGGCCCCACTGCACCAAGGTCTGTACACATCAGCTCTCTTGCCGCCAATTGTGTCTCTGCAAGATCTTTGCTAGGAGCCACCATTAAGCTTGGCACTAAATGGCCACTAATGACCAGGAGTGACATCAGCCACAGGAATTCTGGGAAATCCCCCTGCTCTGGCCAGACCCCCACAGCTTGCCTGCTTCTCTTTCTTACTCATCCAGGATGGAACTTCTGAAAACCTCTATGGTCTGGCTGACTCTAGGTATTGTCCCTCCATTCCTCCTTGCCTTATAAGGTCTCCACTGACCTCCTGGCTCTGAGAGTTGAAAGGGCACTTGGAGATCAGCTGTGGCCACCTTCCTACCCAGCGACAGGCTCTCCTCCAAGCTTCTTAGTCAAGTGCTGGTCTGGCCTCGGCTTGCCCAGCACCAGGGACTGGAGCTCACCCCTGCCCAGCAGACCACTCCATGGGAACAAAGTATCTTTCCTATATGGAGGGCACAGTGGCCTCCGTGCAATTCTATTTATCCGGGCTATAGCTTCTGGAGGTTCACAGAATAAATATAGTCTTGTTCGCATAAGGATGCAGTGCCTGATCTAGCGCCCTTTCCACGATTTCTCTTCAAATTTCTTATTCAGTTTGTCCCTCATATGGGCAGGAGTTCAGACCTCTCATCCTGGTTGCTGGCGGTTGGAATGGGGCAGAAGGTCCAAGGATGCCCTACTTCTCTGTCTGGGCCATGTGGTCCGTCTCCTCATAATTCTGCGGTCCACTCAAGCATCCTGAGAGCATGGCAGTGGCTTCCCAGAGCAAAAGCAGAAACGGCTTGGTGTCTCAAGGACCGAACCTAGAACTTGCATGGCATCACTTCTGCCTCATTCTATCGGTCAAGTAATCACTAGGGCAGCTCAGGTGCAGAAGAGAGGAAGGAGACTCCACTTCTTGTTGGGAGGAGGGGTGTGTGCATAGGCAGGGGAGGAATAGGGACAGCTATCCTTGGAGACTATCTAGCAGGTGCCTTGTAGAGTTGCTGTGAGAATTAAGTCAATACATGCCAAGCACTTAGGATCGTGCTTGGTTCGTATGCATGTAAGTGTTAGCTTTTATTTAGATTTAAACCCATGAAGTAAGGCAGAGCCGAGATCAGGGCCATGCCGCATGCCACGGGACTTCTCTTGCTTGACTGAGCTGGATGGCTGCTAACCTTTTACTGTGTACAGTTCCACCGAGGAGAGAAGGCCGACACTAGGCTGTTTCCAATATGTTTAATCTTACTCTGACAGCAGCCCTATATAGTGGGCGTGGTTATTCCCATCTCACAAAAAGAAAAGTGAGGCTCAGAAAGGGAAATACCTTCTCTGGTAACTAGCTAGTAAGCAGTGAAGCCAAAATTCGGAAATCTGTCATTCTCTGTCATGCAGGATTCAGTAAAACGACTTGCTAAGGTACAGCCTGGACTCTTAATTGGAAAAGGTAACATAGGGTTGCTCTCAGGGAGCCTCACGGGTTCAGGTGATCCCCGCTTCCAGGCTCTGTCACCTGCTTTTCACATGTCATTTTAGAAGCCTTCTTGGAGGACTTCTATCTTAGATCCCATTCTAAGAATTACAGGAATCTTGTCCCTGAGTGTTTAGGCAGCATTGACACCACCACTGCCGCCAGCTGCCATTCGTCCAACTCTCAGGGCAGCCTCAGAACAACACACCAAATGTGGGAGCAAGAGGGTCTTCAATGATCTACCTAAATCTACAACCTGTAGGTGGTATAAACGGGATTTGAACCCAGGTTCTCTGATTCCAAATATTATTTTCTTTCCATAGTATGCAAGCTTCCATTCCACCCTTCTGAACATCATGGAAATGAATTGTATCTGCCCTGTTAAGGTTGCTGTGAGGCTCAATGGAAATTATGAATGTTTATTTAAAAAGGCTTTAGGGCTTCCCTGGTGGTGCAGTGGTTGAGAGTCCGCCTGCCGATGCAGGGGACACGGGTTCGTGCCCCGGTCCGGGAAGATCCCACATGCCGCGGAGCGGCTGGGCCCGTGAGCCATGGCCGCTGAGCCTGCGCGTCCGGAGCCTGTGCTCCGCAGCGGGAGAGGCCACAACAGTGAGAGGCCCGTGTACCGCAAAATAAATAAATAAATAAAATAAATAAAAAATAAAATAAAAAGGATTTATTGAGCTTCTACTAGGTGTCAGGCACTGTTCTGGACAATCAGGATACAGGGTAAACAAAACAAACGAAATCCCGACCCTGATGAGCTTACATACTAATAGGGGAAGGCAGTCCAATAAGCTCCTTGTCACTTTTCAAGCACTTTACAAAAACAATGAAATATTTTCCCACCAAGGATCTAACACAGGCTGGATCAGTGTTCACTCATTCAGTCAATTTACTCATTTCTTCATTCATTCACTCATTCATTCATTCAATTATTCATGTAAGTATCAAATGTTACTACATATCAGTTATGTGTCAGGCACTGTGCTGGGTGGTAGGAAAAGATAAGTAATAAGATAGACTGAGGCCCTGCGTGAATGAAGTGTACAGACTAGAAGGGAGGAAACATATAACTAAGGAAGTGTTATAAATTAACGGTAGCAATGTCAACAACAGCAACAATGGTAACAACAACAATAACAATAATGACCTCTAGACTGGTTTGAGTAACAGTTTACAACTGATGAAGGATGCTCAGTTAGTGTTTGCTGAATCAACTCCAGCTGAGTCGAATTTACAAGGTCTAGATGTGAAAAAGCATCTGACACACGGGCTGCTCTGTGACTTGCTGTGAGCGTGGACCGGCTCAGACCAGCCTGACAGCATCTTAATTATGCCCCCAGATAGAGCTGAGATAAGGGCCCTGGTGGGTAGAGTCTTACTAGACAAAGCTGTGAGGTTCCATGGGCAGACATTAAGCAAAGACTTCAGGCGCTATGGTAACACACCCACTAACCTAGGCCTGATGCCAGCCCCCAAATTCCCGCATCAGGAACATGGAGACAACCCAGGCACCTTCCTCAGGAGCCAGGACCCAAGGAGCCAGCTCATGACAGCACCGTTTTTGTCTTTGACATTCAAGCTTGGTAAACAAAGGAAGGAGGAAAGGGGTGATTGGCGGCCTGCTGGAACATTCCCTGTGACCTTCAAGTTCTGGAGTCAGATGGCCTCTCTTTCCTCCCCTGAGGTTTCCTCTTTCTTAAAGACTGCTGGTTTCTGATTGCCCCATATTAACGTTCTCTCCTAGAAGTGCATCTGCTTTCCCATCCATCTTGTCTCTCCTCCTCCCAATTCCAACCTTTTACTCTAAATTAAATGAAACTTTAAATCAATCTTCTCTCCCACTCCCATTACTTACGCTCCTGGAAAACAAAACAAAACAAAACAAAACCCAGTCTGCTCTCAAAGTGATTTTTAAATTGCCTCTGCTAGAACCTACAGCTGCATCGGCCACATGGGCGTAGATTTGAGACTCTGCTACCCAGGGATGCAGGCGTCAGCTCCCACACTTTGTCCCCTGCTGCTGTCAAGGCTCCCCAGCCCCTTGTTCCAGCACCTGGCGGTCTTCTAGGCCACACCGGCTGTCAGGACAACAGCCCCATTTGGATGGTCTTTCTGCCTCCAGCCTGGCACCTTGACATTCCCTGCCTGTGCTGCCGTGGATGACTTTCCTCTCGGAGTGAGGAAGGCTAAGTCTGAGCTCCCAAACCTCACAGCCCCCCAGTGCTGCCAGGCCCCAGCTTCTGAGTGTGGCACCCGAGCCGTCCACATCCAGCTTCTGGTACCACGTGTGCAGTCTGGGTTCCTGACAACACGATGACCCTCACACTTCTGCTTCAGAGGCCCTGCGCTCCACCCTGGGCATGAGCTGCCTGATATAGCCCACCTCCACACATGAAGTTACACAATTTCTGAGCACCTCCAGTGTGCCAAGGCCAGCTCTGCAGAGACCAGCTGGGCTTGGCGACTCTGTCTGGAAGAGGGAGCCCTTTGTCTGCTCCCCTTTCTGGTTACCTGAAGAGAACTCTCTAGGGCTGTGTCCCTGTTGCCTTCCTTTTCTGCTTTTAGTTTTTCTTTCCTTGTTTAACTTAAAATATTTTAAAATATGGACATAAGTAAATATAGTCTCATTGTGAGAAATGAAAAGACAATCACCCCTCAGTACTGGCGGGGAAGGGCTCCTATAGTGCTCCCCCATGAAGTTACCCAAAACCTCGGATTCTCAAGTCCCTTACATAAAATGCTTGTAATTGCATATAACCTAAGCATATCTTCCCATATACTTTAAAGCATCGCTAGATTACTTATAATACCTAATACAATGTCAATGCTAAGTAAAATAGTTGCCGGTGTACAGCAAATTCAAGTATTGCTTTTTGGAACTTTCTGGAAATTTTTTTTTTTTTCTGAATAGTTTTAAGCCCGGTTGAATTCATGGCTGTGGAGCCCATGGATATGAAGGGCCAACTGTAATACAGATAAATATCAAGTTTTTGGATCATCACCTCATTGTCCATTTTCTCCCCAAAGCCTTACCCTATAGCTTTGGTTTGTAGTAGCTATATTCTGAAAATCCCCAAATTAAACTATTTTAGCTTTATTTCACTTATTTTTTTAGTGCAAGTTATATCTAAACACAGTTTAGAGAATCAAATAGCTCTACAAGGCTTGTTATAAGCAGCAATTTCTTCCTCTTCTACTACTGCCCAAATCTTAGTCACCACTTTCAGCTCTTTTAGGTGAGGTTTTTTTTTTTCTTTTCTTATGTTTATTTCTAAATAAGATCCTTACATTACCATGTCTTGATTTAAAATTTTAGGCATTATCTATGGAATTCCCAGCATGGCAGTTTGAGATTTTGCTTTATTTCACTGCCCTCCCTGCCGCCCCTCCCTATATGACTTCCTGAACGTCCACAGTAACTTTGGTTATATCAGTCAGCATTCACTGTTTATACTCCCATCCTAGGAAATTTAATTTAACTGAATATTTTTTCTAAGGATGACTTTCATCTCTCTTTCTAGAACTTCTTCTCAGACGCTGAGTTGTCTCTCCTCTTTTCCTCTCCGTTGTTCTTCTTTCCGGGAGATTATGTTAAGTTTTTCATCCAGCCCTTCATTTGAGTTTTTGTTTCTGGTATTTTATTTCTGAATTCTGGGAGCTGGTTTGTGCTCTGACTGTCCATTTTTATAGTCTCTCTCTGAGGATGTTAAAGACAGTTTTATTTAAAAGTTTTCTCCCCCCTGCACAGTTTTTATTGCCTCCAAGTTGTTTTTTTCCCCCTTTCCTGCGTTCGTCTGGCCTTCATATGCAATTCTTTCCTTAAGTGAAAGAATTCACTTTGGGTGAATTCTTCTAGTCACCTTCCAGTGACCTTCCAGTGACCTCCTAGTGACCTTCTAGTGACCCAAGGTTCTTTACTCCTACTAGTTACAGTTCTCTAAGCAGCTGATTGGAAATTGTATGGGGGCGGGCGGTGAATGTTTACAGAGAGAGAGATCTGCCTGGCCTGTTTCATGGGGGACCCCTCCTGTCAGTATATTTTGTGTTTTTCTTCTTGGCCAGTCAGATTCTCCAGTGAAAATTCTTCATTTCCTTCCTGAGGACTATTCCTGACTGCTGAGATCTGGCAGCCAAGTGTGGGATAAAGACTGGGAGAGCTAAGTAACTGATATGATGCCCACCTCCCTCTAAGCCTCCTGTTCTAGTGAGGTACCCGCCCCCCCCCACCCCCACCCAATGACGGGGCAGCGTCCTCAGCTTCCTTCCAAGTGTTATGCCCTAATGAGGGAAGGCAGTCACAGCTTTGCACAAGGTGGTTCGGGAGATCTGGGACCTAATTGCTTTTTTTTTTTTAATAGATCTTTATTGGAGTATAATTGCTTCACAATACTGTGTTAGTTTCTGTTGCACAACAAAGCGAATCAGCCGAATGCATACACATGTCCCCATACACCCTCCCTCTTGAGCCTCCCTCCCACCCTCCCTATCCCACCGCTCTAGGTCATCGCAAAGCACGAAGCTGATCTCCCTGTGCTGTGCTGCTGCTTCCCACCAGCCAACTATTTTACATACGGTAGTGTATATATGTCGATGTTACTCTCACTTCGCCCCAGCTTCGCCCTCCCACCCCATGTCCTCAAGTCCATTTTCTATGTCTACCTCTTTATTCTTGCCTTGCAACTGTGTTCATCAGTACCATTTTTTTTTTTAGATTCCATATATATGCGTTAGCATATGGGATTTAATTAAACTTAAAAGCTTTTGCACAGCAAAGGAAACCATAAACAAGAGAAAAAGACAACCCTCAGAATGGGAGAAAATATGTGCAAATGACACAACAGACAAGGATTAATCTCTAAAATATACAAAGAGCTCATGGAGCTCAATATCAAAAAAACAAACATCCAGTTAAAAAATGGGTGGACCACTTAAATAGACATTTCACCAAGGAAGACATACAGATGGCCAAGAGGCACATGAAAAGATGCTCAACATCACCAATTATTAGAGAAATGCAAATCAAAACTACAATGAGATATCACCTCACGTCAGTCAGAATGGCCATTATCAAAAAATCTAGAAACAATAAATGCTGGAAAGGGTGTGGTGAAAAGGGAACCCTCTTAACTGCTTTTTAAACTGACTTTCAATCAGAACTCCTGTTTGGAGCTCTTCTTTTGCCCTCATTTCCAGAGATAACTGGTCCTGCCAATGTCTGAGTCTTTGCTGGACGGTGAGGGGATTTGCAAACCCAACGGATTTTTGTGCTCTCTGTGGTGCTGGCTTGGAATTTAGCTCTCTGGGGTTTGCTGATCAGCTACCTCCCACCCACCTGCTGTCCAGCATCCAGAATGCGGCTGTCTCCCTCCTGCCCTCTCCATCTAGGTGTGTCCAGACCTTCACAAGCACACCTTTAGTGCTCTTTATTGGAATTTTGGGGTTTTTAACTCTGTCATCCTTGACTAGAAGTTTGAATTTAAGTTTTGACTTTCTTATTAACTTAGGAGGTGTTATGAAGTACGTGTGTGTTTTATTTCCACGTGTATAGGTTTCTCTCTCTCTTGCATATATACCCTCACTCACTGTCATTTTGTTCTTAATCTCTAAGTCTTTTTTTTCTTTTGCACTATTGTCAGTGAATGTGTCTCTATAATTTCATTTTTTTTTAAAAAATGGAGAACAATGAGAATTCTTTTTCTTTGTTTAAGTATCTTTCAAAGCTATGTCATTAAGAACATAAAAGTTCACAGCTGCTCTATTTTCTCAGTAGGTTATTTATATTATAATGAAATGTTTCTTTTGTTCCCTTTTGTTCCTATCACCTTGAATTCTATTCTATTTGATTTTGATATTCCTAAATCTGCTTTCTTTTTGCTTGCATGTGCTGGCTTACGTTTTTCCCACTGTTTTGTTTTTCAACCTTTTTATTTATTACTTTCTCTTTTTTAAGCCAGACTTCCACTTTGTCTTTTAAGAGACAGATGAATCTGACCTATTCACATTTATTATGACAACTGAAAGGTTTCTTCCTATTCCTTGCTATCTTATTTACTTTTTTGTTTTCTATTTACCTTTTTCTTTTGTTTTTTCCTCCCCTCCATTTTCTGCCCATTTGTTGAAATGATCACATTTAATTTGTTACATTCTTTCCATCTCATGTTTTGGAAGTTGTACTTTCCATTTCTATTCTATTCCATTTCTATTCAAAGCCAAGAAACCCACAGTGAAGGAGTGGGATAACTAGACTTAAAGTGAATCCTCAAACAGTGGAAACAGACCAGGCTGATCAAGAAAGAATGTGGCAGGAGTTTTCATGGTGCAAGAAACATTTCGCAGAAGCTAAAAGTATTTAAGAAGAAAAAACCTGGAATCTTTTATTAGTAAAACTGTAGGATCTGTCTGCTGGAAACTATTAGGGACATGTGTTGGGAAAAGCTGGAGGGACAGGGCCACACTTTCAGGTTCTGTTTTAAAGCACCTTTGCCTAGCCTTTCTATCTGAGTTTCCTGAGCCAATTCTTCCACCATCTTGAATTTTCCCCACCTCTGTGCTCTACGTCCTCTGCTGACCTTCATGCGAGAAGGGGAGAAGGGAAGAGCTAGGGCTTTGGAGAGAGAACAAGAATATGGGCTGGGAGTGATCCTTATCACGTGTATGTGCTCTGGGCAGCATCAAGGGTAGCTGGACATCCCTCCTCTCCACAATTACATCTGCTGGACAGATGACAGGCCATCTGTTAGGAGGGAGCTCACTGCCTGGGCACTTCTATCACTGTAAACAGTGAGCAGGGCCCATTTTTCCAGGAACCAGATATTGAGAATTAGTCCATTACATGTAGTTCATGCAATTAAATGGAAATCTGAGGGTTATTCTGCCAGCAGGCATGTAGGTTTGAGGTCATACTATAAAGATAAATGAGTCAAATTTGACCAAGAGTCTCCTTGAGATTGGGAACCTGAGCAAAAGGGCTGCCAGAGCAGTCAGGCTTTGCTGGGGAGGGGGGATTATGGAAAAGAATAATCCCCCATGAGGATCTGGTAGAGACCCGGAGAGGCCAAAAGAGGAGCCCTGGGCATGATGCTGGCATCTGTTGGAGACTCTGGCTCCTTTCAGGGATCCAATGGCTCCCTGGTGACGACTGCGCTGGTTTAGCTTGGGTCAGGCCCCAGGGCTCCTCCTTTGCCCAGGCTGGTGACTGGGGATGTCATTACTTCCATTCAATTAGCTATTTCCACCAGAAGCCATTGAAGTCTGGAGAAGGTGGCAGGTGAGGGAGAAGAATGTCCCGTCTGGGAAATCTGGGGGATGGAGGTTCCTTCTGGAGCTGCAGTGACAGGTGAGGGCCACCTGAGACTCACCGTAAAGAATATGTGGGGAAGCCTGGGGCAGGGGTCCACACGTAGGCTGGTGACCTCAGTCTGTTACTTTAGTCCACTGGGTTCACCCAACATCATAATGCATTTCTCCCAGGAGATGGTGCTGTGGGTGGGCCAGGAGGGGGATGACAGTAGGGGCCACAGGCAGGGCTCTGAGGTGCTAGGGGCTCTGGCAACTTTGATCACCATCATCAGAGTGACATGTCACCAAAAGGACAGCCAGGAAAGCCAAGATGCCACTGAAGGGCCAAGGCTGGTCTTCAACACAAAACACAGAAGCCAGAAGGAAGATGGCAGTGGGCAAGCCAGAGGTGTGGCTCCTGATCTGGGGAGCAGGCTGAGGGGCAGGGCTGAGGGAGCGTGAGGGTACCCAGACTGAAGTATCCCAGGTGCTAGGATCTGTGCTCCGTCACGTATATGTTCTACAATCTAATTCTTAGTGCATCTCTGTGAGGTAGGTAATAATGTTTCCATTTTAGTAATCATGAAACTGAAAGTAAAAAAAAAAATTAAGTGACTTATACCAAGTTATTTAGCTAGCATGACTGACCTTATTCAGATCAAATTCAAAGTTCCTGTTTGTTCCACTCCACCTCTCTGGGAGTTCTATTCCTTCCTTATAAAGCCTGGGAGGCTGGACAGGATCAGAGTTCCCTAAACTTTAGCTTCGATCCACCTTCATGAGTTTTGTCATCCTCACCTCTCATCTCTACTGGTATTGATGTAAAACTTTTCCTCAAGCAGTCTCACTTGTTTGTGTGTGTGTTAAAATGTACATAACATGTAATTTACCATTTCAATGATTTTTAAGTGTACAGTTCAGTAGCATTAAGTACACTCACACTGCTGTGCAACACTTTTTGTTTTTAACTTAGATGTATTTTAGAAACAAAAACATGCTATGACTCTCACGAATGGAAACCAGTATGGCTTTCCATAAACAAAAGTTAACCACTAGAATAAATACAGTGAAGACAGAAAGTTATTTACTTGCAGCTGGTGACTAGTGCCACTGAGGTCTCTGAGATGAGGCCTGCTCCTTCCCACCCCCAGAGTCCCATGTTTTTAAGGGAGGGTCCCAAGTATTGGAGAAGTGCTAAAGATAGGACAATTCCTTCTTCATACTCAGAAAATTTGGAAGAGGAGTGACAGGGTCATTTTCTCGCTGTGTTGACGACGTGATACCGTGCTGTGCCCAGGTACCTCCTTCCACCTTGCCCATCACTGAGCCCCCTCCCAGCCCCCCAGGCCCCCGAGCACACCGTGGAACTGCTGGATGTGCACAGGCTACAGCCCTGAAAAGCTCTGTGACCCCTGACCCCAAACAAGGGGATCTCCCTTTTCTTTCCAACTTGGATCGATGACTAGGAGCCACCTTTGGAAGAAGTCCTTCAAGTTCCCTTCCCCATTTTCCCCAAGAGAAGCGAGGGTAGCTCCCAGACATCCTTTCTCTGTCTGAATCCCATAACAAGGGTTAGCTTGCCCAAGCTCCGCAAGCCCAGCCGCCATGGCCGGCAGCGTGCAGAGCGCTCGGTTATGATGTCTGCACAGGGCAACTGTGACCAGGCTGCACCATGGCGGAGGAGGCCACTGACTGCTCTGAGTGAGCGAACTTAGTGGAACTGGGTAGAAAGGCAGACGTGTTAAGCGCCTGAGGTGGAGCTTACAGTGCTGGTGGAAAACAGAAGCCTCCCCTGAGAGGCAGAGGCCTCTGACACAGGGGTTTCACCACGAGCCAGAATTCAGTATGACGTTACATTTGTCTGGGCGCCCGTTTCCCTGCATAATGGAAGGAACGGAATGTGTGTACCTGTGTCCTCCTTGGAAGCACTAAGAGGCTGAAAAGGACATGAGGAAGAGTTGTATTTTTAAGCCATGGACGGATGTTCTCTATCACCATTATAAGGAAACATTTCCATCACTGAAGCTGTGGATGTGTCACAGTAAAACAAGGTGTGATACCGGGAACGTGGTAGCAGGGGATAAAGCTCACTTTGGAAATCCCAGTGAAATGTCATGCTGAGTGGAGTCAGGGGCTTGGTGCTTGAGGGGTGGAGGTGCTGACGGGAGGGTCACTGTCTGCCTTCTCCCCTCTCCTGGACGTAGTTAAACACGCCCGCCCACCCCCGCCTGGAGCCCCGCTGTGATGCCCGCTGGACACAGGACGCACGCTCCTCACCTGGGGCTTGCTCTCATCTTTGTCCTTGTAGTAGAAGAGCTGATCCCCACGCAGTACGAACCAGCGTTGCTGCCAGTTCTTCATTATGCTCCTCTGCTTCTTCAGCCAGCCCGCCTTCAGGACGGGGCCCAGCCTGCGGGGGCAGGGTGGCTGCCCAGGGCTCCGGCTCTGCTCCCCCATCACCAGGCTTTTGGAGCGGGCTGGAAGCCAAGCACACACACAGTGAGCACGAAGGATGGCAGGCCAGGGGTCAGTCCTTGCCCCACCCTGGCATCCCAGCTGCCCGGTGACCAGAGTATGGGAGCTTCGGCCAGTAGGGCATGATCATGCTTGGCCTATCTCCCCCTTGGGTTCAAAGGGACATGGGTTGGGACCCCTCAGCACCGCAGCCCAAGGTCATCCACCTAGGGGAGTGCACAGCCTGCCTGATTAGTTTCTGCTTTGTCCCTGGGATCCAAGATTCTGCCTTTCCCCAGGTTTGTTCATCCATCCATGCCTCCATGCACCCATCCATCCATCCAGCTTTCCATTTGTTCAATGACTCATTCATTCATTCAGCAACTATTTATTAGTACCTACTATGTACCAATCACTGTTATAGGTGCTGGGGAAAAAGCAGTAAGAAACAAGAAAAATAAGAAACATAAACATCTGGATCCTGCTAGAGCTCACATTCTAGCAGGTTCCTGTCACTCAGGCCCCGAGGGAGCTGGCCCCAGCAGACTCCCCCCCTGGTACCTGCGTGGCACCTCTCCCCTGGCAGCATCAGATCTCAGCACCATTGCCCAGAACCCCCATCCCACCTGGCAAACCACCTTGCTGCTTCCCTGGGATCATCCTGGCAGCTGGGCCTGCACAGCAGGGCCTCTGCGACAGTTGCTTGCTGTGACTTGTCGACGGCTCCCTGGCAGGGTGAAGGGGCCGTCCCTCCTACCTAGAGCCACCGAGCGCCTCGAGCACTCCTGCTCCGCAGATACCACTGAGCAGCGCTCTGCCAGGTTGGTACTGCCCTTCACAGTGATTGAGTTCTTGCCCCTCCCATGCCTCCCCTACCCCTTCCCCTCGCTCTCCCCTCTGTCCTGGGGAAAGCTTCTCTCCTCTCTCTGGCCAGTATCAAGGATACTGCTGCAGTGGTCGCCAGGAGGGGCCATCCTGGACTTTGGAGGAACAACTCTGAGTCCAAATGTAATCACACTTACAATTCTTAGACCACAGATCCTAACTTATGATTGGAACGCGCGGTCCCTGCAACCCACAGTTGTTTCTTCCATCCTTTTCCTACTCGATTTCTGGCTTGGCTGCATGGTGAGCTCCTATCTATCCTTCAAGATCCAACTCTACAGAACCTTCCTTCTGATCTCTTCCAGATAGTCCTTCCCTCCTCCACCAGGACATGTGGTCCATGGCTGGTATTTATTAATCTGTGTGGTTGCCTTTCTGCCCCTCTAGACTGAGGGGTAGGGATGGGAGGACATGACGTCTTATCTAGTTCTGCACTTGTGGCTCTCATCACCACACCAGGCAGGTAACGGATGTAAGACATGGTTGTCAAACATCATGGGCTACTTTGGCTTACTCTTTTATTTTAAATTGAAGTATAGTTGATTTGCAGAATCAACTCTCCTTGGCAGAAGCAGGGCTCCAGTGGAGGAGAGGAGAGGCCAGCCCCTGCTCCCCTCAGTTCACCAGGGAGGCGCTTCCTGCAGATGCTACTTAGGCTGCCCAGCCAGCCCGGATTGTCCCCCAGCCGGTCAATCACACAGATATTACTCATAAGGCCCATAGAGCGTCTTGAAAGGAAAATCGTTGTTGTTATGATTTATTAATAACCACTGTTCCTGTCTTCAGCATTTCCTTGAATCAAGCCATGTAAATATTCCAGTTCTGTAAACATTTAAGCCAAGATTTCAACTCAAACAGCTCTAACCTTCTAAGGCTCCAGAACTACGGGGAGCCTCTGGAGTTTCTGGCCCAGGAGCAGGCCTGTGACCTGGGGAGGAGCAGGGTGCTCTTTGCCCTCCTCAAAGTCAAGTTCTTCGGCTCACAAGCACATTCATTCATTCACCCATTCATTCATCCATGCCTTCCAAGTCTGCGGAGCTCCTCCAGGTAGGGGGCAGAACCCCAAGTGGTTTGCGTTCCCCCAGAGCCCCAAGGCTGGCAGGAGAAATAACACAAAGAAGAGCCACACAGAGATGGAAGAGCCACAGGCCACGTGGACGGGCAAAGGCTGCCGACACTTAAATGAAGGTGCACCTTTCCGCTGTAGACATTTGCAGAGCCACCCAGAGGAGGAGTGCCTAGGCTGAGCCTTGAAGGATGACCCACCTCAGGGGAGGGGGCACTCCAATTTGCAAGGAAGGAACAGGAGTAGCATTTGCTACCTCTTGGCTCAGATCAACGAGTGTGCCGGGTTGATGTGGTCACCTATTCGCACTGACAAGCATCTCCTGAGAGGATGGACCACACTCCCAGTCTCTCCTTCCTCACCCCCCAGTCCCTGCCAACCCCTTGCATTTGGAGGTTTTGTCCTCTCCTGGAAACTGCTCTGATGAAATCCGACAGTCTGGTTCTGATTCTCAGCCTCTGAGACCCTTTGGTGCTCAGGCACATTGATTACCCTCTTCCTGAAGCTCCTCCTTCCGCCCCCCCTGAAGAGCCCAACTGCCTGGTACACCCACGTCTCTTACCACCTGCCCAGCCCGTTCTGGCCTCAGTTCCTCCTGTTCTCCCCGAAAGTCCTGCTGTTGCCCAGGGCTGCCCCAGCTGCCCTCCATTGCATCATGAGTCACGTCTTTATTTCTGCCCAGATCTTTCTCTGAAATTTCAGGCTCACGTTAAACCATCTCCATGGGGGACATCTCCATAGGGATGGTTCATGGTCGCCTGTGCCCATGTTCAAATTCAACGTCGGCTGCCTACTCACATCTCCCAAGCCTGCTCCCCACTCCCTGCTCACCAAGGATTCATGACTGGGACCGGCTAATCTTGACATCTTGGAGTTGTTTTGACAAACCCCTCCCCATCAAGTCCCACGGCCAATTAGTGTGCAAATTCTGAAGATTCTCTCTTTGCACTCTTTCTTTCTTTTTTTTTTTTTTGCGGTACGCGGGCCTCTCACCGTTGTGGCCTCTCCCGTTGCGGAGCACAGGCTCCGGACGCGCAGGCTCAGTGGCCATGGCTCACGGGCCCAGACGCTCCGCGGCATGTGGGATCTTCCCAGACCAGGACACGAACCCGTGTCCCCTGCATCGGCAGGCGGACTCTCAACCACTGCGCCACCAGGGAAGCCCTGCACTCTTCTTTCTTTTCACTTCTGTTTTACTGAATCAATTCGAATTCTTACCATCCCTCGCCTGGACGCCTTCCTCTCGCTCCCTGCCCTCTGCTGGAGTCTCCAGAAGAGATACGCAGCTGCCGAGGAAATCTTTCTAAACGCAGATATAATCAGCTTTACTCCTTTTCTCCACAGTAGTTAGGGCATTTATCAATGACGTGCAGAGTAAAATCCAACCCCAGCCTGGCCGTCACGATCAGTTCACGGGACAGCGCCACCCCTGCCTAACCATGCGCCTCCCTGTCAGCCCAGGGCTAATGGCTGCCGAAGGTGCCTGCATATTACGCCTACCGGGGACCTTAGGAGATCCGGTTTCCAGGTTTGTTGAAAACGCCTACCTGGGACCTTAGGAGATCCGGTCTCCAGGTTTGTTGAAACACAACTTCCGGGGGAAGGACCTGGAATCTGGATGTTGAAGCAGCCCAGGTGATTCCAATAATCACTGCCCTGGGGTCTAGTCACCCTGGACAACTCCCCAGCGTAATGCCCTTTTGCTCATCTTCACTGCCAAAGTCCTACTTTCCACTCAACATTTGGGTCCCGTTGCACCTCCTTCATGTAGCTCTCCAAGAGTCACTCCACTAAAATTAGTCTCTTTCTCTCCACTTCAATTTCACCTTTAGAATAGTGTGAATAACAGTCTGGTGTACAGTAGTGTTGTTTGTGCAGTGCATGTATCTACCTCTCCCCAGAACTGAGGGCCATGGAGAGAGAGGGGGTCCAACTCCCTCCTGGGAAAATCTGTGTGCATGAGTGTGTGTTTTTTCTAGTATGTAAGTATGTATGGGCATGAGTGTGTACGAGTATGTGCATGTGTGAGTGTGCATGTGCATCCGTGTGTTTGCAAGCATATATGCTTGTGAATGTGTGTGTGTGTGCAGGCTGCAGTGTGCAAGTGTGTGCACACATGTGTGTGTCATTGTGAGTGTACAATGAGGGTATGTTTGTAAGTATGTCTGAGAGTGTGGGTGCATGCATATGTGTGAATGTGTATGAGTGTGAGTGTGTTTGCAAGCTTGTGAGGTGTGTGAGCACATGCCTGTTTGGAGCAATCCTAAACTCAGAATCTGGGGTCTCGGTCCAGGCAGTCAGTTCTGAGCAAGGAGACCCTGAGCCCAGGGCCTGCAGACTCATCCAGGAGCCCTGGAGGCCTGAGATCCTTACTTGGAAGCCAGGCTGTTGGGAAACTGGGAAAGCTGACAGGACAAGCCAGGGGAGGAGAGACAGAGGGGAGAGGCTGGGGGTGAGTCTCTGGGAGGGTGGAGAGGAGGGGCCACCCTGAGAGACATTTAGGAGGCGGGGCTGATGGCTGATGGCATGGAGAGGGGGACAGGCCAGCAGTCAAGCAGGGGCAGCAAGATGGTGCACGTGTTAGATTTTGCAGTCTCTCTGACATCCAAGAGGATGTGTCCAGGGGAAATGCGACGCGGGGGACGGAGCCAGCTCAGGAGGGAGGTGCTGCAGGTCAGCGCCCAGCACATAGGAAGCACTCAGTCAGGATCTGCTGAATGACACTGTGCTAAAAACCTTCAGGAATTGCTCATCTAATGCTTACAACAAGTGTTCTTCAGCAACAGGGGTCACACCACGCATAAGTGGCACAGCCTTGTCTGTGAATACAAATTCTCCCTCCTCAGGGCCTGCTCAGGTGGTGATGGGGGCTTAGCTTGGAACAGCCGCTGGGTGTTGGTAGACTCGGCCCTCATTGCATTAGCACTGGGTTGGCTTTCCTAGAAATGCTGGCCCAGGAGGGGTCAAAATGGGAGAAAGAAGGACCTCGATGGGTGGACAGGTGAGGGTAGGGTGGGTGGCAGTGGAAGGGACGGACATGCCTAAGTGCCTGTAAGGGCCAGAGTTGGGGGTGGGAGCCCAGCAGCTGACATGAGTAATTTCACTTATTCCTCAGAATAATCCTGAGTTCTCAGATGTTCTGACTGAGACTCAGAGGAAGAAAGCTGAAGGTTACACAACAATGTTGTTATGTGGCGAAGCCAGGATTCAAAGCCCAGTCAGTGTTGGTCACCGAGGATGCTACAATCCTTCCCAAGCAAAACCGATACTGAGCGGGGCCGTAAGTGCTTCAGCTCAGAGATGCCAGGAAGGGATGAGAAAAGCAGGCTGCACAGAAAAGCGCCCAAGTGTCCGCAAGGTGACAGAGGCTGCCAGGGATGACAGCAACAGTCACTCCAACTCAGAAGGTCAGAACCCTGGGTGGAGGAAATGGAATGCAAGGACCCAAAGGTTCATTCATTATCACAGAAGGACAAAGGCCTATGCAGGCAGCATCAAGGTGCAGGGCCAGCCCTGATTTTTTTTTTTTTGGCCTTATTGTGTGGCTTGCAGGATCTTAGTTCCCCAACCAGGGACTGAACCCAGGCCGCAACAGTGAGAGCGCTGAGTCCTAACCACTGGACTGCCAGGGAACTCGCATGCCCTTTTCCTATCAAGGAAGTGTAAAAAATTATTTTTTAACATCTTTGTTGGAGTATAATTGTTTTACAGTGTTGTGTTAGTTACTGCTGTATAACAAAGTGAATCAGCTATATGCATACGTATAACCCCATATCCCATCCTTCTTGCGTCTCCCTCCCACCCTCCTTATCCCACCCCTCTAGGTGGTCACAAAGCACGGAGCTGCTCTCCCTGTGCTACGCAGCTGCTTCCCACTAGCTATCTAGTTTACATTCGGTAGTGTATATATGTCAATGCTACTCTCTCACTTCATCCCACCTTACCCTTCCCCCTTGCTGTGTCCTCAAGTCCATTCTCTATGTCTATGTCTTTATTCCTGTCCTGCCCCTAGGTTTATCAGAACCATTTTTTTTTTTAGATTCCATATATATGTGTTAGCATACAGTATTTGTTTTTCTCTTTCTGACTTACTTCACTCTGTATGTCAGACTCTAGGTCCATCCACCTCACTACAAATGACTCAATTGCATTTCTTTTTTT
The DNA here is from genome assembly GCF_937001465.1 of Orcinus orca. NCBI lineage: Eukaryota > Metazoa > Chordata > Mammalia > Artiodactyla > Delphinidae > Orcinus > Orcinus orca. Next base: position 43,755,676 of record NC_064572.1, read on the forward strand.
TTTTTTTTTGCTTTTGTAATTATAATTGCATTTATTTTTATGGCTGAGTAATATTCCATTGTATATATGTGCCACATTTTCTTTATCCATTCATCTGTCAATGGACACTTAGGTTGCTTCCATGTCCTGGCTACTGTAAATAGTGCTGCAATGAACATTGTGCTACATGACTTTTTTTTTTGGCGGTACGTGGACCTCTCACCGTTGTGGCCTCTCCTGTTGCGGAGCACAGGCTCCTGGACGCACAGGCCCAGCGGCCATGGCTCACGGGCCCAGCTGCTCCGCGGCATGTGGGATCTTCCCGGACCGGGGCATGAACCCGTGTCCCCTGCATCGGCAGGCGGACTCCCAACCACTGTGCCACCAGGGAAGCCCCATGACTCTTTTTGAATTACGGTTTTCTCAGGGTATGTGCCCAGTGGTGGGATTGCTGGGTCGTATGGTAGTTCTATTTTTAGTTTTTTAAGGAACCTCCATACTGTTCTCCATAGTGGCTGTATCAATTTACATTCCCACCAACAGTGCAGGAAGGTTCCCTTTTCTCCACACCCTGTCCAGCATTTACTGTTTGTAGATTTTTTGATGATGGCCATTCTGACCGGTGTGAGTTGATACCTCATTGTAGTTTTGATTTGCATTTCTCTAATGATTAGTGATGTTGAGCATTCTTTCATGTGTTTGTTGGCAGTCTGTATATCTTCTTTGGAGAAATGTCTGTTTAGGTCTTCTGCCCACTTTTTGATTGGGTTGGTTTTTTTTTTTGATATTGAGCTGCATGAGCTGCTTGTATATTTTGGAGATTAATTCTTTGCCAGTTGCTTTGTTTGCAAATATTTTCTCCCATTCTGAGGGTTGTCTTTTCATCTTTTTTATGGTTTCATTTGCTGTGCACAGCTTTTAAGGTTCATTAGGTCCCATTTGTTTATTTTTGTTTTTATTTCCATTTCTCTAGGAGGTGGGTCAAAAAGGATCTTGCTGTGAGTTATGTCATAGAGTGTTCTGCCTATGTTTTCCTCTAAGAGTTTTATAGTGTCTGGCCTTACATTTAGGTCTTTAATCCATTTTGAGTTTATTTTTGCGTATCGTGTTAGGAAGTGTTCTAATTTCATTCTTTTACATGTAGCTGTCCACTTATTGAAAAGGCTGTCTTTTCTCCATTGTATACTCTTGCCTCCTTTATCAAAATTAAGGTGACCATATGTGTGCAGGTTTATCTCTGGGCTTTCTATCCTGTTCCATTGATCTATATTTCTGTTTTTGTGCCAGTACCATATTGTCTTGATTAGTGTAGCTTTGTAGTACAGTCTGAGGTCCAGGAGCCTGATTCCTCCAGCTCCGTTTTTCGTTCTCAAGATTGCTTTGGCTATTCGGGGTCCTTTGTGTTTCTATACAAATTGTGAAATTTTTTGTTGTAGTTCTGTGAAAAATGCCATTGGTAGTTTGACAGGGATTGCATTGAATGTGTAGATTGCTTTGGGTAGTATAGTCATTTTCACAATGTTGATTCTTCCAATCCAAGAACATAGTATAACTCTCCATCTGTTTTCATCATCTTTAATTTCTTTCATCAGTGTCATAGTTTTCTGCATACAGGTCTTTTGTCTCCTAAGGTAGGTTTATTCCTAGTTATTTTATTCTTTTGTTGCAATAGTAAATGGGAGTGTTTCCTTAATTTCTCTTTCAGATTTTTCATCATTAGTGTATAGGGATGCAAGAGATTTCTGTGCATTAATTTTGTATCCTGCTACTCTACCAAATTCATTGATTAGCTCTAGTAGTTTTCTGATAGAATCTTTAGGATTCTCTATGTGTAGCATCATGTCATCTGCAAACAGTGACAGTTTTACTTCTTCTTTTTGGATTTAGGTTCCTTTTATTTCTTTTTCTTCTCTGATTGGGAAGTGTAAATCTTTTGTTTGTCAGAGTTGAAGAAATTAAAGAAGTGAATGTACAGAAGAGGAAACACAAACAGCCAATAAAGATGTGTAGTGATGCTGGATTTCAGTAGTAATCAGGGGGAAGTACAAATTATAGCTATTTTATGATGCAGTACTGTGTACCCTTTAGGCAGGTACATTTTTAAAATTCAGTAATATCATGTGTTGTGAGTTATTGTAAGCTACTTTATAGAAGGCAATTGGGCTGTGTTTATTAAAACTGAAAACATGCCCACTCTATAACCCAGCAAATTCCGTGTCTTACCTCTTTCCTGCAAAAAGAACCACAAGTGCCTAGGTAGTCACACCCAAGGATGCCCTTGGAGCACACTGAGTGATCCCTAATAATGGAAAAACCCAAATGCCCAACAATAGGAAAATAGCCAAATAAACTGTGCTGTATTCACATTACAGGATGCACAACAGAAGTTAAAAAGAATGAGATGAATGTATATGAGCGAACACGGTTAGCTCCCCTCTTCAACGAACACCTCAGAAGGGGTGTCTTCACTCTTTCCAATTCCTCTCCGATTCTCCTTTCTTGTTGTAGTAAAATACACTTAACATAAAGTTGACCATTTTAACCATTTTTAAGTGTACAGTTTACTGTGGCTTTAAGTACATTCACATTGCTATGTAACCACCACCACCATTCATTTCTAGAATTTTTTCATCATCCCTAACTGCTTCCTGTTCTCTTTTGATCCCACCCTGTCAGCCTTCCCCTACCTCTGTACCACCAAAACTGCTCTTATCAAGGCCACCAATGACCCTCACAGTGCTTAATCCAAGGTCAAGTCAGCCCATCCATTCCTTCCCCTTACACCACCTGACCCCAGTTGGTCCTTCCTGCCTCTGTGACCATTTTTACCCTTGGCTTCCAAGACCACTCTCTCCTGCCTCTCCCCTTCTTCACTGGCTACTACTCTCAGTCTCATCATCCCCACCTCTTAAAGTCCAGCACCAGGGGCTAGTCCTTGGACTCTACTTCTGTCCACACTCACTGCCTCGGTGATCTCCTTCCATCTCATGGATTAAAACACCATCGATGTGTGGAAGTCACCTGTGCAGAGCTCAGCCCTGAACCCCAGACCCAGGCGGCCATCACACCATCCACCACCAGCATCTCATGGCAAAGCTCAACTCCTGGTCTTTCCCGACCCCCAAACCTACTCCTCTCATTGTTTCCCCCATCTCAGTCAATGGAAACACTATCAGACATGCCTATTCCCAGCCACCATCATTCCTCACTTGAGTTACTGCTACAGCCTCTTCTCCAGTCTGCCATCTGCCATCCCCCCAGTGCAGTTTCTTAACAGGGCAGCCAGAGACAGTTTTTAAAGATGGGAGTTAGACCATGTTACTTCCCTATGAAAACCCTGCAGGACTCCCCCTCTCACTCAGAGTAAAAGTAGGAGCCATCACTACAGCCTACAAGGGTCCTTGGGACCTGGCCATGTGGCCTCTCAGACCTGCTTGCACTTCCCTGCTCTTGGCCACACTGGCCTCTGCTGTTCCTCAAACAGGCCAGCATGCACCGGCCTCCTGGCTCTGCACCTGCCATCCCTGGCCCCATAGGGCTTCCTCTCAGCCCCTTTGTTCTTTATTCAAATGCCATTTTCTTAGTGAGGACTTCCTGACCACCCTTAAGAAGATGTATCCCCAACCTTTCTATCTCCCCTTTTCTGCTTTAATATTTACTTAAGTTCTATTATAGCGGTGGAAGAGAGCAAATAGCAGAAAAATACACAAATTATAAAACTATACAAAAAGGGAAGAAAAACACAACCCCTTAAACAAAAGGTATACTCACAAAGTATATTCAGTGGGTACATGCATTTGCATAGAAGGAACATGTCACACCTGTTAACGGTGACTTTGGTCATGAAGGGGAGGATGGGGCTGTAGTATTGTGGTTTTATACATGCATTGCTTACATAAATTAAAATAAAAACTTTAAAAGAGAGAGCTCTTTTGGAATGGAGCTAAATTCCCTCAGGAGATCTAAAATAGCAATTAAAATATCACAAGTTTGATAAATGTTTATGCATATTTATCTGCAACAAGCACTGCGCTGGGCTGTGGACCACAACACAAAGAGACGCCTAGCCTCTGCCTACTCGGAGCTTCCAGGCTGAACAGATGACGCTTCATGGAAGCATGGCCCAGGCCCACCTGTGGACCTTCTATGGGATCAGGTCGGGGGCCCCCTCTCTGTAGGCGAGCCCCTCCACTGGGCCTGGGTCTACTCCAGCCCGTCTGCTTCACCCCATCTCGCATAAGGAGGGGCTCAGCAAGGGTGTGCAGGTCATTCACTCCCCCAGTGTTTCAACGAGAATACCTGGCAGCTGCCGCATCTTGGAAATGGCTGAGAACACATTAAAGATACCTTACACCGTGGAACATGTCAGAGCTCTGCCCAAATTCCCTTGATTCCTTTTTCCTGTCTTTATGCGCCCTTACTTCCAACAGCTTACCCCGGGTGGTTTTTCAGGGCTGCTGGCCCGTTTTGAAGTCTGTCCTTGGGGTATTGGAGCCATTCTGAGCAGGCAGTGGGAGAACTGGAAGTGCCCAGGAATTTACATCCCTCCCTCGCCCCACAGCCCTTGGCCAAAGACTCATGCATATGGGAGCCTGAAAGCCCCTGCAGTCTTGTTTCTAGTTGGACACCACTTGGAGGGATAAAGAGGTGCAATTCATGTTCAGAGTCTCCCTGGGGCTCAGGCTGAGACCCCTCCTCTACTGGCTATGCACCCCAGCTTGGCTCTCCCCGTCCCGGTGCTGCTCCCCCGCTGCCACCCCTCACTGGTGTCCCTTGGGAGCACCTGCTTACGAAATCACCACATACACTGCTCATCTCAGGGTCTATTTAGGAGATGCACACCTAGCACACCTGATGGTTTTCAGGGCCTTACGACCACGCTGTGGCAGCACTGGCCCTGGCACCTGCTGGGGCATCGGCACCCTGTTTTTCCATCTGTAGCTCTGTTAGTGCAGCCCCGAGAGCGTGGAGGAGTGGCCGCACTTGAACTAAAACACAATTGATTTATAAAATCAATGGATTTTAAAGCCTGGCTGGGGAAGGAGCAAGATGGCTCTCAGAGCTGAACTGATTTAAAGGATAAGTATTGAGGCAGAAAGATTAATGGAGAAGAGAGAGGTGAGGTAATGGAAGAGGCACTCTGCAGGGGGCCGGACGAGCCGGTTTCATGAAGTTAATGCAATTTGCAGCTAAGGGCAAGGGGGCCTCGCCAGGTTCCTGTGCTGTCCTGGGAGCACTGCATGAGCCTCTGATGATTTATTACAGGATGGTTCCTGAGTGCCCCCTACCTTTAAAAATTTTGTTTAGTTACTTAGCTTCTTTCTGGGCTCCATTTGGTCATCTGTTCTTTGCTAAGTCCCCCATCTGAGGGGTCTAGAGAATCAGCCAGGCGCTCCTAATGGGTCTCACTGAGGGGCCTGAAAGGTGAAGGACAAAGGGGAAACCTACCACCCCCCTTAAGTAAAAAGGATTAATTTTAATATAACTCTGAGGGAGTCTAGAAAGTTTGGATTTTTTCCAAAATGATTATTTTAATGCTTTCAAAACATCAATATAATAGATCACTTTCTTTACCATTATTTTTATTGGCTCTTCCTGGGTCTGTTTCCTGACTCAGCTGGTGCTGGTCTTCAGCGAGGGGGTGCAGGAGGCAGGGCACCCCCCAAACTGCTTGACCTGCACTTCCATGCAGTGTGAACCCCCGGGTGCAACTGGATCCAGTATTCTTTTATCCATTCATGGGGCTTATAGGGCCTCCTGGGTGTCCACCCTGTGCAAACCACTGGGGTATGGAAACGAAAGGCACATGCCTGCCATGGTACAAGTAAAGGGAGAACAGAGACATCCAAATACAAGAGTCTGTCATCTCGGCACATATAAGGGGAAATGAGAGTGTGAAGGCAGCAGCAAGGAAGTCAGGCTGGGAGGTTGGGAGGCCAGAGGTGAGGCTGCAGCTGGATGAAAGAATGGAGTAAGCTGTTAAAAGGGACCAGGTTATGCCACCCCCAAATATGCCACTTTGGCATATTGATTATTTTGAGCTGAAGGCAACTGAGAAACAGCAGACAGGAAGAGCTCTTTTCCCTCCCCCTTTCTGCTCAAAAGCAGGGCATAAATTTCCCTTTGTAGAGGTGCCTTGCAACTCCTGTACCAGGAAAAGGAGAATGAGATTCTTATCATCAGGAGACGACTTGGGTCTGCATAATGAACCTTACTAAACAACCCTTATCTACCATACTTTTCCTCGTCACCTTCCCACAGTTTACTGACCCTGGGTTTAACTGCCTCTTTTCTATAAAGCACCTGCCCATACACTTAAAACTATCAATAAAATTTATATGTCTTTTCTCCTGTTAATCTTTTAGCAATTTAATCAGCAGGCCTCAGGTGCAGAACTTAAGAGGGTAGAGGAAAAGTTTTTCCTCCCCTACACTATGGAAGGCTGGAGGGAGAAAGGGTGTGCCCAGCAGATGGAACAGGAAGACACGCAGGATGAGAGAGCATGGGGTTAAACCCAGAAAGTCTGGCTCCCAGGCTCTTAACTCTGACTCTCACAGGACCCATGTCCCTGCCCTAGAACAGACCAAACCCTAACCCCTTCCTACCAAGACTAATGAAAAACCCCTTTCTTTGAGAAGGACAAGCCTGATCGACATCACCTAACCTCTATCCACAGGCTGGACCTCCAACCATCCTGCCATGGTGGGATCCCTCTTGCTGCAACTCCTTCGAAGAGGCTATGCTTTAGCCATCATCGACATGGGTATGAAGTCGGGAAGATGAGACGGCCTCGGTGAGCCTGTGTGCAGTCAGGTCTCCAGCTTCACTTCCCACTCATACCACACACCCCACTCTTTCCAGATCAACGACTGGTCCCCACAAAGGCCACTTTGTGCCAGGCAGCTGCACCTCTGTGCTTGCCAGCCTGATGAGCCCTGACACGCTTGAAGTGTTGGTGCAGCCGTTTCCTACTATGTGAAGACTCCTCTAGCAGGTTCCCAAAGCAGGGGCTTGACTGCCATCCATCATGCCACCCCACAGATGGCACACACTTCTGGCCGGACACGTGCCTCTCAAATCTCTGTGTTGATCTGTGAGGTTCTCATGGCCAGAGAGGGTGCCCTCCTCATGCTTGATTCCTGGAACGTAGCAGAGAGCCTCTCAAATGCTTGCTGAATGAATGAGTGGATGTAAGACAGGAATCCTCAAGTTCAAAGAAGATGGGAAAGATCAAATCCAAGAGACCTTGTGCCTCTACAGATGATCTTCCTGGGCTGGAAGAAATCTGCCAGCAGGATTTCTCCGACCCATGGCCTGTTTCCACATGATGAAAGGTTTAAGGGCACAAGATCACTGATTCCACTCCTGTAATCAGAGGAGTGCAAGTAGGAGCAGGAAACACCGAATGTAGTTTTCCTACTTTTTCTAGTTTGGTGGTGGGAGTGGAGAGGCCAACCGAGGTCATGGAAAGGGCACAGGATTTGGAGGCTCTTTAGCCTCTTGGAGCCCCAGGTTTCCACATAAAATGAGAGCAAAATACAAATCTTATCCACTTCCTAGACCATGGTGAGGAAGAAATGAATGACACTTTGAAAGTGCTTTGTAAACAGAGAAGCACTGAAAGAATGAACGGTGGGGAGTACTGTTTCTCTTTGCTGCAGGCTGAGGCCTTGGGAGGCCTCTATTCCCTCTATTGGACCTCGTTTGGGAGCAGCTGGCCCTAGGTTTGCTGCCTCTGCTCCTGTTCAGATTAGCAAGCCATTCACCAGGAGCCAGGGATCAGTGGAGTCGATGTAATTCAATATTGATTATAAATTTCATTTCTGCCTGCCTACGGGTCATTAGCTTAGATCAATACATTCTCCACCCTTGGTTAGGTAATCATGGAGGCTGTTGATGATTTCAGCAGTCAGGCAGGTCCCTGGCTGCCTTGGTTGCGGGAGCCCAGGGCAGCTCTTCCGGCCTAGGTCTAACCCAGTTCAGGCCTGTCTTGCAAATAAATCATTTATTCCTGTCTGCAAACATGAAGGTCATGGCCAAATCTTCAATTCTCTGGGGCCGAAAGTCCAGCCTGGAGTTCTTGGAGCCCAGCATCTGGAAGTGCCTTATATCCTGAGTGTCTAAGAGTGCTGGGTTATGGACTCTGGGTACCTTCCATGGAAGAACTCAGTTTTCCCATCAGCTGGTATCTGGGAGGAGAGGCAGGAGGAGGGAGGAGGCCTGGGTTCACTGGACACAAACTTCCGCCTTCATCTCCTAGCACAAGAGCCTCAGTGGCAGCAGATGGACTGGTAGTCTGGGGCTGGGGTGTGTCCAGAAGCAGGGGAACCTGCCTGGCAGTGGCTGAATGCTCTCAGTAGATGTGCTCTGACAACGGTCCTGCTGTCCCCTCACGCCCTCTTCAGATGGCAGATAGGAAACACCGTCAATCCCACAGCATTTACTGAACATCTATCTCTTTTCTCCCTGCCCTCAGGGTCACTCTCTGTAGACCCACTGCCCACAGTGCAGCCAGCACCACTGTCTAATGCTCTGTCCAGACACATCACTCCCCTGCTGAGAGCCCTACCTGGATGTGGGATGGGTCTGTTCTCCCTGCCGCATCACCTGGTCCCTTCACTGCCTTCCTGCGTAGCAGGCTCACAGTTGGCCAAGTGCATGTGCCTCTGGGTCTAAATTCTTCAGAGAATTTAGATTCTCTCTGCGTCTCGGGCAAAGCAGATGCCACATCACCTAATTAGGTTACTGGCCCTTTGCTGTCCCACTCTCAGGGCCCTAGAGGTAGTCTGTCTTAGGGAGCCCTCAGAGCACCTGACAAGCCTGGGCAGGGGCAGCATAGGATGACCATGGGCATATTCGGGAAGGCCACACTATTCAGAACCAAGCAATCAGAGGAGGCCTATGAATCCCATGGTCACCCCTTAAGAGCAGAAACTCCCCTCTGAACAATCTTCCAGTGTGAACTGGCATGAGGTCAGGTGACCTCCAGTCTATCACTTCTTGACCACACCTCACATAACCCTGCAAGCTTTAGGGTGAGACCTGGCAGGCTCCTGCTCTCCCACCCCCTCCCTTCCCCAGCCCCCAGAGGCAGCCACTTCAGTTGGCTCCTTTGGTATTTACCTCCACTTTCTTTTTTTTTTTTTTTAATTGCGGTGGCTTCTCTTGTTGTGGAGCACGGGCTCTAGGTGCACAGGCTTCAGCAGTTGCAGCACTGGGGCTTAGTAGTTGCGACGCGTGGGCTCTAGAGTGCTCGGGCTTTAGTAGTTGTGGCACATGGGCATAGCTGTCCCGCAGAATGTGGGATCTTCCCAGACCAGGGCTCAAACCCGCGTCCCCTGCATTGGCAGGTGGATTCTTAACCACTGGTCCATCAGGGAAGTCCCTACCTCCACATTTCCAAATAGTGTTTATTTATCGCTATTTCTTTCTTTCACTTTTTCTTGATTACCCTCATCTAGTTAATTAACACATGCATCAACTCACATATTTATCTCTTTTGTGTGTGCGAGAACATTTAAGTTCTACTCTCTTAGCACATTTCAATGATACAATACAGGGTTATCAACTATAGTTACCATGTTATACATTAGATCCTCAGATCTTATTCATCTTATAATTGAAAGTTTGTACCCTTTTACCAATTTCTCCCTATTTCCCCCACCTCCCAGCCCCGGCAACCACTTTCTACTTTTTGTTTCTGTAAGTTTGCTTTTTCTGTTTTTGTTATTAGCTTCTACATATAAGTAATACCATGCAGTATTTGTCTTGTGTGTGCCTTATTTCACTTAGCATAGTGTCCTCAAGGTCCATCCATGTTGTCACAAGTGGCAGGATTTCCTTCTTCCTCATGGCTGGAAACTATTCATATATATATATGTTTTTATATATAACATTTTCTTTATCCATTCATCAGTTGATTGACACTTAGGTTGTTTCCATGTCTTGGCTATTGTGGATAATGCTGCAATAAACAAGGGAGTACAGATATCTCTTGAGATCCTGTTTTCATTTCTTTTCAATATATACCCAGAAGTGGAATTGCTGGATCATATGGTAATTCTATTTTTAAGTTTTTGAGGAACCACCATACTGTTTTCCATAGTGACTGCACGAATTTACAGTATACAAGAGCTCCCTTTTCTCCACATCCTTGCCAATATTTGATATCTCTTGTCTTTTCGATAGTAGCCACTCCAACAGTTATGAGGTGATACCTCAATCTGGATTTTGATTTGCATTTCCCTGATGATTACTAACACATTTTCATGTACCTCTTGGCCATTTGTGTATCTTCTTTTGCAAAAATGTCTATTCAGTTCTTCTGCCCATTTTTTAATCTGTTTCTTTTTCGCTATTGAGTTGTATGAGTTCTTTGTATATTTTGGATATTAACCCCTTATCGGATATATGATTTGGAGATATTTTCTCCCATTCTGTTTCTTTTAATTTTGTTAGTGGTTCCCTTTGCTATGCAGAAGCTTTTTAGTTTGATGTAGGCCCACTTGTTTATTTCTGTTCTCCTTTCCTTCGCTTTTTGTGTCTAATCTAAAACTGATTGCCACCACTGATGTCAAAGAGGCTCTACCCCATATGGTGTCTTCTAGGAGTTTTGTGGTTTCAGGTCTTATGTTCAAGTCTTTAGCCCATTTTGAGTTGATTTTTGTGTATGGTGAAAGATAGGGGTCCAGTTTCATTCTTTTGCTTGTGACTGTCCAGCTTTCCCAACACCATTTTTTGAAGAGACTGTCCTTTCCATATACTGTCCGTTGTATATTGCTGGCTCCTTTGCTGTAAATTGATTGACTACATACACGTGGGTTTACTTCTGGGCTCTCTATTTTGCTCCATTAATGTATGGTCTGTTTTTATGCTGAATCACTCCTTGATTTTTTCCATTTTAAATGTTACCTGTTGACCTCTAACTATGGAAGATGAGGATTTTATTTATTTCACTCTCCTGTCCCCATCACACATAAGCACCCACTCCATCCTCCCAGTGTACTTTTAGTTGGATCAATATGCAGAATTTGCATTACTAGTACTACGTAATTGCTAGTCCCAGTTGAGCTATGTAGTGTACTGTAATATTTTGTGCACCACTTTTTGTTTTCCCGGGAGTTCATAATTGGCTTGCCTTTTAATTTGCTTAGCGTTCTACTCTGTATCAATAATTCAACCTTACATATTCCAACAGTTCTTCAAATCTAATTTTCATGTATTCACAGGCAGTGGGCATCTTCTTAAAAATCACACTGCATTTTATTACTCAAAGAATTTATAGCTCTCCTGGAGACAGGCAGGGCCACCTGCAGTGGTGTTTGGACAGTGTGAATCCCTGTGTTGGGTTAGGGAGAGGGCATAGGCCTCAGCACTGGATAGACGTGAATATGAATTCCACCACTTGTTGGCAGGGTATCCACAATTCTCCTTCCACATCTGTTGAAATGGGAATAATGATGCCTCATCATAGTGTAGTCACGAGAATTAAATAAGTACAATGGAAATGCCTGGAGCACGGAGGGCACACAATAAATGTTGGTTTGCTTACTTGTGGGAAAATCAAGAAAAATAAGGCCAGTGAAAGTACTTCATCTCACTCATAGAGCTTTCTCTCTGTATCCCCAAAGTATTGACCAGGCTCGGCACATCCATCAGGGCTTCTAAGACACTGATACTCCTTTGAAGGAAAATAGCTCAAGCTACTGGAGCTTTGCTCATCAGGCTAATGACCTCCTTTAAAAGAAGGAGCCTCCTTAATCGCAACGTCAATTTTATTTTGAAATATTCTAAACAAAGGCAGAAACTCTATAAGAAAATATTGATAAGATTGATGGCATTAAAAATTAAAAACTTATATACATCTGGGGGAAAAAAGCCCTTGATATAAAAGTAAAGGGCAAGCAACAAATTGGGAAAATATTTGCAACATATAAATCAATCAAGGGAGGGCTGACTTTCCTAAGGACCTGGACCAGTTAGGTCCAGAGACAGTGCTTCAGCCTTCCAGGCTAATGCTTTCTCTGCTATTAAGTCACTCACTCACTCATTCATTCATTCATACATTCATTCATTCAACATAAATGTATTGAGTACCTACCAGATGCCTGGCTTTGGGGTATAATGATATTCAAAAACAGAAATGGCCCCTGCTCTCCTGGAGCGCACAGTCTAGTGGGGTGAGTTATTCACCAAACAGTCACACTCAGGAGTGTACAACTACAACCCAAGGTAAATGCTACAAAAGAAAGGAGAGCACGGAGCAGAGGACCCAGTTTAGACTGGGGTGTGTGGGAGCACTTCCTTGGCTGGCGACACTTGAACTGAGAACTGGAGGGTGAATAGGAGTTAAGGTGTGTGTGTGTGTGTGTGTGTGTGAGAGAGAGAGAGAGAGAGAGAGAGAGAGAGAGAGACAGGCAGACAGACAGACAGACAGAAGGAGGCATCCCAGCTGGGGAAACAGGGTGCCAAAGCCCTGTGGTAGGAGGCCCATGGAACAGTTGAGGAATGGGAAGAAGGCCAGTGTGGCTGGAGCTTGGAGAGTGAGAGGAGGCTGGAGGTTTGGCCAGTGGCTAGACTGTAAGAGGGGCCTTACGGGCCATGGTAAGGACTTAGGATTTTAACCCAAAGAGCGATGGGGAAGCCAACCAAAGGATTCCAAGCTGGGGCTGGAGGAGGAGGCCGGAGGTGGGTACAGGCTGGATTTATATTTGAAAAGATGGCTCTGGCTTTGGAATGGAGAATGGATGGGAGCGGGTGGGGTGAGGCAGAGTGTTATTGCCACAGGTTAGAAATGATGATGGCTGGGATGATAACATGAGATTGAGTGAGACAGGCAGAGTCAAGAGCTCTTTGGGAGGTAAAACAACACGGCTGCCTTCCATACCTTATCCTTGTGGAACAGGGCAAGACCAAATCAATAAACCTTTATTTTGGGCAGTGCTAACGGGCACAGAGGAGGCCTCAGTCAAGATTGGGGGAATACACAAATCTTTGAAGAAGCAGACCCTGGGTCAGTGGATTTCAGGAAAGGGAGCAATCCTAGCAGGCTGGGGTAGCGTCAGGGTCAAGTATTTTGGGGCTTTGTTCTGACTATGGCCTGGACAGATGGGGATGAACCTAGTACCCCTCACAGAATCTGGCATGAGCTTACGGCTTGGGGCTCTGCTGCCTTTCCGCACCCTGCATAACTACCCACGTTGCTCCCAGGACAGAGGGTGCCAGTCTTATGTTTTTATTTTCTATCTTAAAAAATAAATTGTAATCTTTACAGTGTCACAGAACATGTGCACTTGTGACTTGCTCCACTGTGTGATAAATTCATGGAGTTTTATCTTATTTTTCTTCCGGGAAAACTGGCAGGGGTGGGGTGACCTGTCTCTTCCATTCCCACTCTGGAAATATGGCAAAAATTCTCAGTGGAGTTAGAGTTTGCCAGGCATGGCATCAGGAAAGGCTCCCTGGACAGGACCCTGGGAGTCAGGCAGGAGCTAAGTGGGGCAGAGTCAACCACACCTGGGTCCAAATGGCCTGGTCTGGCTTCCACAGGCCATGACGAGCTAGGGTGAGTCTGAACTGGTCCTAAGCAGGCAGTAGCAAGCTAGAATCACAGTATCAATGGCTAGTGTGAGCTGGTATGAACCAATGTGGACCACTTTCCCAAATCAGTCTACATTGTGTGATGCACGTAAAAGCAAGCACACTGTTTGAATTTACTGGCCTGTTTTGAGACATTTCCAGCTGGTTTGGGTGCCTCCCTACTTTTTAAAATTATTATTGTCCTCTTCTGTGTGTGTGGGGGTGGGGTACGTGTGTGTGTACAACACCTGCCTCTAACTACTTCTTGGAAGTTGAGCTCAGATTATTGACCAAACTTAGTTTTATATGCAGGTAAGTGACAGTAGGGTTTCTCCTGGGAGGTTCTCAATCTCGACATCTCCCCCTGCACAGGACAGCTTTAGGATGATGGCAGTCTTTGCCGGCTGTCTCAGGGCTGGCCTGGATGGGGACCTTCCAGGGAGTTAACAGCCAACATGACCCTGGGGAAGAGTCCTTGGGAAACCCCTATCTGCAGAGCAGCAAAGGCTTCTGAGCCAGCTGACAGGGGCTGGTTTTATGAACTGTTCCAGAAAGTGACCCCAGGTCTTTTTCACTCAACCCACTATACCTAGGTGGTGGTGTAGTCTGGAAGATGTATCGTCTGGAGCAGTCTGGACAAGGCAGTGTGTGGATACCAGGGTCTGTGATCTGTATCCTATAGACAGGCAGGGTTTATGACATGCAGCTTGCCCAACTCCTAAAAGGTGCAGCGGGGGATGAATTTTGAGGAAAGGTCTTCCTTCTACCAGAGCAGAGCCCAATTTCTTAGAGGCATTCACACATAATTTTGGCCTGTATTCCTACAGAAATGTCCCTGCGTGATCTGACTCCTGACCTGGTCTCCAGCCCCAGCCTCCTGGCCCTGTGTGCCCCTCCCCTCCCACAGCATCAGCACATGCCGATCGCTGCCTGAGATGTGGCCTCCTCCCTTCACCACCCTTTGCCTACGTAGCCCCACCATTCTTCAGCTCACAACTCAAGCACCACTTGCTTCCTCTGGAAGCTTCATTTGTAGTATATGTTCTTATGCTCTTAGAATACTCCTTGTCATGGTTTATGGTCATGTATTTTTATGAGTAAATGATTATCTTATAAATATCTGATATATAGCACCATAAACTTTATCTTTTAACATATCCTACAAGATAATATCATCTACTAGAGGGGTTCTCAACCTTAGCACTGTTAACATGTGGAGCTGGAGAATTCTTTGTTGTGGGGACCGTCCTCTGCATTGCAGCCCGCTTAGAAGCATCCCAGCCTATATCCACTAGATGCCAGTAGCACTCCTTAGTTGGAACAACCAAAATGTCTCCAGACATCGACAAATGTCCCCCAAGGGGCAAAACAGCTCCTGGTTGAAAACCACTGACCCAGAACAAATGTTTTTAAGAAGTTTGACATTTCAAAGGCAGGCTTCCTGAGACCCCTCTGCAAAGCACTGGTTTCTTTCTGACCAGCCCCATCCAACAGAAAGATAATGTGAGCCACGTATGTAATAATAAATGTTCCAGTAGCTGCATTAGAAGCAAGTAAAAGAAAAAACGGGTGAAATGAATTCTAATCCATATTTTATTTAACCCAATATATCCAAAGTATTGTCACTTCAGCAGGTGAGCAATGTAAAATAATCATTGAGATATTTTACATTCTTTTTTTCAAGTCATCAAAATCTAGTGTGTATTTTTCTCAGTTTGGATTAATCACACGTCGAGTGCTCGCTCAATAGCCAAGTGTGGCCAGCATTTTAGACAGGAGTGGGAGAGGAGACCCAAGCTCTCTTAGAGAGCCTGGCCCAGCCCACCCCTTGCATCGTCACCAGGCTGTACTGCTACCCCTGAGCAGAGCCATGCACAGTCCTCCTTTGCCCACTGGGGCCCACAGGTGACAGTCCATTCCGAGCACCCCATGGAGGGGTTCTGACTACACTCTAGAGGGCCAGCCTGCCCAGGAAAGTCATCCAAATGCCTGCAGAGTACTAATGAGATGGGTGTGTGCCCGTGAGCTCACAAGAGCCTGGAGGGTTCCTGCCTCAAATACACAAACACTTGGGTGAGGCAAGCACTGTTTCCAAGCTCCCCAGGCAGAAGCTCCACCCACCTCCAAACCACCCTCCTCGTGCTCCTTGCTCACAAGGGAGGCTCAGCCCTCCACAAACACTGGCCACATGGAAGGACACATTCTATTTTCTTAAAAGACAGATGTTCTCATCTAAAATGACACTTGCACTGGCCAAGAAGTTGCTGTCCAGGGAGATGCTGTCCCTAGCCCCAAGACTTGTCCTGAGGCCCCAGGCCATTCTGTAGGGCCACGGCCTGGTTGGGGCGCTAGCCCAGGGCTGTAGGATCACCCCTGCAAGGCTCTCCCGACTCGCATCTCTTACTTACCTCTAGACACTCCCAACACCCACAACTCCAGGCCCTTCTGCCTCCTGGGAGTTCTCCCGGGGGGAGCCCCTGCCTGCCTGAGGGGTTGCTTCCTGCAGCCCGGTGGCAGCCCCTGCAGGCTCTGCAGAGCAGCCTCCCAGGTAGCCAGAGTGAAGACCTGTCTGGAGAAGCCAGGGCATTGCCCTTCCCAGTGACGGCTACTTTTGTCTTGGCAGCTAGGGCAAATCTTGAGCATTCAGGATTTCCCTTTTAGTAGAAAACTAAAGTTTTACCAGAGTTATCACCCGGTCACTTTGGGCAAGCCAGGGACTCTGTAAAACATGGCATGCGGGGTGAAGCCTGCACACCCACTGGGGCAATAAGCTGGCCATCGCCCTTTGGCAGTCTCAGGTGTGACCTCCACAGACCCCAGGAGCGTCCCTAGAGAGGGCTGTCAGTCATCCAGATGCCTCCAGAACGCCTGCCCCATCTGACCCCAGCGTGGCAGCCAGCTGAGTATCCACGCCCATCGGCCAACAGACGCACGCACACTGTGTCCTGATCCGCCTCAGGAAGTTGGACTTACCCCTCCTGGCTTGCCTGATCTTTGGGCTCAGCATGTTCCTGCCGCCTCCTGGACGGAATTGCTGGGCCGATCAAGCTGTCATCCACTTCCCTTTTCTCTTCCTCTGGCCCAGTTGCCCCTCATGCCCCGCTCGGGCCCCCATGGCCACTGGCGTCACCAGCGAGGCTCCCTCGGCTGCCTTTCCCGGCTCCGGACCGACGGCTTGCCTCGGACTATGGAAACCTCAATGCATTATTTTTCCACCTCAGAATTAATTCCCACCCAAGCGAACCATTAAGAGGCTCAGTAACCGTTGCTGGTCAATCACCGGGTCAGGGCGGGAAGGCCTGACTGTCCCTCCGCCTGGCCGGGGCGCACGCGGCACAGCCCATCCCAGAGCGGAGCTGGCGGCCGGTCGGGGCGGAGGCGAGAGGAGGGCGGGGCGGGAGGAGCTGGGCGGAGCGCGCGGTCCCAGCTGGTCCGATGGCCCCAGAGGGCGGGCGGGCTCCGAGCTCGGATCCGCCCTCTGCGCGGGGAGGGCCTGTCGGGGATGCGCGCCACTGGCTGGAGCCACCAAGAGGGCGCTGGAAACGCAGGGCATCTGGCCGCCCGGGTCCCGCTCGCCCTGCCAAGGCCCGGGGGTTGGGCAGGGGGTGGCCGAGGCCCGGGGGGGCCAAGGATCCCTCCAGGGTCCGTCCACTGGGGACATGCTCTGCCTGATGTCTCCTGCCAGGAGGGCCCAGGAGGCCGTCTATGACAGCTCCAACTGTGGAAAGGCAGGTGTGTCTTAGAAGGAGCGTGCAGCTTTGGCACATTCAGAGCCTCAGGGGACTGGTCCAGCAAAGCGGGTTAGGGATGTTAATTTTTTGCCACCTTAATAAGGTGAAAGGAATAAGAATGCGGTGAAGCACTTAGTTCAGGGCCTGCACATAGTAAGTAGGATCTCCAAAACTGTTCACTGGGTAGTGAAATCTCTGCTGACTGCCATGTTTCTGTTTAATACTAGTACAGTTCTAAAGAGTGTACGGTGGGGACTTTTGGGAGGTTCAGACTCAAGGTCCTAAAAATTGCCCAAGAAGTGCAATCACAGTAACCGTTCTCATTTCTTAGGTGCCTACTATCTGTCCCTGAGGTTGGTGCTTTATATTCAGTATCTCATTTAATTCTCAAATTCCCTGAGGCAGGGAAGCCTTTATCATGGCTTTTCAGATGAAGAAAATAAGGCACAGAAATGTTAAATATCTTGCCCAGAGTCACACAATCCTGTCAGGGCTGGGACCTGAACCCAGGCTGTCTCTACATCTTATGCTTCTCTGTGATGCCAGTCTAAGTACCCCAATTCCAACCACTTCCTGTGAACGTTCCCAGCTTGAGAGCCCTCAAGGAACTTGCTAGATGGTGAGGACCAGACTTTGTGCCCCTGAAATCACCCCACGTGCCCTGGTAGGCATTTGCGCCTGGGGCTGGGTTCTTTGGGCCTGGGTACTGTGTGGTCCTCTTAATAGGTGGAAGATGAGGGATTTGAACAGGGACCTCTCTGCTTTGAACGGCCATGCTCCCACCCTAACCCTCATAGTGCCGCTATGTCCACTGGTCCCCAAATGGCGGATTGATGTGTAATCAACTCTAGTAGCTGGAAGGGAAGTGGGTCCAGAGGCTGAGGGGTCCACTGCAGCTGTCCGTGGACAGGATCTGGACTGCGGAGAGGAGGGGAGGATGGGAGAGGTTAAGGACTCACCAGGATGTGGTAGGTCAAATCGCCAGGGTGAAGGGAGAGAGCAGAATCCCTGGAGACAAAGCGGTCTTACTTAGCATCCAGTCACTTACTCTGGCCCTCAGCTACTCCTCAGAAGGGATGAGTAAGTATAAGTAAGTTTGCTACAACATTCAAGGCCTTTTATGGTACTGGCCATGGTTTCCTCTGTGACCTCTCTTGCTAATGCTACACACAACCATATGCATGCACAGCCCCTGCTCCTGTGTGCTCCCAGTTCCTTCTCTCTGGAGTATGTGTTTCAGCCACAGAAGTCTGATCATTCTAAGCAAGTCTCGCATGAAACTGTCCTGATTCTACCTCCAGAAGGAGAGCCAGTAAGCACTTCCTCAGGGCTCCTATCTGTGTCCCTCAGACTGCCCAGTGCCCCTCCTGCACGCCCAGCCCTGAGCCTCAGGTTGGACTCAGGCCAGGAACCCCATGAGGAATATTGGCTTGACGGGCAGATTCGAGAAACACCACTGAAATGACAGAATCGCCCTCCTGTTTTTTGGGGGCCCAGGTAAAGGTCAGATCAGGCTGGGACAGAGGCCATCTAGCAGGAGAGGAGAGATACAGAGCTGGAAAACCTCATGTCACATCAGGGTCACAGAGGGAGGTCCCGTGGCCATTGACAACGTCTTGAGCAATCACGAAGGCCTATGAGTAATGCAGCCTGGACCACTTCCAAGCCAGAGGCAGGAAAAATACCCTGAAGACTTAGTTTGGGTCCACTCATGCTTGTTTTGGTTAAGAAACCACTCCCGGGAGCTTCTTCTGTGCAGCTGTTTCCCTGATGATATTTACCTGCTGAGCTTACCCACCTGCTTTTCCGGGGATCAGCATTGGAAATGGGCAAAACCACAGAGGCTCTAAGCTCAAGCCCAGAGTAAAGCTGGGAAAAGGGCAGGAGCTAATCTGAACTCTGCACCAGAGAACGGTGGGGGGCATGGGACGGGGGCAAGCTAGCTCTTTGCCCTCTATGCCCTCAGACCACACTCTTTGCCCTCTATGCCCTCAGACCACGTTCCCAGTACTTCTCTGGATGAAGGGATCCATGGGTTCCAGCTGGAAGGGACATGAGCACCCCCTCCTTCCTGAAGTTTACAAACCCTGCACCACAGCGCTCTGTTCCTTCCAGCTCCCTCTGAGGCCACCAGGAGGGAGGGTGGGGTGAGGACAAGGGCAGGGCAAGGGAATCTGCTGAACATGGTGGCCTCCTGAGTAAGCTTTTATTTGAAGGAATTGCCCCACTCCTCTTACACAGGCAGGAATCTGAAGCCAAGGAGGGGAGATACGGGCCTCACTTAGGAGTAGAGACAGAGAGATGGCCCCCTTTCCCACTGCCCTTACAGCACTGTACCTCCCGGCCGTGGTCCTGGGTCCCCCTTTGCTGGTTCCCTGCCCTGCAACATTTCTGCATTTTCTAAGGGCTCCTCTGGGCCAGGCACCTCTGGGCACTGAAAGACAAGTGGAGAGGATTGGGAGGGCAGAACTTTCCAGAAGGCGTTTGCAGAAATGCACACTTCTTGGTGGGATGGTTCACCCACCAACATCATTGGCCCAGAGCCAGGATGGCTTCAGATCGGTGGTTCTCAACCTTGGCTGCACACCAGGGAGCTCTGAAAGCTAACTTCTGTTTCACCCCGTCAGCTCCGATTTAACGCGTCTGGACATTGGTCCTTGGGAGGTGTAAAAGCTCCTCCAGTGATCCCATGTGTGGCCAGGGTTGAGAACCACTACTTTATTAGGTAATTTCATATCCTTGAGCCTGGAGCCACCAGAAGCAGTCTTTGCCTGCTCGTGCCTCGAGGGAGGCTTCTTCTGAGGGAGGTACACGTTTGCCAATCAGTCTCCCAAATAGAAAGTGGAAAGGGGCCTATATCTCGAGGCTCAACATGAAACAGCTCCATGAGAGCTACAGGTACTGTTGTATAGGTTGTGCACTGCACAAAGGTATCCAATAGGAGGGGGAATAGGGCTGGGTTTGGGCTCTGCTGGCAAAGGCATGTGTTCTAGCATGGTGAGAGGGATCTGCCACCAGAAGGGCAAGCCTTTCTCTAATTTATACCAAGATGCCATACAGATAGCAGAGCCCTGAGTCTGAGATGCCTGCTCAGTGGTCACCAGCACCAATGTCCCCTGACTCCCTGCTTACGGCACTCTCAGTCTCTGTTGCCAGGCAGCTGAAGCTCTAGCTCCCTAGCACACCACTTTTGTCCATCCCACTGGTGTGCTGGACCAGCCAGCTGGTCCCAATAGCCCTGAGAGCTGATTGTTAAATTTTTAGGAATGTTGTAATTTTAACACAGACATCATTAGAAATTAAATTATGTAAACTTACAATTAAATAAACCATATTAGAAACAAAGGTAATACATACTCAACAGACATGACTTTCTAATTACTTACTACATTTTCCTGTTGTCTACATTTTTAGGATTATTTCTCTCTATCCTATCTGTATGGTGCAAATACTATTATGATTGTTGATTTTTATGTCATCTTGACTGGGCCACAGGGTGCCCAGACATTTGGTCAAGTATTATTCTGGGTGTGTCTGTGAGGGTGTTCCTGGACAAAACTAACATTTGAATCAGTAGATGGAATAAAGCACATTGCCCTTCCTGAGGTGTCTGGGCCTCATCCAGTCAGCTGGGGGCCTGACTAGAACAGAAAGGCTGACCCTCCCTTGAGTAGAAGGAAACTCCTCCTCCTGAATGCCTTGAGCTGGGACACTGGTTTTTTTCCTGCCTTCGAACTAGAACTACGTCGGCTCTCCTGGGTCTCCAGCTTGCCAACTACAGATCTTGGGACTTCTCAGCCTCCATAATTATGTGAGCCAATTCCTTGTTATAAATCTCTTGATATATACAGACAGTTCCTGACTTATGATGGTTCAACTTAGGATTTTTCGACTTTATGATAGTGTGAAAGCAATACACTTTCAGTAGAAACTGTACTTCAAATTTTGGAACTTTTATCTTTTCCTGGGCTAGCCACATGCCAGATGATACTCTCTCATGATGTTGGGCAGTGGCAGTGAGCCGCAGCTCCCAGTCAGCCAGGCGATCATGGCCAGGAACTTACAACAGATACACTTACAACCATTCTAGACCCCTATAACCATTCTGTTTTTTCACTTTCAGTACAGTGTTCAATAAATTACATGAGATGTTCGACGCTTTGTTGTAAAAGAGAATTTGTGTCAGATGATTTTTGCCCAACTAATGTACATGTTCTGAGCGTGTTTAAGGTAGGCTAGGCTAGGCCAAGATGTTCGGTAGATTAGGTGTATTAAATGCATTTTTGACTTAACAATGGGTTTATTGGGACATAACTCCATTGTAAGTTGGGGAAGATCACTGTATATACATATAATCGAGCGATTTATATATCCTTGAGATACATATATATATATATCCTTGATTGGTTCTGTTTCTCTGAAGAACCCTAATTCAACTATGTACTGGGCTGCTACTATACATCTCTTCCCAGCCCCTTGTTCACTGATCATGCTGGTATGCTGGTAGTTTGAAGCTGATGGTGGTGGGAATATTTATAATATACCAAGTAAATCAGCAAATGCTATCAATGGTGAAAAGAAAATAAAAAGTGGAGTTGGTATTGCTATGAGAGGTCTCTAAAATGAAGCCTGGAGGCCGTTGAGGAAGTGTGGCTTACCCATGTCTCAGCCCAGATGGAATCTGATCTTTTAACTACATATTGTCCTAACGAAGACATCCAGAACACCTGCTAGAACCCCGAGATACTTATCAGACCCTTACCCTAGAATAATTCATGACAGCCTATTCCTTAAGGACAAAGATTTCTCTTCCTGTGTCAGAGTGTAGCCTTGTGGCTTTTGCCTTTATAAGCCCCTGACTCTTTCTCTTCCCCAGAACACTGTTTGGAATCTGTCTCCCAAATTGCAATTCATAAGACCCCCAAATAAAGCTCTTTGTTCTTTGCAGCCTCGATATTGATTACAGTTTGACATAACCAGGACTTCCATTTTGTTTCCTTCCAGAAAGCCAGTTGTTAGGCAGTTGCCAGCATGCCTCCGGTCGTCCCCTATGAGGTTTGCTCTGTGTGCTCCAGTCACTGTCGACTCCCTGCTGTGGGCAGAGGATGTTTGCTCTCCACCCAAATTTGTTCTCCCCGTCCTCCTGGGCACACCTAGATGCTCCACATTTCCCAGCCGCCTTGCAGTTTGGTGTGGCTGGGCCCCGGCATTGTTCATCAGCAGACATGTTGTGGCCACTTCTAGACGTGGCCCACAAAACTCCTCCCCTCCACAATCCTCCATGTTTGCCTTCCTTTTCTGGGGCCACCTTGGAAGCCCTGTGTAAAAGAGGGCAGAGGCCCCGCAGTCTGGGTCCCTGAATGATTGAGTGAGTCCAGCGCCTACTGTCAACCAGAAACATCTCAGATGGTTGCGAGAAGAAGAGCTGTTACCTACTTGGTCCTCTTTGTTACTACACCCGACCTTCCCACCAGATATACGCATTGCCTGCCTTTCTTCACTTCCTTTGATGCAGCCTTTTGGGCCCTGTTTCAGTGTCACCTTCCTGCTCAGAGCCCTAGAGTTTACCACCTTTAATGTCTCCCTCATCACCCATGCCTGAGGACACACGAACCTTCTAAAAGCCCTCCTGCCAGACCCTAAGACTTTACCCGTAACTTAGATATATAAAATTTAAATCACCCATATTTATTACCTAGAATTTAAAAATTAACCCATATTTTAAATATTATAGCCTATAATTGAAATATAAACTATAAACAAAACTTACAGTATGCTGACTTTAAAATATTCTTTCTAGATTTTTTCTTTTTTTTAAACTTTTTATTTTATATCAGAGTATAGTTGATTAACAATGTTGTGTTAGTTTCAGGTGTACAACAAAGTGATTCAGTTATACATATACGTGTGTCTATTCTTTAACTGCAAAATTGTGTCAGATTATCAAAGGTGAACTTTTCTCCCACTCTGATGGCCTTGCCTTGCTGGTACTCTGAGCATAGCCGTGGTTTCACCTCTGGGCACTCGGGTCCTGCAAGTTGCTGTGTCCCTGAGGGAAGAGGTCAGGGCCTCAGTCCTGTTGCCTTTGGCCTGAAGTCTGTCTCTGTCCTTTGGCTCAATGCCCCCTCCAGATGTGTAGCTTGGCTTTTAATTTCAGTCTTGTCCACACACTGCAGTCTATGGTACACCCTCTTACACATAGCCCAGGCCCCCAGAAGGGGTCTAGAGCCCTGGACTCTTACTTTTCTGGGTCTTTGGTGTCCTGGGATCCTGGGCAGAGAGTCAGCAGAACAAAGATGCAGAACCTAAGGTTGGGCCCTGGAAAACCACCAGACACACTGGGCCAGCAAGAGGTTCAGACCAGAATTCGGAGGCTTTGCTTGGAAAGCCCCCTACTTGTGACCTGTAGCCTCAGGCATGTTTCCTTGAGTCCTGCAGCCCTGGCCTCGGGGGAGAGGTGGCTTAGGCGTAACTAGGCGAGCTGGTTCAGACACCATAACCTTTGGTTTGAACCTCCACTATACCACTTGTCACCCATCACCTTTCACTTTGCAACAGCTAATGTCCAGACAGCTGATGTCCGGGGGGCTTAGCGCTGAGTTGATGGATGTGTGGTGTACCGGCTGGGTTCTCCAGTGGCAGATGCGGAGATGAGAGTTTTATGAGGGATGAACACTTGTTCAGGAAAGGGGAGGATGCAGGAGTGGGGTGGGAGGGGAGTGTCTGGGCCATATGCAAACCCGACAGTGTCTCTGCCAGCCCACCTGGGAGCTCTGAGGCAGATGGCCCAGAAGAGGGTCTGGCTTTGGGTGGAGGTGGTTAGGTCCATGTACTACCGTCATTGGCTGGGGGCCTTCTCGGAGAGGAGCATGACCTTGGCTACCACTGCCTTGTGTAGTCATTGGCTGGGAGCCACCCAAGAAACGCATAAAGTTGGCTCAAAAGCTGAGGCTGACCCTAAAAGAGCTAACAGCTGGCGGGGTCAGCTGACCCCACTCCTTGCAGCTGGGCGGCAAGTCCTTTCCTGAAAGGGACGCGAGCAGCTCAGTTGTGTGTACCTGGCAGGTCCTGTGAACCTCGCAGGCCTCATTTTTAGGCCTCTGTAAATCCTGGGTTCAGACTAACTCTACTCTCCTAAAACTCTTTGCTGCACCTGGGCAACTGTCTGGGCTCCCCATTTCATTGCGCAGCTTTCAGATAAAATTTCATTCAGCTGCAAAGTCTCACTGTGGTTTCCTCAGAAGGGAAAGCTTCCATTAGAGGGGTGTGTAGAGCCAACAATGGGACAGACCCTGCCCCCCTTTCGCCTGCCGTGGGACAACATGTTCAAAGGGCTCCATGAAAAACTGTCAACCTCAGGGCACTGTGGGAAGCGGCAGGTGGGACCCCAGCCCGCCAGGCCTGACACCCTGGGCCAGGCAGGGTCCCCTGCTAAGTTCCTGCTTCTAGCAGTCAGAGGCTGAGAGGAAAGAGGGAAATGATGCTTCACTAGTGGGTTTTGGGTCCTGGGAACATGAGGTTCTGAGGTTTCAAGGAGCTGTCACCCTTCCCCTGTAGCAGGGGGTGAGGGACCCAGAGGTGGGGTTACCACCAGCGTCAGCCTGCCCAGGCTCCAGTGACAACCCTGTCCTCACTCAGGTCCAACGAGGAAGCAGGTTTGAAATGATTTCCCCTCCCACAAAGAGTCGGATTTTAGAAAATGATGAATCACCACTTTGGTCAGTTTTCATTATTGAAAAACAAGTCTGCTCCCTCGTGAAAACACCTGCTTGTTGTGGAAAGGCATGGATTGGAACAGATGGAAAGAATGGAAATTTCCCAGGCGCCTTCTCTTCCAACTCACACCTCTCCCCAAAGTCAAGATTCCTCCTCCGCTTGACCAGCCCCTCCCAGCTGGGCACACAACCTCCATCCGCTCTTCCAATCATTTCCCCTCCTTTTGCATCTTTAATCCCGCCCTCCCTCCCTGGTTCTCTTCTCCAAGTTGACAAACACACTCAGGTCTCTCTTCTCTCAAAATCACACCTCCCTTTACATCATTTACTGTAATGGAACGGGACTCGTTTGGGGGTTGTACAACATCTGGCCCCTTCCTGTTCTGGAGCGACCCCCCGCCACCTCCCTTTTTGGTCTGCTCTGTCCCTGCAGGCAGTTGGATGTGGCCATGTGATGTACACTCAGGCCATCAGATGGTCCTGCCTGGGTCTGATCTAATCTTGAGCACGTCATGAAAAGACTGAGAGATGGTTAGATGGACTTCCCAGCACTGGCAGCAGTGATGATGTCCTGTTGTGACCTTGGGGCCTTCTAACACAGTGGAGGTGTCCTGCAGAGGTGTCCTGACCACGCCATTCCTGCAAGATTCCTGTGCTTCTTGCTTTTAGGCCCCCTGGAGCCACCATCATTCTTGGCTGTTTTCCAAGCCTGGTTCTCCAGCTCCCAAAGGATTTTGTAAATCTCATATATTTAGAATAAATTCCCTTTTCTGGCTTTAGCTGGCTTGGGTTGCCTTTCCGTGACCTGCAACCCACAGAATTCTAACTGATGCCCATATCAAGCCTCTGAGCCCCTGTTTTCACAGTCCTCTCCTCTCTCACTTCCTAATTTTCCTAACTCAGCACAGATGGCACTGTCTCCCAGTTGTCTGTTCTCCCCCAGATGACATTTCCTTCCTCATTTCCCCAATTATGCCACCAAGCTAATCATTGCTTGTCTCAGACTGGAAACCACAGGCCATCCTTCCAGACCTTGGCTCTAGTTTTCTACAGCCTATTGTCATATTTCCATGACTGACGGTACTCACAGCTCATCCAGAAGGTGCTGCTGGAGGAGGCCCTCCCACCCTGGCAAACACTTCTTTCCTCCCAACCTTTGCTTCATTCTCATCTGTTTCAAATCCAGCTCCTGTCTGGGTGTACACGTCTGACCCTGGTGAGGGTCTGGTGCACACATGCTGCCTTGCTTTCGCCTGCAGTGAGACAGCATGCTCAAAGGGTACCATGAAAAACTGTCAACCCCAAATCAACATCTGGCAAAATTGTTCTTCAAAATGAAGGAGCAATTAACATATTCTCAGATAAACAAAAACTGAGACAGTTAATTGCTAGCAGATGTGCCCTACAAGAAATGTTAAAGGGACTCTTTCAGGCTGAAATGAAAGGACACTAGACAGTAACTCGAACCCACATGAAGAAATAAAGAACATCAGTAAAAGTATTGGTACAGGTAAATATTTAAGATGGTATTGATGCATTTTTCTTTGTAACTTCTCTTTTTTCTTATCTGATTTCAAAGGTAACTGTGTAAAAAACTTATAAATCTATGTTGATGAGCACACAATATTTAAAGATATAATGAGTGATGAGAAAATATATAAAGGTTTTTGTTCAGCAGATAAATGGATAAAGAAGATGTGAGGTATATATACAATGGAATACTCAGCCATAAAAAGAATGAAATTTTGCCATTTGCAACATGGATGGACTTGGAAGGCATTATGCTAAATGAAATAAGTCAGAGAAAAACAAATACTGTATGATCTCACTTATATGTGGAATCTAAAAAATACAACAGACTAGTGAGTATGACAAAAAAAGAAGCAGACTCACAGATGTAGAGAACAAACTTGTCGTTACCAATGAGGAGAGGGGGGTGGGGCAGTGGGAGATACAAATTATTGGGTGTAAGATAGGCTCAAGGATGTATTGTGGGACTTCCCTGGTGGCTCAGTGGTTAGGAACCTGCCTGCCAATGCAGGGGACACAGGTTCGAGCCCTGGTCCAGGAAGATCCCACATGCTGCGGAGCAACTAAGCCCGTGCGCCACAACTACCGAGCTTGTGCTCTAGAGTCTGAGAGCCACAACCGCTGAGCCTGAGTGCCACAACTATCGAAGCCTGCCCACCTAGAGCCCGTGCTCTGCAACAAGAGAAACCACCGCAATGAGAGGCCCGCTCACCACAACGAAGAGTAGACCCCGCTCGCTGCAACTAGAGAAAGCCTGCGTGCAGCAACGAAGACCCAAGGCAGCCACAAATAAATAAATATAATCTTTACAATTGTGAATCACTATATATTGCACACCTGTAACTTATATACTATTGTACATCAACTATACTTCAATTAAAAAATAAAATAAAAAGTTTCTGTATACTGTATTTATTAATCCAAACTAGATTGACACAGATTAAGGTGTAATCCCCAAGGCAACCACTAGGAAAATAACCCCAAAACTATACAGTCAAAGAAACAACAAGGTGATTAAAAGGTTATGACAGACAATATCCATTTAAATGGACAATATCCATTTAATTCTTTAAAAAAGAATTCAGTAATTGAGGATGTGAGGAACAAAAAAGATATGACACATAGGAAAAAAATAGCAAAATAGTAGGAGGAAGTCCTTTCTTATCAGTAATCACATTACATGTAAATGAACTGAACTCTCCAAATAAAAGGAAGGTGTAGGTAGAATTGACTTTTAAAAAATCCAACAATGTACTCTTTAAAAAGTGTTACTTTAGATTCAAAGACACAAATATGTTGAAAGTGAAAGGATTTAAAAAGATATTCCATACAAACAGTAACCAAAAGAGAGCTGGAGTGGCTATACTAAAATCATACAAAATGGACTTCAAGACAAAAATTAATGCAAAAGAGAAAGAAGGACAATATATATTAATAAAAGTGTCAATACATCAAGATATAACAATTATAAACATATATTTGCCTAACAATAGAGCACCAAAGTCCATGAAGCAAAAATAGGTAGACTTGAGGGAGAAATGGAGAATGCAACAATCATAATTGGAAACCTCAATATCCCACTTTCAGTAATGTATAGAAAAGCAACAAAGAAACCACCTAGACCTAACAGACATCTATAGAACACTCTACCCAAAAAACAACAGAATACATATTCATCTAAACTGCACAGGGAACACATCCTTGGATAGACCAAATGTTAGGCCACAAAACAGGTCTCAACAGATTTAAAAGGATATCTTCTCTTGTGGAAATTTTTTTTTTTTTTTTTTTTTTTTGCGGTACGTGGGCCTCTCACTGATGTGGCCTCTCCTGTTGTGGAGCACAGGCTCCGGATGCGCAGGCTCAGCAGCCATGGCTCACGGGCCCAGCCGCTCCATGGCATGTGGGATCTTCCTGGACCAGGGCACAAACCCATGTCCCCTGCATTGGCAGGCGGACTCTCAACCACTGCGCCACCAGGGAAGCCCAAAAGGATATCTTCTCTTAGTAGTCAACATTGTACTGGAAGTTGTAGCCAAGGCAATTAGGAAAGAAAAAATAATAAAGGCAGGACCTGTCACATTTCTGAGCCCATGCCCAGGACTGGGTTTGAGAGAGAGAAGAGAACAAGGGACTATGCAGTGTCCTGTTCTGTCCCTGGGTAAGGCAATGGGTGGCAGCTCTGACCTATACCCATGGCATCTTGCTCCCTTTCCCAATGTTTTATTTTGAATTTAAGTCTCCACTGATATCCCAAGGGATTTATGAAGATCCCAGAGGTCACTGTCATGACTGCATTGCAGTCCAACTTCTCCCTATGCTCAGCCCTGCTTCCTCACTCCTCACATCTGTCACTCTTCAATAAACTTACTCCATGCTGACCTCCATCTCAGAGTCAGCTTCCCAGGGGACCTAGTCTTCAATGGAGCTAAAGGCCGGTGTCTGGAGTATTGTGAAATGACTGGCGTAAAGTCATAAAGTGGACATTGTACAGCTTCAAGAGCTGATTGTTAAACTGTATGCATGTTCCATTTCCACTTGTGTCCTTATCAAAAGGAAAGATGCATATATGTGTCAAAACTTTTTGGAGATAACAGTAGTTATTTCTGCAGAGTAGGGATGGAAGTTTGGAGTCACTTGTTTTCTGCTTTACACTTTTCTATGGTGTTTGAATTCTTTCCCTGAACATGCAATGATTTCTATAGTGATAATTCAAAGGAAGGATGGATCCAGTAGTTGAAGGGTTGGGGTGCAGTGAAATGTATATAAAATCAGAGAAGAATCTGGGCAGTGGCTCGTCAAGCCCTACTCAGCTGTAGGGTGACCAAAATCCTAGTTTGCTCCAGATTATCCTGGTTTTAGCATTGAAAGTCCTGCATCCTGAGGGACAATTCAGTACTAGAATAGAATCAAGAGTTCAGAAATAAACACTCTTATTTATGGTCAACTGATTTTTATCAAGGGTGTGAAGACAATTCAATGGGGGAAAGAATAGTCCTTTCAACAAATGGTGCTGGGACAACTTGATATCCACATGCAAAAGAATCAAGTTGGACCCCTCTCTCATACCATACACCAAAATTAATTTGAAAATGTATCAAAGACTTAAATATAAGAGCTAAAACTATAAACTCATAGAAGAAAACTAAATAAGAAAAAAATAGATAAACTGGATGTAATCAAAATGAAAAATTTTGGGCTTCCCTGGGGGTGCAGTGGTTGAGAGTCCACCTGTCAATGCAGGAGACACGGATTCGTGCCCCGGTCCGGGAAGATCCCACATGCCACAGAGCAGCTGGGCCCGTGAGCCATGGCCTCTGAGCCTGCATGTCCAGAGCCTGTGCTCTGCAATGGGAGAGGCCACAACAGTGAGAGGCCCGCGTACCGCCAAAAAAAAAAAAAAAAGAAAAAAGAAAAATTTTGTGCTTCAAAGGACACCATGAAGAAAGTGAAAAGATAATCTGCTGAATAGGAGTAAATTTGTGCATATCTTACATCTATTAAGTCACTTGTATCTAGAATATATTTTTTAAAACTCATACAACTCAAAAAAAAGTAGTTTGCAAATATTTTCTCCCAGTCCATGGCTTCATTCTCTTCAGAGTGACTTTCTCAGAAGTTTTGAATTTTAATAGTTTTATTTTAATGGAGCACCGTTTTGGTGTTGTATCTAAAAACTCAGTGCTAACCTAAGGTTACCAGATTTTCTCCTACGTTTTCTTCTATAAATTTTGTATCTTGTGTTTCACATTTAGGTCTATTGTCATTTTGAGTTAATTTTTGCTAAAGGTATAACGTCTGTATCAAGGCTCATGTTTTGTTTTGTTTTGTTTTGTCTGTGGACATACAGCTGTTCCAGCAACAGCTGTTAAAAGCACTATCCTTTCTCCATTAAATTGCCTTTCCTTTTTTGTCAAAGATCAGTTGACTATATTTGCGTGGGTCTATTTTTGGGCTTTCTATGTGATTCCACTTGTCTATATGTCTATCCTTTTGCCAATACCACACACTATCTTGGTTATTGTAACTTTAATATAATTAAATTGAATTTGGGTAGTGTGATTCCTCCAACTATGTTATTTTTCTTCAGTTCTGTATTGGTGGCTTTGGGTCATTTGCCATTCTATGTAACCTTTAGAATCAGTGTGCTGATACCTATAAAATAGCTTGCCAGGATTTTTATTGAGATTGTGCTACATCTATAGATCAAGTTGAGAAGAACTGACACCTGAACTCTTCATTTATTAGATCCTCTTTGATTTCTTTCATCAGAGTCTTGTAGTTTTCTGCATGTAGATTCTCTACATATTTTGTTAGATCTTTATATATGTATTTAATTTTTCATGCTAATGCAAATGGCATTGTGCTTTTATTTTCAAATTCCACTGGTTCATTTTAAACAAGTATAAAGGAAAGCAACTGAATTTTGTATTTTAACCTTGTATCCTAACCTTGCTATAATTGCTTTTTAGTTCTAGGAGGTTTTTTGTTTTGGGTTTTTTTTTTTTTGTAGATGCTTTGTGTTTTTTGCATAGATAACTTTATCATCTATGAAGGAAGCCAGTTAAAACTTCCTCCCCAATCTGTATAATTTTTATTTCCTTTTCTTGTCTTATTGCACTAGCTACAGCTTCCAGTACAATGTTGAATAGGAGTGCTTAAAGGGAACATCCTTGTCTTGTTCCCAAAATAGGGAGAAAACATCCAGTTTCTCATCATTATCATGTTAGCTGTAGGTTTTTTGAGATGTTCTTTATCAAGTTGAGGAGATCCTCCTCATTTCACAGTTCGCTGAGAGTTTTTATCATGATTAGGTGTTGGATTTGTCAAATATTTTTCTGTATCAATTCATTTGATCATATGATTTTTCTTCTTCAGCCTATTGATGTGGTGGATTAAATTGATATTTTTTCTGAATGTTCAACCAGTTTTGCACATCTGCAATAAACCCCACTTGGTTGTGTTACATAATTTTTTTATACATTGTTGGGTTCATTTCCTTTTTCTTTTTTTTAATAAATATTTTTATTTATTAAAAAAAATTTTGAAGACGTGGACCATTTTTAAAGTCTTTATTGAATTTGCTTCTGTTTTATGTTTTGGTTTTTTGGCCGCAAGGCATGTGGGAACTTAGCTTCCTGACCAGGGATTGAACCTGCACCCGCTGCATCGGAAGGCAAAGTCTTAACCACTGGACCACCAGAGAAGTCCCTGTTGGGTTCATTTTGTTAATATTTTGTTGAGGAATTTTGCACCAATATTCACAGGAGATATTTGTCTGTAGCTTTCCTTTCTTGTCTTTATCTGGTTTGGGTATTAGGGTAATACTGGCTTCATAGAATGAATTAGGAAGTGTTCCTTCTACTTCTATTTTCTGGAAGAGATTGTAAAGAATTTGTATCATTTCTTCCTTAAATGTTTGGTAAAATATACCAGTGAAACCATTTCAGCCTGGTGATTTCTTTTTTTGGAAAGTTATTACTTACTGATTCAATTTCTTTAGTAGTGGTAGGCATATTCCAATGATTTCTTTTTGGTGTATTGATTATACTTATTTAAAAAAAATTTTGGTTGCCCTAGAGTTTGCAATATATATTTACAGCTAATCTAAGTCCACTCTCAAATAACACTGTACTACTGCTTCACAAATAGTGCAGGTTCCTTACACAGAGTATTCCTAATTCCTCCCTTCTGTTCCTTATGACATTGCTGTTACTAGTCTAGCTATCTCTATACCATAATCACCCAAAACACTGTTACTATTGTTACTTTGTGCAGTTATCTATTAGATCAATTAAGAATAAGAAAAAAAAAAGATTTTGTTTTACCTTCATTTATTCCTTCTCTGGATACTCTTTCTTTATGTATACCTCAGTTTCTGACCTATATCATTTTCCTTCTCTTTGAAGAACTTCTTTTAACATTTTGTGCATAACAAGTCTACTAGTGATGAATACACTCAATTTTTGTTTGTCTGAGAACGTCTTTATTTAGCCTTCACCTTTGAAGAATAATTTCAATAGATATAGAATCCTATACTGGTTGGGATGTTTTTTTCAACACTTTAAATATTTCACTCCACTCTCTTCTTGCTTGTATGTTTCTGATGAGAAGTCTGATGTAATTTTTATCCTTGTTACTCAAAGGTAAGGTGGTTCCCCCTACTCCCAGCCTATTTCAAGATTTTCTTTGTCTTTTGCTTTCTGCAATTTGCATATGATGTGCCTAATATGCACATAATTTTATCCTACTTAGTGTTCTCTGAGATTCCTGGATCTGTGGTTTGTTGACTGTCACTGCCTGGAGTTGGCAAAGACACAAAGTTTAGAGTCAGCTATCAAGTTTGAGGGCACACAGTTCTCCATAAGGCCAACCTCACTCCTGACACCAACAGCAAGTTTGGGGGTGTTCCCCCAAACCACACTCTGTTCAGTAATTTGCTAGAAGAACTCATAGAACTCACTGAAAGCTATTATACTCATAGCTGTGGTTTATTACAGGGAAGGAATACAAATTAAAATCGACCAAGGAAATGATGAATAGGGCAGAGTCTGAGAAGGTTCCAAATACACAGGTTCTATTGTTCTCTCTCATGGAGTCAGGACATATTGCCCAGCCAGCATCAATGTGTGACAATA
The DNA here is from genome assembly GCF_937001465.1 of Orcinus orca. Taxonomy (NCBI): domain Eukaryota; kingdom Metazoa; phylum Chordata; class Mammalia; order Artiodactyla; family Delphinidae; genus Orcinus; species Orcinus orca. The sequence continues at coordinate 43,788,847 of NC_064572.1, forward strand.
CAGAGTAATGCCAACTGAGAAGCTTGCCAGAGCCTCAGGCTTCAGAAGTTTTTATTTGGGCTCTATTGCACAGGCATGATTGATTGTCCACCTGGTTGATCTCAGCCTCAGGGTTGACTGATACCACTTGACCCAAAGCTCCCACCTTAAATCACATGATTGGTCTTTCTAGCATGAGCAGCTTCTACTATCAGGTGTGGTTAGCAATACTCTAAGATCTGGCATAGCCAACCCTTGCCCTAAATGAAGACATTCCTATCAGGTACAACCAAGGTTACCTCCCAGAAGCCAAGGAAAAAGGCTAGCCCTCTTTTTGGGCAAGAATTCTCTACTACATAGTCATTAATTTTGGAAAATTCTTGGCCATTATTACTTTAAATATTTCTTCTGTTCCCTTTTCTCTTCTCCTACTGGCATTCCAACTATGTGCTTATTACACATTTTGAAATTATCTCACCATTCTTGGATATTCTGTCTGCATTTTTGTTCTCTTTTTTCTTTGTATTCAGTTTGAATTTTTTATTGACATATTTTCAAGCTCACTGATTATTTCCTTAGCTGTGTCCAGTCTACTGATGAGCCCATCACAGGCATTCTTCATTTCTGTTGCACTGTTTTTTATTTCTAGCATTTCTTTTTTATTCTTTCTTAGGGTTTCCATGTCTCTGCTTACATTAACCGTCTGTTCTTTTATTCTTTTCTTTTCTTTTCTTTTTTAAATAATTTTTATTGGAGCGTGGTTGCTTTACAATGTTGTGTTAGCCTCCACTGCACAATAAAATGAATCAGCTATATGCATACAGATATCCCCTCCCTTTTGGACTTCCCTCCCATTTAGGTTACCACAGTGCATTAGGTAGAGTTCCCTGTGCTATACAGTATGTTCCCATCAGTTGTCTATTTTATACATAGTATCAATAATGTATATGTGTCAATCCCAGTCTCCCAATTTCTCCCTCCCCATCCCTTTCCCCCTTGGTATCCATACATTTTTTCTCTACATCTATGTCTATATTTCTGCTTTGCAAACAAGATCATCTATACCATTTTTCTAGATTCCACATATATGCGTTATTATACGATATTTGCTTTTCTCTTTCTGACTTACTTCACTCTGTATGACAGTCTCTAGGTCCATCCACGTCTTTACAAATGACCCAATTTCGTTCCTTTTTATGGCTGAGTAATATTCCATTGTATATATGTGCCACATCTTCTTTATCCATTCCTCTGTTGATGGACATTCAGGTTGCTTCCATGTCCTGGCTATTGTAAATAGTGCTGCTCTGAACATTGGGGTGCATGTGTTTTTTTTGAATTATGGTTTTCTCTGGGTATATGCCCAGTGGTGGGATTGCTGGGTCATATGGTGGTTCTATTTTTAGTTTTTTAAGAACCTCCATACTGTTCTCCATAGTGGCTGTATCAATTTACATTCCCACCAACAGTGTATGAGGGTTCCCTTTTCTCCACATTTCTCCACACACATCTCCAGCATTTACCGTTTGTAGATTTTTTGATGATGGCAATTCTGACCGGTGTGGGGTGATACCTCATTATAGTTTTGATTTGCATGTCTCTAATAGTTAGTGATGCCAATTATCTTTTCATGTGTTTGTTGGTCATCTGTATGACTTCTTTGGAGAAATGTCTATGTAGGTCTTCTGCCCATTTTTTGATTGGGTTGTTTGTTTTTTTGATATGGAGCTGTATGAGCTGCTTGCATATTTTGTAAATTAATCCTTTGTCAGCCATCTGTTCTTGCATGTTGTCTATTTTTTCTATTAGTGTCCTTAACATACTAATCATAGTTATTTTAAATTGTCTATCTGATAATTCCAAAATCTCTGCCATATCTTGGCTGTTATCTTCTGAATTTCCCTGTGTCTCTAGATTTGGGGTAGTGGTTTGCTCTGTGACCTCAATTCTCTGATGGGTCGAAGAAGTCATTGATTTTAAGTTCATTTAGTTTTTTCCTTATAGTAAGGGTGGGAGTGATAATTTCTAAGCTTTTTACACACCAAAGATAAAACCAGAAGCCTGGGTCTTTAAATTTTAATAGCTGTTGCATAATGACTATTCTTTTTCAGACAACTCCTACTGCACCTCCCAGCTCCCCATTCCTAGAAGATTCCAGAGGCCTGTGACCCACATGGAAGACTTCAGAGAACAACTTCCTTTAGATCTCTCCATTAGATTAATACAAGTAATGAATGTAAGCTCCAGGAAGCAGGGATTTTTATCTGCTTTTTTACCTACTGTATTCCCAGTACCTAGAACAGTTCCTGGCACAACAATGTGTACTGAGTGACTAATTATCAACTTCTCATTAGGGAAGCATTGAGTCCACCTTTAATAGCCCCAGCTAGCTCTCAGCTCTATGATGATCTGCCTTCCTCTGGGACACTCAGTTGACTGGCCTTGGATTTGCATTCCTTGAACACTGGAGAAGTAAGGCTGGGGGCGTGGCTCCAAATATAGGGTCCCTGTGTCTGCACACAGAGTCTGAATCAAGTAAAAACCCATTATTCTACTTTCTTCTAAAAAAATTCCCAAAGGCAACAGTTCACAACCTGAGATTAAAGTAGGATCCAATGGTTTACCTGAAAGGGAATTTCTATTCATTCAGGAATTACCCTGTGCCCTTTCTTGAACTCTCTGTTTTTTACTAGCTAGGCAATCCTTATAAAAGTTCTGTGAGATATGGTCTATCATGATCTCCCTTTTATAGTGAGGAACCCAAGTGGAGAGGTTATATCACTGGAATAAGACCAGAGAGTAAGTAATTGGTGGAACTAAGATTTACACCTAGGCCTGGCTTTCTTTAAAGACTATTCTTTTCAGAACTGGCAAAATGATGCCAGTGTCAAGGTGGGAGGGTTGACTTTCCCTGTTCACTGGGAAGTTAACAAGGACTGGATCATGACATAGGGCTAAGAGGAGGAGGGAGCAGAGGTCTGGGGAGAGGAGAAAAAACAGTTTGTTTTTGCGGTTGGGGGGGAATAGAATGCTTTTTTTTTTTTTCTGTCTAAGAACAGATGTGTTGGTAGCAGTTTAATACAGATGGAAACAAATACAATCCATATAAAAACAGGATTTGAAGCAGGAGGTGGATACAACAACCAAAGTAAAGTTAGAGCTTTCGGCCATGCAACTCAACACCTGAGTTCTCTTCACTTAAAAACCAAACTAGGGGGCTTCCCTGGTGGCGCAGTTGTTGAGAGTCCACCTGCTGATGCAGGGGACACGGGTTCGTGCCCCGGTCCGGGAAGATCCCACATGCCGCGGAGCGGCTGGGCCCGTGAGCCATGGCCACTGAGCCTGCGCGTCCGGAGCCTGTGCTCCGCAATGGGAGAGGCCGCGACAGTGAGAGGCCCGCGTACCACAAAAAAACCAAACAAAAAAAACCAAACTAGACGCTTTAATAGGTGTTCGTAGAGAAGGCTACAAAAGTATTGCAAAATGTTAGCCTTACATATACCACAAAAAAGAGAGAGAAAAACAAAATTAATACACCCCCTAGGCTAATCACAACAAGTTTTCCCTAACAGAGACAGACACTGAAAAATAGCTTTTTACAAGCTTAGCTTCAAGGTATGAGTACAACACCTTACAGCTCTCACTTGGGTGTTTCCCACTCATGCTCTTTTCAGTACAAACAAATAGGTTTATGTAATGGAATACATATTTGAAGAATTCCTTAAAAAAACACAAGTTCCATTTTATATATACAAATTTTTAATTATGTACTGAAAATAAATTACAGGAAAAAAATTTAAAATGCAACAGAGGACAAAGTCACAATAAACATTCCCACTGAATTCCCTTGGACGGGGGCGTGGTGAGACTGCAGTGCTCAAGAAGATAAATATCACAAATATAACAAAAACTTCAAATTGTCTATGCACTCACACACTGACATGAGCCACAAACATTCCTTCACAGGGACTGTACTCATTAGCCTACCACAGAACCAGATTTTGTCATAAACTACAAAACTTTTAATACAAAATCCTATTTATATATTTATAATTCATATACTTGCCCTATCTGTGATTTTAGAAAATAAAAGCTACACACTGTATAGATACTCTTTTTTTTTTTTTGCCGTACACGGGCCTCTCACTGTTGTGGCCTCTCCCGTTGCAGAGCACAGGCTCCAGACACGCAGGCTCAGCTGCCATAGCTCACGGGCCCAGCCGCTCTGCGGCATGTGGGATCTTCCCGGACCGGGGCACGAACCTGTGTCTGCTGCATCGGCAGGCGGACTCTCAACCACTGCGCCACCAGGGAAGGCCTGTATAGATACTCTTAACTCATAGCTGTAGGCAACATTTTTGGATGGAATTTCCGCCCAATAAAATTAATGGCATATTTTATGTACATGAAGGCTAAACTGCATAAAGACAGCTCAGTTTCCCAGATATGTTTCTCCTTTTAGGGCAGGTTTATAAATTTAAAAAGGCAAGACAAATGTACACCTCAGAATCACTTTCTTAGCTACAAGAGTTGTCATATAATTTCTATGAAGTTTCTGATACATGCATTTATGTAATACTGGTATTGAAGGCAGTAAAGCAATATATACTTTTAATGTCGTGGCTCAATAAAGGCTTCTTTGTCATTCCAATCTGATTCTTGATACAGTGATTCATAACTTCTCTAAAAATTAAAATTTCAATGGGACACTGTGTTAAAGAGACTCTAAATAGATTTCTTAAAATAGTTCCCTGAAATAGCCTTTACATAAGACAAATTTCACTAACATTAGATTAAATAAAAAGGGAAACAAAAGAATTAAACATGGCACAAGTGTGCATGAAAACTAATGCTCCTCAGCCAGTCTTCATGTCTTAGGAGCCATGAACAGAATGCTTAAAACCAACAAACAATTTCACACTCTGTGGCGGCCATCTGTGAAGCCAGTTATACTAAACTACTTCTACAGTTGATTGTAAACTTTGGTTTATTTTTATTTGAGTTCTCACTGTACAGCAAGAATGAAAAAAAGAAAGAGTGGAGTCCATGAAGAGATGAACTGTCAGTCTGTCTTTAAGCTGGCATGATGAGACACCTGGTCAGTCAGGTCTGCTTTGATAGAGTTTGTTACAGACTGCCTTATGTTTTCCTCCATGAAATTATCAACCAAGGGTCTTCAATACCTGTTCCCATAGCGTTTCAGCAATCTGATCAATCATTGTTCCAATTTCTCTGAACTCCCCAGAGTATTTAACATATGCCCAAGTACAAAGAGACGTCAGTGCTAACCCCATGACAAGGTTACACAAGACGGCTATAGAGTTTAGGCCAATGAAGCCAGTCAGTCCTGAGATTATATACATAGCAAACATGACTGCAAACAGTGTGGCAGGGGTACAAGCAACATAGAAGATATTTTTGCCATCATTGTGCTTTATAAAATTTGCATAGTTTCTTCTATTTCAGCCTCAAACCGGTCCTGATAACGACGGCAGAATTCATCTCCACCCATTTTTTTTTTACTGAACAAGACTGTTTAATTGCCACTTCCTTGAGATCCAGGTGTTTTTGCTCCAGAGTGCAATGTAAGGGTTGTCCCCACCGCCTACCTGCTCCGTACTTTTGCAATAGATCTCTCTTGCTCCTGCTACTGCAGCAAGATTATTAGCTTCAGCTGTTGCCTGAAGCATGGACTTTGGATGTGGAAGTTCCTCTCCTTGATAAATTTTAATGTAAGCCTTAAAGTGTTGTACAAGATCTTTACAAATGACTTTAGATCCACTTATCTCTTTTTCTAACAAATTTTCTGGGGCAAGTAGCAATGGAATCAGATTTTGAAGCTCTCGTTTAAACTCTTCATCAATATCTTTCAATGTCCCATCAAAACTAGGATTAGTTGAAACTTTAAGACCAGGATTTGGCAAAAGGAAGCAACCAAGATTTGAGAAACAGTTGTGAATGTGCTTCCTTACATTCTGTAGCTCTTCATGTTGACTTTGTTTTACCTGCAATCTCTTTTCAAGGAATTGTTTTCCACCTTCCAAACCATATGAATGTTCATAAGGATAACTCCAGTCTCGAATCAAAAACATTAATGTCTGAAATGGTTTCTGGTAGATTTCTTCCATTGCAAGTCTGCCGTATTCTGTAAATGATTGCAAGTGTTGAAGATCATCTTCTTGAATATTTTGAGACAAATTATATACCTGGACAGAGCCAGTCACAGTGCTCAGAGCAAACACTGTTGCACTATCTTTGATAGTTGACTGGCTATCGAAGGCACCCTAGGTATCCCTCAGCAGCACAGCCACTTTTGTTCCATTAGGTCTCTCGATCACATACACTTCATTCCAGATGTGTATGCCTGTTGTTTCTCTCTTGCAACCAACCCGCCATGTAAAGCCAGTCAATGGTTCATTGTTTCCACCAATCCAACTTTGAGAATCCTTGTTATACATATATCTAAGCATGAAGTCCAGTAGAAATGATTTCCCTTTAGGAAAAGCTCCTGCCATGGATACCACTACTATGTTAAGATCTCCTATGTGCTCCTGTAGCAATATCTGCTCCAAAGCTTCTTCATCAAGCTCAAAGTTATGGTCATCTTCATGTGCAAGAACAATCTATACTGGACATGGTTTCTTCATAACCTCATCAGAGTCTACTAGGTCATCATCTTCATAATTCTCACCTAGGAGGATCCTGGATAAGACGTGGTTAACCCCGGTGTTTGGGTCACTGGTTCGCCTCCGGCACTGCAGCCCCTCGTGTGGCTGCTGCCTCCGCGCTGCCTCGTCCCCCTCAGCCATCTTGGACAGATTTAAAATTAACTCCCCCTAGAATGCTATTTTATTTTTTTTAATTTAAGTATAGCTGATTTACAATGTTGTGTTAGTTTCTGGTGTACTATTTACAATAGCCAGGCATGGCTAAATGCCCATCGACAGATGAATGGATAAAAAAGACGTGGTATATACATATATACACACATGCGCGCGTGCACACACACACACACACACACACACGTACACACAATGGAATATTACTCAGCCGTAAAAAAGAGTGAAAACAGTTTCTCAACTGAACACTGGGCTGAGCTGGTCTTCAGGTTGCACTGAGTCTCAGATGGCATTTGGGGCGGGTATCTGAAAGTCCATGCTATGAGCATCTTTGTCCCCATGTTAATCCTCTCTTTCCACCCAGGCCACCAGGATGCTGCTTCTTCCCACCACTGTTGCTATGGTAACTGGCTGGCAGTCTTACATACCAGCCGTCAAACATGCTGAGAGAAGCCCGTTTGTACCACTAACTCAGTCATGCTGCGGAAAGCCGAATGGATACACATTCCAGTTGTGGTGGGGGACTTGATGGCTCTGGCCAACGGGTGCAGCCAATGTCCCTGAAGGCGGAGGTGTGGCTGCAAAAGAGCAGTAGAGCTGGGTCAGCTCAGATCTGGGTCGAGTCCTGCTTCTGCCGCTCAGTAGCAATGTGCCCTTGGGAGTCAATGAATTTCCTGAATCTCAACTTCCTTATCTGGCCAACAGGGAGGGCTGTTCTGCCCCCACAGAGCTGGGGCAGCAGTAAATGAGACCACAGGGGAGTGGAAGAATTGTGAGCCCTCACTGTGGTTTGCCATTTCGCAATCACTCTCAGGGTCGAGTCATTTCTCCCAGATGTGCAGGAACAGAAATCAGCGTAAGAAACTGGTTCCCTAAGGAAAGCCCCTGACTCAGCCCCTATTTGGTTCGGTTGCTGAGGGTGGGTAAGTGTGGGCTTCCGCTGGCTTCCAGAGGGCAGTGTGTCTGGCAGAGTTTCTGTCTAGACACTGGCTGAGGGCTCTGCCCAGCCTCTCCCCAGCCTCCTTGTTCCTGGGGCACAGATGCCTTACTATTCCTCAGGGCCAACAGCTCAGGATCCAGGAAAGCAAGAGGGCTTTTCCCTGCTGTCATGGGCTGAACTGTGCCCACTCTGCATTCATAAGTTGAAGTCCTAACCCCCAGTACCTCAGGATGTGACTGTATTTGGACATGAGGTCTTTAAAGGGGTGATTAAGTTATACTAAGTCATTAACATGGGTCCTAATCCAATATCACTGGTGTCTTTAGAAGAAGAGATTAGGACACAGACATGCACAGAGAAAAGACCATGTGAAAACACAGGGAGAAGATGGCCATCTACAAGCCAAGTAGAGAGGCCTCAGAAGAAACCAAACCTGCTGACACCTTGATCTTAGAACTTAACCTTCCAGAATTATGAGAAAATCAATTGTTGTTTAAGCCACTCAGCCTGTGACACTTGGTTATGGTAGCCTGAGCAGACTAACATGCCTGCCCTTCCTCCTCACTGTAAGTAAGAGAATTCCAGCTCCCATGGGGACCCTTGGAGACAGGGACCCTTCTGGAACCACCATGAAGTGGGACTCTTCATCTTGTTTCCGGTCGCTCTGTCTCTCACTGCTCGCTGGCCCCATCTCTGCACCTCTGCACTGGGGTTCCCAGGACCCCAACTCCATGTCTCCCCAAGCCTGTCCAGCTCACATACTGCCCCCAGCCTGGAGAGAGGGACACATTAGGGGCATAGGCTGCAGCTTGTAACACAGCTCTGGGCGCCACAAGTCCCATCTGTGACCAGTTCTGATTACAGTCACAGGCGTGATACAGAGCTCTTGTCCACTGGTGGTTCCCACTCCAGGCTCTCAGCTGCTGGGGGCTTCTCTGAAGCCAAAGGGAACCTACAGACCCTGTGCAAATGAACGAAGCCCAGAAGTGCTGGGCATCCACATCTCTAGGGGCAGACTTCAGGTGAGGGAGAATGGGAGCAGGGTAATTCTCCTGCCTCTGTCCTTCCTGGACCATCTAAGAGGCACTCCATACTCTTCTCAGGGTTCTGTGAAGTCAGTCTGTTGCTGACAGCGCGACGTTTATAATGCCTTTTACGCAGGCCTGCCTTCCATGTCTCACTCTCCCCAGCCCCTCATTCCTGCTTCCTGGCATCATCTCTCAAATAAACCACCCGCACCCAAGCCCTTGGGCTCTGCTTTTGGGGAAGGCAGATTTGGGCATAGCTTTACCACTTTCCAGCTAGGGAGCAGTATGGAAAGATTTCACTTTCCTCATTTGTAAAATGGGGACATGACTATCTCACAGGCTGGTTACAGGAGTTAAATGAGATCACCATGGTGAAGTGAGTTGTAAACTGTGCAAGGTGATCTCAAAGCTAATATTTGTTATTATTTTTAGTTTGGTGGTAGCATAGGTCCTTCCTTCACTGTTCTTTCATTTAAAAAGAAGAAGAAAACCCCACCTCCATCTCATTCCCCAGGGTCCCTTGTGCAGGTGAACATCCTTGAGGAGGAATGGGTGCTAAGGGGTTGACACAGCCCTGCCCCTCCCCCTCCTTCCCCAAACAGCATCAGTGTTTATCAGTGGGCTTCTATAAAGACAGCTGGCAGAGAGGGCACTGAGTGGAGGAGACACAGGGGTGGCAGGCCTTTCTAGCCCAGCTGGCGTCAGTGCTGTCTGTGTGTCGGTGTCACAGACTGGGGTTGGGGCTTATGCAGGAGCCCGGGGAGGAACAGGATGGAGGCCTCAGATTGCCTGACACAGCCCTGGCCCTCTTCCAGGAGCCCCTGCTGCGGGCTACCTACCTGGCTGCTTCTTGCCCCTGCTCCAAAGGCCGACTTGGCTGTTCCCTGCTCTGGGACCCTGCACTGACCCAGGAGCAGCATTGAGACCCTCCTCCTGGTTCCCGCTCTTCTTGCACACCCTCCACCAGAGCCCTGTGCTTCTGCAGACCAAGAGCTCCTTGAGAGGAGGACTGCATCTCTGCATATGTGTTCAAGCATCTAGAACAATGACTGTTGGCCAACAGTACAGGCTCGACAAACATTTGTAGACCGACGGCTAAGGTATGCCTGGGGGGGACAGTGGGAGGCAAGCAGGGAGTCTTCACTCAAGGTAACTTTGGCTGGCACACAAAGTCCAGAATGCCAGGAGGCAAGTCAGGAGGGGTAGGATAAGGGGTGCGGGGACAGAGCTGCTCACAGAGCAGAGACGTGAAGGCAAAAGGCCACGTGCAGGATGCAGTGTGGGTGGGCTGGGGTCCGAGGGGCTTCCTCAGGCTGGCTGGAGCTTTAGCTTAATTCTGAGAGTTCTTCCAGTGTGAAGGGCCAGAGCGAGTGGGTGGGACAGTCAGAGAAGATGCCCTCTATATACACTTGGCCACCATCCCTACCAGATCAGTCCCCGAGAAGCTGATCCCCCCAGAAGCTAACCAGATCTCTGGTTGAATACTGCTGAGTCCCCTGCAGATACAGACAGGCCCCAATGCAGTATCTATGGTGTCGGGTGCTGGGCAGGGGCAGATGCCACGGATCATTGCTTGTGTGAGGCTGGGCAGTGGGTGTCTCTCTTCACTCACAGAGCTGCTGCCCAGAGCACCCCACAGGGAATGCATGACGGATGGTTGGATGGATGGATGGACGAATGGTGTTGGAGTTGCTGAGATATGATAGTTAGAGAACAGAGAATGCTGAGGGTCAGTCAGGAATGGCACCAAGCAGTCCTCCCCACACCTGTCCCTCCTTCTGTGCCACCTCCCAACAACGGCACCTCCTCCCTCCCTCCTTTCCACATGAGCCAGACACCCAGCTCTGTGCATTCCATATTCTTAGACTGTTCTGTCTCTACCACCACTATATTGGTCCAACTTCTCATCAGCCCTTCCCTGAACTGTTGAAATGTCCCCCTGCCCTGGCCTCTTCCCCCTGCCCACCGGCTTCCCCTCCCAGAGCCATCCTGCTGGAATCTTAGAATGGCCTCACATCTTCCGTGAGCTTCCCATATCCAAAACCAGAGAATAAGAACCCATGATGGCTTTCTAATACAACTTGGCGAGGCTGAAGGACACGTCCCAGGCTTCCCTTTCTTGTATGTTTCCCACAGGCTACAGGGAGATTCTTGGGAGATTTGAGAGACTGAAGGGAAGCAGCAGCCATTTTGCAGCACGTGGGCATTATTGCTGATAAGCTGATTCATCTCATTGGCATGAAGCAGCAGCTAGACCTGCCATTGTCCCTCCTTCCCACAGAGCCTCTTCAGCTTCTCTGACTCCTGGGCCATGTACATGTGTCTTCAGCTCTGTGACAAAGGTCTGGAATTCTGCAGAAATACTTTGCAACACCAAAACCAACTGCGTGGACATCCTCAGTGCCTTCCCTGTCCGGCACTGCCAACCATTGTCCATCTTTTTTCTCCACCATCTCTTGAACCCACTGTCCCCTTTATATTCTTACTGACTCAGATCCTCAAGGAGGCTACCTGACCTCCATTCGTCTTCATTCAGTTATTCAACAGTCATTAAGCATATACTGCATGTCAGACATCATTCTAGGCACTGTGAAAACAGCTCTAACCTTAACTTTCACCCTTCCCTCCTTATTCTAAGTGGTGCTTGAATAGTGACCAAAGGGGTAGTAGCAATAAAGCCTGCAGAATAGAGCCTGTATCTTAGTAGGAGAGGGGAGACAGATAGTAGATGAAATAGGTAAGTAGGAGGCAGGACTTCTAGCTATGTCTGAGTGATGAGGTCAGCAAAACCTCTTCGCCAAATGCAACTATAAATCTGGACAAAACTGACAAAAACAACCATTTCCATACTCTGAAATTGACCAAAGGCACGCAACAATCACTTATGCTTGAAAAACTGCTATACTTTAGGTAAGAACAGTGAGAGTCTGTGGTGTTCTTGCCAAAGGGTGCTTCTATCCCACTTTCCCCAGCTCAGTCCTCACAGAGGTTCTGCCAGGGTGGGGCACATCATGGGGACCAGCAACTTTGCTGACGAAGTCAAAAGTGGCTTATTCAATTTTGAGCAGTGGGTGGTGCCTACACCCAGAGGCATTGTCAGTGGAATAGACAATCTTGGCAGCAAGTGAATGGGGAGAACTAATGCTGTGTCTGAGTTTTTAGTCATTGTTGGGGCAAACATGTGCCTGGCTTAGGGTGCATGCACGCGCAGTGGAGACCAGAGAGGGCTCAGGGTACCCATACACTCCTGCCAACCCTAAGACTGTGGCAAATGCAGAGGTAATGTGAAGAGTCCAGCAGAAAGTAAAAGCCAGGGCAAACTTGAAGAACTTGAAAACAATCTGAACTTTGACTGCGTTTCCCTACCTCACGCAGATCTACTGGCAGAGAATGGAAGTTCTACTAGTTCAAGGTTTGAATGCAACATCTGTCCAATCATTGGCTGATCACTGAACTACACAGAAACAGAGGTGACCCCTAGGAAGCCAGTTTAAAAATAAAAGGAAGAATAAACAACAAATATAACCAGAGATATTAGTGACTGCATATTGTAGAGGAGACAGATTTAACAGATTTATCCCAGGCAAGTTACCAAACAATTCAACAACAACATTGTTTAGGTGAGTAAATTAGAATTCAGAGTTCCTACAATACATTATCTAAAATACCCAGTTTTTAATTAAAAAATCATAAGTGTACAAAGGAAAAGGAAAGTGTGACCCATACTTAGGAAAAAGGCCAATAGAAACTCTCTGAATATTCCCAGATTTTTGTATTTAGCAGACAAATACTTTTAAAAAACCCTATGTAAATACATTTAAAGAACTAAAGGGAACATGTTTAAAGAATTAAAGGGATGCATGATAATCATGAATCAACACATAGGGAATCTCAATGAGATAGAAAATATAAAAAAACAAATGGAAATTCTTGAGTTGAAAGTCCAATAATTGAAATGAAAAATTCACTAAAGGGGCTCAACAGAAGATTTGAGATGGCAGAAGAAAGAATACATGAACTTTAGAACAGAGCTATAGAAATAACCCAATCTGAAGAATATAGAGAAACACGGAACAAAACAATTGAAGGAAAAAGAACAGACTCTCAGAGATCTTTGAAGCAACAATAAGTATGCCAATATATGTGTAATGCAAGTCCTAGAAGGAGACAAAAGAGAGTAACAGAAAAATTATTTCAAAAAAATAGTGGCTGAAAACTTCCCAAATTTGATGAAAAATATCATGTTTCACATGTAACCAACTTAAAATATCCCAAGCAGTTTTAAAATACAAAGAGATTTATAGTTCAACACTTTAGAGTCCAACTCTTGAAAGATAAAGAGAAAATCCTGACAGTGGCAAGAGAAAAACTTGTCCCCCTCATCACATGGAGGGGGACATCAACACGATTAACAGCTGACTTCTCATTTGAAACAATGGAGGCTAGAAGTGGAAGGCCATATTCAAAGGGCTGAAAGAAAAATAAAAACCATTAACCAGGAATTTTGTATCCAAATAGCTGTCCTACGAAAATGAAGGCAAAATTAACACATTCCCAGATAAACAACAACTAACAGAATTCCTTGCTGGCAGACCTGCCTCATAAGAAACACTAAAGGAAGTTCGTCAGGCTGAAAGGAAATGACACCAGGTGGCGACCAGCATCCACAGGAAGAGATGAAGCACACAGGAAATCATAAGTACATGGGTTAATATGAAAGACTCTATAAATATAGATTTTCTCATTTCTTCTCTTAACATCTTTTAAAGACTTAACTGTGTATAAAGCAATAATTATAATAGTGTCCTTTGGGGTTTATAAGACATAGATGTAATACATATATGACAATAATAAAACGAAGGAGAAGAGAGGAAATGGAACTACCTTGGAGCAAAGTTTTTATGTTTCACTGGAATTAAATATTAATCTGAAGTAGATTAAGATAAAATGCATATTGTAATCCCTAGAACAAGCACTAAGAAAATGACACAAAAATATAGTAAAAAAAAATCAATAAAAAATTAAAGTGGTATACTAGAAAACATCTAATACAAAGAAGATGGTAAAGGAGGAACAGAGGAATAAAAATAAAGGAGACATATAGAAAACAAGTTACAAAATGGAAAATGTAAACCCAATCATATCAATAATTTCATTAAATGTGAGTGGTCTAAATATCCCCATTCAAAGTGCAAAGACTGTCTTCATGAACTAGCAAGATCTAATTATATGCTATCTATAAGAGACACACTGTAGATTCAGTGATACAAACTGGTTGAAAGGAAAAGGTATGCCATGCAACAGGAACCATAAGACAGCTGGAACTGGCTATATTAATATAAGATAAAATAGACTTTAAGAAAAGAAACATTACAACAAAGAGGAACGTTTTACAATGATAAAAGGGTGAATACATCAGGACGCTATAACAATTATAAACATACACAGACTTAAAAAAAGAGCCTCAAAATACATGAAGTAAAAAGTGACAGTAGACAGTTGAATAATAAGAGTTGGAGATTTCCCTACACCAATCTCAATAAATGACAGAACAACTAGACAGAATATCAGTAACAATATAGAAGGCTTAGACAACACTATTAACCAATTTGACCTAAGTGATATATATAGGACACTCCTTACAATGACAGCAGAACATACATTATTTTCATGTACATATGGAACATTCTTCAGAATATGCCCTAAAATAATAAACCAACTGGTGAGTGTATAAGCAAAATGCACATCCATATATTATTCAGCTAAAAAGGAACAACTACTGATACACACAAGAACATGAATGAACCTCAGAAACTTTATGCTAAATGAAAGAAGCCTGATGCAAAAGACCACATATATAATATATATGTATATATGTATATATAAAATGTCCAGAAAAGGCAAATTTATAGAGACAGAAGGCACATCAGTGGTTTCTCAGGCTTGGGGGCAGGAGAGGGGATTAATTGCAGATAGTCAGGAGGGAATTTTTCCGGGTGATAGAAATGTCTAAAAACTGGATAATGGTGATGGTTGGATAACTCTATAAATTTACCAAAAATTATTTAATTGTACACTTAGAATGGGTGAATTTTATCCTGTGTAACCTACATCTCCATAAACTGTTAAAATATAGAAATATATGGGATAATAACAAATGCTATGAAGAAAAATAAAGCAGAGAAGGATAGGAATGTCAGGGCGGGATTCAACTTGTGCAGTCATTGGTGTGGTTTGCCAACACTAACCCTAACCCTCCCTTCCAGGCATGTGGTCGGACTGTACTTCCTGGACCCCTCGTGGGTAGTTGGGGCAATGTCCAGGCTGAGGGTTTCACTGCTGACATGAGACCCTTCTGGAGCTCAAACTCTCCCTTTGCTATCTGGCCTCGCCACCAGCAGCACTTGAAATAATGGTTGTTCCATTAGCCTGGGTCTTTGAGTCACTATGATGGGCAGGTGACCCGTGACCCAGTTACTGTGTAACTTTTCCCATTGTGCCACAGACAGGCAGTCAGTGAAAGCCTCAAGAGAAGGTGACATTTGGGCAAAAATCTGAAAGAGGTGAGTTTGTGAGTCATGTGGCTATCTGAAGGTTAGGGTGCTCTGGAGAGAGGGGAGAGCACATGCAAAGACCGGCCATGTCTGAGGAAGAGCAAGGAGGCTGGTGTTGCTGGTGCCAAGCAAGCGGGGTACGTAGGAGATGATGTGATGGGTAATGTTGGGCCGGGTGGAAGAGTGACATGGGGATCCACTGGGGTGTGTTGAGTGAATGACAGATCTAATCTGATTTAGGTTTAAGAAGAGCCTGTTCCAGTTGCAATATTGAGAATAGATTAAAAGGCCATGGGTAGAATCAGGAAGACCAGTGAGGATGCCTTTGTAAGAATCCAGGTGAGAGCTGACTTCATACCCAGCTGCCATGACATTCTTCCTATAAACAGTTCTGATCAGTCCTATTCTTACAACTCTCAATAGCTCCCTATTGCCCATAAGAAAGAGTCCAAGTTTCTCAAAGTGACATCAACCTACCTTTCCTCTTGTATCACCCACCACTCCCCTTCCTATATCTTCAGTTCTCCTCTCTCTGAATCTCCTGTTCTCCCAGGACATACTCTTGCCTCCCTACCTGGGATCTCGTGGTCTCCTCACATCCCTGTATCACAGCAGGGAGGGGTGAGGGTATGCTCTGGAAGAAGGAAAAGTAAGCAAAGCCACAGAATTGGGAAGGCCTGGAGAAGGGGTGTGATGGAGGATGCCCATTCCAAGCTGCCCCCTGGCCTTGGTCCTGAAGGTCAGCTTGTGGGCCAGGGAACTGGGGACCTGTAGGAATGGCTTCAGAGCTACCTCCTTCGCTGTGGACTCTCTGGCCTGGTATGGGCAGGAGCCACCATCTTGCTTCCCACTGTGAATCTGACATCCAGTGGCTATTCATGGAGGGTCAGCTAACAGGGAGAAGTCACCACCTTGGCAGAGAACCAGGCAGCTCAGTGAGCAGAAGTTTGGGAAGCTGGGAGCAAAGAGACTGCACCTGGTCAGACCAGGCAAGACAGTGGCACAGGAAAAGCTCACAAGAGGTGGAGCTAAAGGTGGTGCCCATGGCTGGGTAAGAGTTTTAGCACAGCGCCCCCCAGTGAGAGGCCAAGACCTGTAGAGGTTGGCCTCTGACTTCCTGCTACATGGCAGGTCCTCAACTTGGCAAAATTATAGGCAAAGTGGTTAAGTGAAGTACAGAAGCTCAATTTAACTCCAAAGAATCTTCTGTTTGCCCCAATTCCCTGAAAATCTCAGTTAAAAGCAAGCTCAAGTTCCCCAATAATCTCCTCTAGAATATATGGGGGGAAAGAGAGAGAGAAGAGAGGGTCAGAGAAAGAGAGAAAGACAGACAGATAGACAAAGACAGAGAGAGAGAGAAGAGACAGGGCTGAATTAGAGAGACCAGAGACGGGGCAGGACACTCCCGTGTTGGCTGACTCTCCCGTCCTTTCTGAAGCTTCCATAGAACGGCACGGCTCCTCCTTTTTCACAAGGCTGCCGAGCTGTTTGTGGTCAGATAATAATTTAAAAATTAATTCAGTCTAAAGGAATAAAGTTCCAACACATGCTATAATGTGGATGAACCTCAGAAACATGACTCCAAGTCAAAGAAGCCAGACACAAAAGGACACACGCTGTATGATTCGATTTATAAGAACTATCCAGTATAGGTAAAGCCCATAGAGAGAGAAAGCAGGTTAGTGGCTGCCAGGGCTGGGGGAGGTGGGAAGCAACTGCGTCATGGGGGTGGGGTTTTTTGGGGGGTGATAAAAACGTTCTGGGGGCTTCCCTGGTGGCACAGTGGTTGAGAGTCCGCCTGCCGATGCAGGGGACATGGGTTCATGCCCCGGTCTGGAAGGATCCCACATGCCGCGGAGCGGCTGGGCCCGTGAACCATGGCCGCTGGGCCTGCGCGTCCGGAGCCTGTGCTCTGCAATGGGAGAGGCCGCGACAGTGAGAGGCCCGCGTACCGCAAAAAAAAAAAAAAAAAAACGTTTTGGAACTAAAGAGAGATGGTGGCTGTGGGACACCTTGAAATTGCCACTGAATTAATTATTCACTTTAAAATGGTTAATTTTATGTGAATTTCACCACAACAAAAATTTAATTCAATCAAATTCTTTAAATTTAGGTATCTCATGCAATAGCTCATTTGTCGTTTTCTCAAACGATTAGCATCTGTACTCTGAAGCCGGGGACATCTGCTACACCATGGGAATCTGGTGGCTGGAACCTTCCACAAAAGTGTGACGGTGACTTGTCCTTTCAACTCAGATGATGCCATAAACCCAGATGAGAGAAAAATACTGGATATTTTACAGACCACTCCCCCACCCCAATGCATTAGGACTAAACAGAGGCAAAGGCTAATCTCAGCTGCTCTCCACCCCCTCTTGTAGAAAGGAGGCTCCAGAGAGGTTAAACATGCAAGAAGGGTCCCACAACACGTGTCCAGCCCAGAGTGGACTTCTGGCGACCTGGCTCTGTGGACCCAGAGCTTGACTCAGCATCCCTGTGGATACCTGTGCAGACCATAGCAAAGGCTGCTCTGTGGTCTGGGGGCTCTTGGGCCTGGCTACACACTAGGTTCACCTGGGAACTGCTGACATCCACCCCACACCAATTAAGCCTGATCTCCAGTATTCCAAAATGCCTGGGGAGGGAATTCTCTGGCGATCCAGCGGTTAGGACTCCACGCTTCCACTGCAGGGGGCACGGGTATGATCCCCGGTCGGGGAACTAAGATCCCTCATGCCACGTGGCATGGCCAAAAATAAAAACATGCCTGGGGATTTTTAAAAGCTCCTGCATGATTCTAACATAAAGCCAGGTTGAGTACCACTGACTGTGTTTCTCCTACTAGTATCCGGGATTTCAATCATCACCTGAATGCACCCAGGTCCAGAGAACGTGAGATGTCACTGCACAAACGCTCAGCCAGCACCTGTTTGACTCACCGAGCTAGTCAGCACTTGTATGACCACACAGCGGTTTGTCCCACTTTGTCCAAGTTACCTCCTGGACACTTTACTGAGGACTACTGAACCATCCTCATTGTTTCTGAATTAACTGCTTAGCTGGATTGTTTCCAAGCAAGATACAGGGCAGCCTCAGAATGCACAGCCTTCCCTGTGATGGCCTTTTGCACCCATGGTCTGTGGGCACAGTGATTCTTACAGACTCTGAATGTCATCAGAGCCCTGAGCCACTGGAGCCAGGGTCCCTGACAATCGTGGTCATGATGAAGGCTCTGTTTTTCAGGCAGACATGAACCAGCTCCTGAGTTCAGGGGTGAGGGCTGAGCCATCAGTCAGTGCCTGGGCCCTGACCACAGACGCCCCTAGGTGCTCTCAGGTTACAAGACCAAGACAGCTTCTTTGGGTGGCCACAAATGACCCCATCCCTCAAGCAAGAAGCCAAGAACCAAGGTAATCATACACCACATAGAATAAAATAACTTCTTACCGAAATACCTGGCTGCAAACGTTCTTCTTTTGCTGGAAGCTGTCGGCAACATAACGAAGCTGGCAGTCTATGTGCAAATATCTTGTATATCCTTTTTATAAAGAGCCAACCACATCCTCAAGCAGACACGCTAATTCTTGTTTTCCAGTAACAGGAGATCAGCATCTATAGAAGAGAAATATATTTAGAATGCCCTTTATCTGGTGTTTTCTTGGGTTTCCAACAAGAAGCCTCACTGTGAGGAATTAGTCCCTTTAATGCAAGTGTACCAGGGGTCTTGGGATGGCCTTGGGCAAGTCAGACCTCTGGGTATCAGTTCCTCAAATCTGTAAAATGGGAACAAGAATGGGAACAACCCCTCAGAGTGAACGATGGGTCAACGAGATGGCGGGTATAAAACAGCAAAGCCCTCCACACGTCAGATGCTATGTTTGATCTTTTCAATCAGATGGCCTGGATTTAAAAGGAGCTGTGTTTTCCAGAGAGCTTCAAAACAGCTACAAACAATAACCTGCAAACGTGCAATGTGACTTCCAGGACTCTCACCTGATGTGCATGGCAGTCCTGTTAGTGGAGAGACGGAGGATGCGGACCCCACCCCTAGATGGAGAAACAAAGCCCCAGCAGCACCCGTGGCAGACCCCCACCATGGTACACTGCTGCTAACGGCATGGCTTCTCATTCTATTTCTGGAAATTTAGCGTCATTATTTCATAATTTACAGTTGTGGAAAGTGGAAAAGAAAAATCCTGATTAGGAAACAGCCAAGTGACATTTATGAAGCCCTCAACATCATTGACATCGTGGTCTTGGCAATCTAAGGGACAGGCAGCTCCCGGGGTGGGGGGGGGGGTCAGTGTTATCGTGTTTAAATACACATGGAGTTTATACAGTCTGAGAAGCAGCTCTTGGTGGGGACACCCAACAGAATGTTCTCCCAACTACCCTTCTTATTTCCTTTGCTTCCCTGCCTCTGCTGTGTTGAGCTTGTTTCGTGTTTGTGATTATAGAACCAATCACTGTTATGCAGATAAAACAAGCATAGCCAGCACTCATTGTTGGCGTGTCCCCTCCACCCTGGGGCTGTGGGCTGCTGGACAGCACTCCGCAGGCTGCACTGGGGCAGTGTCACCTTGCTCCATGCCTTGGTGACCAGGCACAGCTCCTGCTGCTGGTGTTCTGAGGGGAGCATTAGGACAATCCAGTGGAGGGGCCAAGCTGCGCACTGGGGAGTGACCTGGGGCAGCTGGGAGCAGAAGCTGGTGGGTGAGAGCAAAACTGCTTGAAGAGAACAACAAAGCCCCAACCAGAGATGCCGGTGTGCCCTTGGGCCCAAGTGAACGGTGGTTTGGCTTGCAAAGGGAAGCCGGGGCAAAAAGCAGAGTGAGAAGAGTGATGGAGCCCAAAGTACAGAGGAGGCAACAGAGCAGAGCCAAGGAGCTAGAGGAGCGTCAAGCCTGAGACCCTTGGAACTGGGACAGACCTAAGAGGCCCTTGGGGACAGAGTGACATCTCTCTGTATACTCTAAGCATCCAGGGGTGGGAGGGTGACGGAGGGGGTGGGGAGTGAGAGGAAGAAGCCCATCCCATGACCCCATGACCTAGTGTAGTAAGGGCTTTAGAGTTTAAAAATCTGGGTCCATGTCCAGGTCCAGGTTTTTTTTTTTTCCCTAGTAGTGTGAATCTGGATGTGTAGCTGAAATAGGGTTACCAGATTTAGCAATTAAAAATACAGAATGCCCAGTTATATTTTTAGTATAAGTGTGTTACAAATATTTCATGGGACATAATATCTACTATAAAGGTATTCCTGGTTGATATTCATTGTTGATAACTGATCTGAAATTCTGATTTAACTGGGTGTCCTATATTTTAGCTGGCAACCTATATTTTAGCTGGTTACTCAGCCTTCTGAGTATCCATTTTAGCTTTGGTTAAAAGAGGATGATCAGGTAAGAATCTTTCAGTTTCTGGAAAAAAAAGACAATCAAAATTGGCTTAAAAGATAAGGGGGTATATTTTGGCTTCTTTAGTGAGAAAGTTCTTGTGATATGGACTTCAGGTATGGTTAGATCCAGCAGCTTGACAATGTCAACCAAATCAGGTTTTTTGGGTTTTTTTTTTTCTTCCAGTTCTCTTGTTTGCTTCCTGAGGTGTCTGCTTCATCTTCATCAAGGTTGCCTTATTATTAAAAAAAATGCTGGAGGTGGAGATCAAGGTGGTGGAATAGAAGGACCTGGAACTCACCTCCTCCCACAGATACATCAAAACTACATCTACATGTGGGACAATTTTCACAGAATACCCACTGAACACTGGCAGAAGATCTCATATAACCAAAGCTGCAAGAAAGATCACCACGTAATCGGGTAGGAAGAAAGAAGAAAAAGGAATTGGGATAGGACCTGTGCCCCTGGAAGGGAGCTGTGGAAGAGGAAATGTTCCCTCACCCTGGGAATGCCCTTCACTGGCTGGGAGATCAGCCAGGACAGATAGGGAGCTGTAGAGGCTCAGAGAAGAATGCAGCAGCCAGTTTGTGGCAGGCAGGGCAGAGACAAACCAGCACAGATGGTCCTGGCCACCTTGCTGCACGTCCTCCCAGCCCGAGTCGTGCACCTGCTGGTGTGCACAGTGGCTGGATGTGGAAACTCGAGCTTCAGTGGACAGACCAGGGGAGAGGACGTGATGTGGCTGCATGGAGACAGCCCAAAGGGCCTGGAGTGTGGCCAGGCTGCAACTGGGGGTGTGTGCAGGACAGGACCCAGGTCCACCTACGAGCCCCATTGTCAATGCATGTGAAGGGCGAGTGGCTGGCCCCACCACAGCAGCCTCAGCACGCTCAGAGCAGGCGGCTCCACCGCCAGGAGATCTGAAAGCACGCAGGCTCTGGCAGGCTGCCCACATGTGGAGGTGGGGCTGAAATCGGAGCCAATTCCCCATGAGTGCACAACTTGGAAAGCGGGGCTGAAATCTGAGCTGGTTCCCTGCAGCTGCAAGATTTAGGTGGAGACGTGTGAGTGCAGCACCTGCAGGACATCCCAGAGGATTACTGGCGCTCCCCTGGCTAGGATGGGTCTGACATCAGCAGTGGTGGGTTTTCTGGGTACACACACTCAGAAGCTGATTCCCAGCACTCCCATGGAGGGTCTGGGTGAATGATTACAGTGGGTGCTGGTGGATCTGTGCCAACGGCTTTGTCAGCACAGCGCCTGAGGGACATCCGGGCTGATTGCCTGTGTTCTCATGGCTGAAGTGAGGCTGAGGGAAGTGCCAACAACAGTGTACTTTGTGAGCACACACAGTGGGTGACAGGTGACAGCACAGAGCATATGTCCCAGTGGACATCTCCTGTGGAGGAATACTCAGTGGCTCCACCCCCAGCAGGAGCGCTCCAGTCCCACCTACCTCCCACTGAAGCTTAGAACCAGATCTGGGGGCTTCTACTCCAACAACTGGGGAGCAGACCCTGCCCCAACAGGGCTGTGACAACCATAGAGCAAAGAGGAGGCCCTGCTCAACATCCAGTTCAGGCTCTGGTCACCACAACACCAATCACATCCCCCATCAAGGGGATAATGGCCAGCACACCCTAAGGAAAGACATGGCAGGCGTCCATACCAAAAAGCCCTCGCACCAAAAACATTAGACTCACGAAGGCTACACAGGGACACTCCCACATAAAAACAGCCCTTCAAGCCTACAGTAGATGACTGTTTCTCCTAAACTCAGAGTCAGAGAAATATAAGTAAAATGAAGAAGCAGAGGAACCGCTCCCAATTAAAAGAATAAGAGAATTATCCAGAAAAAAACAAACAATGAAACAGACCTCTCCAGTCTGCTAGACCCTGAGTTCAAAAAGGAGGTAATAAAAATATTGAAGGGATTAAGAAAGGCTATCAATAGAAACGCAGATCACTGTAACAAGGAACTAGGAGCTATAAAGAGGAGCCAGTCAAACTTAGAAAACTCAATTGCCAAGATGAAAACCAAGCTAAAGGCAATAAATAGTAAACTAAATAATGCAGAAGAATGAATGAGTGGTCTGGAAGATAGAATAATGGAATCACCCAATCAGAACAGCAGACAGAAAGACAAATTTTAAAAAATGAAAGCAATATATGAAACCTATGGGATAATATAAACATGCCAATCTATGCACAATAGGGATTCAGAGGAGAAGAAAGAGAAAAGGGGATCAAAAATGTATTTGAAGTAATTATAGCTGAAAAATTCCCAAACCTAAATAAGGAAACAGATATCCAGGTACAGGAAGCACAGAGGGTTCCAAACAAGATGACCCCAAACAGACCTATACCAAGACATATTATAATTAAAATGGCAAAATTTAAAGATAAAGAGAGGATTCTAAAGGCAGCAAGAGAAAAACAAAGAGTTAGTTACAAGGGAACCCTGATAAGGCTATAAGCTGATTGCTCTACAGAAACATTGCAAGCCAGAAGGGAGTGACAAGATACATTCAAAGTCCTGAAAGGGAAAAACCTGCCACGTAGGATACTCTACCCAGCAAGATAATCATTTAGAATAGAAGAAGAAATTATTTTTCAGACAAGTAAAAACTAAAAGAATACAGCAATACTAAACCTGTTCTAAAAGAAATATTGAAAGGTCTTCTTTAAATAGAAAAGAAACAAGAATCTATAGGAAACAGAAAATCACAATAGGAAAAACAAATATATAAAAGGATTGTAGATCACTTAAGTAAACAAGTACATAGATTTTTAAAAAATCAAAAAATTTTGTGAAAGCAATTATAACTATAATGAACAGCAAAAGGATAACATTAAGATGTAAAACAGGACTTCAAAGTCATAAAATGTGGGGGAGGGGAGTAAGAAAGTGTAGGGTTTTTGTAGAAAGTGTTTGAGCTTATATAAACATCAGTGTAAACCAAGTAGCTATAGTAATGGCTTAACATACTTGAAAACCAGGGTAACCACAACTCAGAAACATATAATTGATTCACAAAAACCAAAAAGAAGAGAAAAGCATAATACAAAAGAAAACCATCAAACCACAAAAGGAAAAACAAAAAGATAAAGAAACAAAGAAGAAATACAAAGAAATGAAGGAATCAATTGGAAAACAAGGTTCAAAATGGCAATAAATACATACTTATCAATAATTACCTTAAATGTTGATGGACTAAATGCTCCAATCAAAAGACACAGAGTAGCAGACTGGATAATAAAACAAGAGCCTACAATATGCTGCCTACAAGAGACCTACCTTAGGGCAAAGGACACACATACATTGAAAGTGAGGGGAGGGAAAAAGATATTTCATGCAAATGGAAATGACAAGAAAGCAGGGGTAGTAATACTCATACCAGACAAAACAGACTTTAAAACAAAGGCCATAAAGAAACACAAAGAAGGACACTATATGATGATAAAAGGATCAATACAAGAACAGGATATTATACTCATTAACATATATGCACCCAATAGGAGTGCCCAAGTACATAAAACAAATACTAACAGAAATAAATGGAGAAACTGATAGGAATACAATAATAGTAGGAGACTTTAACACCCCACTGACATCAATGGACAGATCTTCCAGACAGAAGATCAATAAGGCAACAGAGATCCTAAATGACACAATAGAATAGTTAGACTTAATTGATATTTTCAGGATATTACATCCAAAATAAGCAGAATACACTTTCTTTTCAAGTGCACATGGAACATTCTCTAGGATGGACCACATACTAGGACACAAAACAAGCCTTAACAAATTTAAGAGGATAGAAATTAGTTCAAGCATCTTTTCTGACCATAATGGCATGAAACTAGAAATGAACCACATAAAGAGAAAGGAGAAAAAAAACAATTACATGGAGACAAAACAACATGCCACTAAAAAACCAATGGTAACTGATGAAATCAGAGGAAATTAAAAAATACCTTGAGAATAATGACAATGAAAACTCAACCATACGAAATCTATGGGATGCAGCAAAAACAGTACTAAGAGGAAAGTTTATAGTTATACAGGCCTTCCTCAAAAAATAAGAAAAATCTCAAATAAACAACCTAACCTATCACCTAAAAGAATTAGAAAAAAAGAACAAACAAAACCTGAAGTCAGCAGAAGAAGGAAATAATAGAGGTCAGAGAGGAAATAAATAAAACAGAGATTTAAAAAATAGAAAAAAAAATCAATAAAACCAAGAACTATTTTTTTGAAAGGATAAACAAATTAGACAGACCTCTGGGCAAGCTCACCAAGAAGAGAAGAGAGAGGACCCAAACAAAAAAATAAGAAATTAAAGAGGAGAAATAGCAACCAATACTGCAGGAAAAAAAAGAGAGAATATTATGAACAATAATATGCCAACAAATTGGACAACCTAGAAGAAATGTACAAGTTTCTAGAAACATACAGCCCACCAAAACTGAATCAAGAAGAAATAGATGATTTGACAGACTGATCACTAGAAGTGAAATAGAATCTGTAACAAAATAACTCCCTGCAAATAAAAGTCCAGAACTGGATGGCTTCACTGGGGAATTCCACCAAACATACAAAGAGGAACTTATACTGATCCTTCTCAAACTATTCCAAAAGACAGAAGAGGAGGGAACACTCCCAAAGTCATTTCATGAAGCCACCATCACCCTGATACCAAAACCAGAAAAAGATGCTACAAAAACAGAAAACTACAGGCCAATATCTTTGATGAATCTAGATGCAAGAAATCCTCAATAAAATATTAGTAAACCACATCTAAAAACTTATAAAAAGGATCATACATCATGATCAAGTTGGATTAAACCTAGGGTCACAAGGATGATTCAACATATGCAAATCAATCAATGTGATACATCACATCAACAAAAGAAAAGACAAAAACCACATGATCATCTCAATAGATGCAGAAAAAGCATTTGATAAAATTCAACATCCATTAATGATAAAAATACTCTCACCAAAGAGGGTATAGAGGGAACATATCTCAACCTAATAAAAGCTATTTATGACAAACCCACAGCCAACATAATACTCAACAGTGAAAAGCTGAAAGCCTTCCTGCTAAAATCTGGAACAAGACAAGGATGCCCACTCTCACCACTTCTATTTAACATAGTATTGGAGGTCCTATCCACAGCAATCAAACAAGAAAAAGAAACAAAAGGTATCCAAATTGGAAGAGAGGTAAAATTGTCATTATATGCAGATGACATGATATGATATATAGAAAACCCTAAAGACTCCCCACAAAAACAACTAGAATTGATAAATAAATTTAGCAAAGTAGCAGGATACAAGATTAACATACAGAAATCTGTTGCATTTCTTTACACTAACAATGAAATACAGAAAGAGAAAGTAAAAAAAAAAATCCCTTTTAAAATTGCAAAAAAAAATACTTAGGAATAAACCTGACCAAGGAGATGAAACACTTATATGCTGAGAACTATAAAACATTGATAAAGGAAACTGAAGATGATTCAAAGAAATGGAAAGATATTCCATTCTCTTGGATTGGAAGAATCAATATTGTTAAAATGGCCATACTACTCAAAGCAATCTACAGATTTAATGCAAGCCCTATCAAATTATCTGTGACATTTTTCACAGAACTAGAACAAATAATCCTAAAATTTATATGGAACCACAAAATACCCAGAGTTGCCAAAGCAATTCTGAGGAAAAAGAACAGAGGTTGGAACCATAACCATCCCAGACTTCAGACAGTATTACAAAGCTACAGTAATCAAAACAGCATAGCATTGGCACAAAAACAGACACATGGATTAACAGAACAGAATAGAGAGCCCAGAAATAATCCCACACACCTACAGTCAATTAATCTTCAAAAAAGGAGGCAAGAATATACAATGGAGATAAGAGAGTCTCTTCAATAAGTGATGCTGGGAAAACTGGACTGCTACATGCAAAAGAATGAAATTAGAACATTCTTTAATACCATAAACAAAAATAAATGCAAAATGGATTAAAGACCTAAATGTAAGTGTGGATACTATAAAACTCCTAGAGGAAAACATAGATAGAACAATCTTTGACATAAATTGACGCAATATTTTTTTGGATCCATCTCCTAGAGTAATGGAAATAAAAGTAAAAATAAACAATTGGGACCTAAGTAAACTTAAAAGCTTTTGCACAGCAAAGGAAACAATAAACAAAACAAAAAGACAACCTACAGACTGGGGGAAAATATTTGTGAATGATGTGATTGACAAAGGATTAATTTCCAAAATATACAAACAGCTCTTATGGCTCAATATCAAAAAAACAAACAACCCAATCAAAATATGGGCAGAGGACCTAAATAGACATTTCTCCAAAGAAGACATACAGATGGCCAAGAGGCACGTGAAAAGGTACTCAACGTCGCTGATTATTAGAGAAATGCAAATCAGAACCACAGTGAGGTATCACCTTACACTGGTCAGAATTATCAAAAAGTCTATAAATAATAAATGCTGGAGAGGGTATGGAGAAAAGGGAACCCTCCTACACTGTTGTTGGGAATGTAAACAGTCACTATGGAGAACAGTATGGAGGTTCCTTAAAAAACTAAAAATAGAGTAGCATATGATCCAGCAATCCCACTCCTGGGCATGTATCTGGAGAAAACCATGGTTCGAAAGGGTATATGCACCCCAATGGTCACTGTAGCATGCTTTACAATAGCCTAGACATGAGAGCAACGTAAATGTCCATCGACAGATCAATGGATAAAGAAGAGGTGTCATATATATATATATATATGTGTGTGTGTGTGTGTGTGTGTGTATATACATTATATGTGCATCTGTGTATATATGATGGACTATTACTCAGTCATAAAAAGAATGAAATAACGCCATTTGTAGCAACATACATGAACCTAGAGATCACCATACTAAGTGAAGTCTGACAGAGAAAGACAAATATATGATCTCACTTATAGGTGGAATCTAAGAAAAATGATACAAATGAACTTACATACAAAACAGAAACAGACTCACAGACATAGAAAGCAAACTTATGGTTACCAAAGGGGAAAGGGTGAGGGGAGGGATAGATTAGGAATTTGGGATTAACAGATTCACACTACTATATATAAAATAGATAAACAACAAGGTCCTACTGTATAACACAGGGAACTATATTCAATATCTTATATTAACCTATAATGGAAAAGAATCTGAAAAAGAAGATATATATATATATAAACACAACATTGTAAATCAACTATACTTCAATTAAAAAAAAGGTGTCAAGGTAATTCAGTGGGGAAAGGATAGTCTTTTCCATAAATGACGTTGTAACAGAGACACAGGGAAAAGAATGAACACCATGCACAAAGACTAACATGAAATGAAGCATAGACCTAGACATAAGCGCTAAAATTATTATGCTTCTAAAACAGTGCTACCCAATAGAAGTATAATCTGAACCACAAATCTGAGCCATAGATACAATTTAAAACTTTTTAGTAGCCACATTAAAAAACATAAAAAGTAATGGGTGAAAATAATTTGGATACCTTATTTAAGCTAAACCATTCAAAATACTATAATTTCATCATGTAAGCAATAAAAAGATTATTGATTAGGAAAAAAAATGCTGAACACCAACTTCAGGAGCTACCTCCTGCATGTCTAGAGGTAAGAAAAAACATATCTCCCAGTGTCTCTCTCAGAAGCGCTGGGGTTTCCCTCTCTATTTCTCCAAACAGCTCTTCCCTCACGGCCTTGACTGGGCAAACAATCTATCCCTGAAGCAATCCTGATGGTTGGGGAATAAGATGCGTTGATTGCCTAAAGCAACCTGGTCTCATCCCAGGAGCTGGGTGGAGTTGGCTTCCACAAAGCACCTGTGCTGGTACAGGATCCGTGTAGATGCTAAAAATAGATGTCAGGGTACTGTGATCAAGGGGAGGGGGGAAGGGCTCAAAAAATACAATGCCCACTGCAGGTTGCTCTAAGATAAATGACACTGACCCCCCAGGCGTGTGTGTGTGTGTGTGTGTGTGTGTGTGTGTGTGTGTGTGTGAGTAACAATGTTAGTTCTTCCCCTTGGACGTGTTGTTTGCCCTTCCTTTCCTCCCCAACCGCTACCCTTCTCCTGGCTACCCAATCTCAGCTCTGCCACCACACAACAGAGGCCTCCCTGGTAGACAGTGAGCGGGGCCTCTGTCCTGTCTGTGCCACATGCCCTGGGCAAGTCCCTGCCCCTCACTGCCCACCTGCATCATGGGGGGAGTATATATGTGTATGAGTGTGAGTGTGGGAGGTTTGATTATACCGGCAGGGCTCTGGTTGGAGGAGTGATCTTCACTGACCTCAGTCTGCAGCAGGATGACAAGGCCCTGGGGCGTGGGCATCTGCTTTGGGGAAAACATGGGTGGAAGGGCAGGTATGGTGGGTTCTGCTCTCCAGCTGGGGGAGAGCGACCTCAGGGCAGAGTGTGGCGGGGGGAGAACCGCTCTCCAATCACCTACCCCAGCCCTTGCCTGCCCCTCATCTGCCTTTCTCAGCAGCTGTGCTCCAGTGCAGGCCACAGCCCAGCTTAGCTCAGCACAGTAGGGGCACAGCTTCCAGGCCTGCCGTGAAGGGCAGTCTTGGAGAGCAAGCTGGGGGATGACTCAGCCAGGAGCAGCTCTGGTTGGTACCGGCCACACAGCAAACGGGCTCACCGTGAGGGTGGGTGCTGGGAACACCAGGTCTTCCTGAACTCAGGCCAGTGTGCCCTGTACCTGGGCATCACCCCACCCACAGGCATTATTACTAATGACAGCTAGCACTGAGTAGGCACTGACTGTAGACCAAGCACATTAACCTGACAGCACCCAGAGGTGAATATTTCAGTGGAATTGCGAGTCATCCCAAGTCACACAGTTTAACATGGTGAAGATGGGGGTGTGATTCAAACCCAGATGGCTCTGGCAGTCACTGCCACCGCATTCTCCAAACTTAGACAGAGGGACCCTGTTGTCCTGGACTGGCCTAGGTGTTCACCCTATGCTTCCTCATTCATCTCCCACAGGGCCCCCCGCTGCCAGCGTGTGTGAGCACGGGGTAAAGAGTACCCCATCACCGTGTGGGCATCTGGGCCCGGCAGGCAGGGGGAGGCCCAGGCTTCTAGGAAAGCTGCCTGGGTGTTGCCCGGCCAGGGGTCTGCTCACCTGGTACAGGGGAGCCGGACACCTCCATTTCTGCTGCCCAGAGCCTGCCGGGGGTTCCCTCTTCAAGACACTGCCTGGAGGAAGCGACCGGGCTCCCTTCCCCCTCTTCTCACCCCGGAGGCCCTGCCATGGCCTTGGCCCTGCCCCCGGCCCCCATGTGACCAGCGGGAAAGGGAGGAGGGCAGGACAAGGAGGAAGCTGCCCAGGCCGAGCATCATCGGTCAGATCCAGGCTCCCTGGCTCCTCGGGGCCTCTGGGGATGGTGCGTTGATGGCCGTCCCTGGTCTGCTAAGAGGCTGCAGCAATCTCGTCTCAGGAAACGTTCCACGGGTGAGGCTGACCTCCGCCAGGAAGGGCTGTGACAGGGCGGCTCTCGGTCTCTGGCCTGGGGTTTGACTTGGTACAGAGCGCCGCCTGGTGGGCACCAGCGGCACTGCCTCCCACGGCCCTGGACCCCTCCCTCGCAGCCCCATCTCTGCATCCTTCCCCGCCTCTGGACCCGCAAACGCTAACTCGCCCCACCCTCATCTGTAGCCTCACCTTTCTTGGGGCCATGCGCGGCCCTCGCAGGTTGTACAGGATTCCTGGGGCTTCCTATACGGTCTTCCTCCGAGCAGCTGAATTCCGCGCAGCTGATCCAGTCCTGTCTGGAGTACGAGGAGGAAGTTGGGGCTGGAGAAGTCATTAGCAGCGGAGGAGCCCTCAGGTGGCAGAGGGAGGAGCTGAGCCACTTCCCAAAGTTACAGCATCACCCACATCTCCCCACTCCGTGGACTGGGAAGCAGGTCAGAAAGGTTCAGTCCACTTCCCAAGGTGACAGATTACATCGCTGAGATTTGAAACCAAAGCCCGCTGATTCGAAAGGTTTTGAAAGCCAAGGCCAAGGAAGGAAGCAGGCAGATGGCCCTCAGTAACCTGCCTCCCAGTTGGGCTCTGGCGGGCAAAGAGCCCCCTTCTCCGAGAGTAGACCGGCCTCCCCCTCACCTGGACTCAGAGTGGCTCCTCACTCTTGTTCTCCCTGACCAAAGCAGGTGCGGAGCTGGCCATGGACTGGTAGCCTTGGAAGCCTGATTCGGCATCTGGGCGGAGTGGGGCCTGGGGTGGAGGCTCGGCCAGTTCAGCCTCAGGAAGGTGATGATGGCAGAGGCGGGTGATCACCCATCCTAAGCACTGGGATAACCTCTCGCCAGTCCTTGGAGACTGCTGAGAGTGGGGCAGGGTGCGCCATGGTGGAGGGGAGTTGCTGGCACAGGTAAGGTGGCATACATCCTGCTGCAAGGCCAGAGCTCAGGGGTCCTGAGGAGCCAAGTGTAATGTCCTGCTCTTGGACCTTCCCATGAGGGACTCAGTTGGAAAGCAGAAGACTAGGCCTCCTCTGTGCTTGCACTGCTGAACAGAGAGTTCAGCCCTGCTGGGGGAGGCAGTGGAGCTGGTGTGGAAGGAACGAGCGGGCTGGAGTCAAGCAAAGTTGAATTTGAGTCCTGCCATGGACACTTAGCTGGGTCACTGAGTAAGTTACACTGTTTCTCTCTGCACCCCATTCCCAATCTGTAAAATAAGGATAATAATACAGCTGACTCCAGGGTCTGTTGTGAGAATTAAGGAAAGTAAGTCATGCAAAGAACTCTGCTAAGTGCTTCCCGCTGGTCCTCACAGCCACGATGCACCAGCACTTAACAGGGATCCAGGAAGGGCTCATTTCCTGCATATTTCTCCATCAGCGGCAGCAGCATTAATTAGGGCAGGGTTCGGTTCCTAAACTGGGTTTCCCGCACAGTTTAATAAATTCTGCATTTTAATTTAACACAATAAATTAAAAAGTAAGCCCTTTTTAGAAGGTGGGATTACCACCTGACACTCAAACACTCCCAGGTGATTTTAATGCCTGAGTTTGCATTTGTATTAAAACCAAATTGGCAGCAAGTGACGGAGAACGTGTCTGTCGTCAATGTTTAGCACGTTGGGCCCTGGTGAAGTGGGTTCCTGGGGGAGCCAGCAGCCAGATTGTGGCTGCCTCTTGGGAGAGTTTTCTGGGGCCTCCCAGGTGACTGGGTGGGGACCCACAACCCTCACCAGGAATCAGTCATCATCACTGAGATAACTGGCTTCCATGAAATTAGGGTTCTGTATAGGGGCTCTGAGGGCTTGGAAGTCCCCAGAAATCAGGGTGGCCACACAAAAATCCTCTGGAGGCCTCTGTTCAGTGAGCCATTGAACCCCAGCAGTCACAAATTCAGCCCGAACCACACTGTAAATCACATTTAATTAAGAGTTCCTAGGGGATATTTTGTTTTTACCTAGCAAAGTTTTGTTTTTCTAGTTGTTATAAGTTATAAGCATAGGGAGGCTACATATTGTTTTATGAGTGTATTGAAGTTGATGCTGGAGCCCAGGGGTTGCTTCCCCCTTCTTTTGGAGAGGCTTCCCATTATTGGGTAGAAGAAACACAGAACTAATTATAAACGGGTACTGAGCAATCCTGACTGTAATTGGCAACTGTGGCCACAAGATGGCGCTCTCAGCACACTGCTTCCGGCATTACTGGGTTTTCCAGCTGCGCATGGCCACCAGTCTGAGGAGGCCCTTCCTCGGAGGACGGGAGGTATCTGCCTCAGGGGGCTCAGGGGAGTCACCTGCAGAGCACACAAGGGAAACACATACTTCTGGGGGGGTCAGGGCTGGGACTAGGGTAAGGCAAGTGAGGCATCTACGGTGCAAACTTTAAGGAGGCAGTGAGTGCCTCACCCTCGTCCAGGCCCTGGGTCTACTGAGCTGGGATGTGTATGTGAGTAGTGACATGGGCACTGGAGAATGGTCCCCAAGACCTTAGGAGAGAGGAAGATGCTTCTGCCATAGCTCTGGTCAGGTGGGGCCCTCCTAGCTGGGGCACTAAGTTTCCTTGTCTCCCCAAGATGGTATGGCCAGGGAAATCAGATGTACTTTCTGGGAGGGAATTAAGAGGAATGGACAAGGTGCTCCCCATCCCGGATCCCACTCGAATCAGAGGCAAGTGTGTGTGGTGAGCAGAGAGGCCAGCAGGGTGTGGCAGCTGAGCAGAGCGCTGGCCTGGAGGCCCCTATCCCGCCTGCAGCTCAGGCTTGCCCCAGCCTTTCATGGCTCCCACTGGATAGAGGAGGAACAGCTGTGCTCCAACAGAGGCACGAGACCCTGGCACCTGTGGCAGGTGGGTCTCTGCCCAGGGTCTAGGTCCTCGGTATCACTGGTGACACTGCCCACAATGCAGTGGGCAGTGTGGCCCCTGGAAGCTGGGTGAGGAGAGCTGATTTGTGAAGGAAGCATGGGATGCCAGGTATACAGGTGGATGTAGAAATCAGCAAACATGTTGGTAAGTCTAAATCATCATTATGTATAAAAGAAATGAGCGTAATGAATTAAGGTGGGGTGTGAAGAACAGGGTGGAACTAAAATCACATACGACACAATAGCCAATACTGAACACAGTAACATGTGCAACAAGAGTGGGGAGAATCAGAGCATTCCGACTCCTGGGTACTTGGGGCTTTAGCTCCGGATGAGCACTGTCCAATACAGATACACTGTGGGCCACACATGTAATTAAAACTTTTC
Source organism: Orcinus orca (assembly GCF_937001465.1). Taxonomy (NCBI): domain Eukaryota; kingdom Metazoa; phylum Chordata; class Mammalia; order Artiodactyla; family Delphinidae; genus Orcinus; species Orcinus orca. Next base: position 43,822,386 of record NC_064572.1, read on the forward strand.
TAGCAGAAAGAAACTGTATGCCAAGATATACCTAAAACACAAGAACAGAGAAATACTGAAAATACATGAATTGGATACACCAGCCAAAGAATAGCTAAAAGAAAACTTCGTAGTAATATTAATATAAGACATTGACAGATTAAGGAAAAGGGTTTATTGAGAATAAAGATTGTCAATATAAGATGATAAAAGAAACAAGTCACAGAGATGCGAAGGTCTTGAATCTATAAACACCTAACAATAAAGCTTGAAAGTTAGAAAACAAGCAAACACAAACCTATGACATAATGAGGAGAATTTGACAAATTCACAACCTTAGTGGAAAACCTAGAGGTCAATCTGACCCACTCCATGAGTAAGCCTTACAATTACTTCTACTTCCAAGGTACATGCAAATCCATCCTTTTCTCTCCATCCCCACTATTATCCCCCTAGGCAGGCCACCACCATTTCTTTTTTTCTTTTTTCTTTTTTTTTTTGGTTGCACCGTGTGGCATGTGGGATCTTAGTTCCCAGACCAGGGATCAAACCCGTGCCCCGTGCAGTGGCAGTGCGGAGTCTTAACCACTGGACAGAGAGGGAAGTCCCAGGCCACCACCATTTCTTGTCTGTCCTTATACAGGAACTTCCTCACTGGCTTCCACACATGCCCTGTTATCCTCAGGCTGTTCTTCATACAGCAGTAAAAAGTAAATTGGAAAAATATTTTACTATTAACATGCTTCCCATCATGCAAGTCTCAAGTCCAAACTCCCCTCCAGATCTTAGAAGGGCCCCCCAGAGGGCTCCTTGCCTGTTTCTTCCACTTGTCCCCACACCCTCCACTCCCCACACACCTGGCCAGCATTATGCTCTGGGTGTACTGGCCACTTAACTCCTTTTCTGCCCCAGGTCCTTTGCATCTGCTTCTCCCCCTTTTTGAAATTCTCCACACATAGTCTCTCAATAAACACTTTCAGTTTGTTGAATGAACAAATACATACTAATCTGTTAACATAGGGATTTTAAAAGTCCTTATTTAATAGCTGAGGCCCAGAAAGACTGAGTGTATTTTTCAATATAGCATATTTGGCTATAGGGATATAAACCTAGTGGTTCCAGCAAATCACCAGAGATGAGCTCTGGCTGTACCATTGTGGGCTACACACATGGTCCTGCATACATCACTGTGTCCAGGGGAGAGAATAATTTTATCTAATGGGCCTTGGTCATGTGTCCATCCACTGCCAAGAGGTGAGATCAGCTCCAACCAAACCCATGGAGTGAGAATGCATGAAGAGAGGCTCCCTAAACAGCTATATTTGTAATAGCCCCAAACAGAAAACATTCAAGGTAAACAGGCAAATAGTAAAACAGTGGTCCATCCATGCCATGGAACCCTACTTAGCAATAAAAAAGGAAGAACAATTGATACACACAACAACATAGAAGGATCTCAAGGGTATTATGCTGAGAGAAAAAAGCCAATCTCAAAAGGTCATATACTGTATGATTCTATTTATATAACATTCTCAAAATGACAAGATTGTGTACATGGAAAGCAGGTTAGTGGTTGCCAGGGGTTAAGGAATCCAGAGGGCAGGAGGTGGGTGTGATGAAATAATTCTGTATCTTGGTGCTTACAGAAATCAACACATGTGATAAAACATCAGAGAATGATATCCATTGTACAAACACCAGTTTCCTGGTTTTGATACTGCACTATATTTACTTGAGATGTAGTCATTGGGGGAAACTGGGGAAAGGGCATGTGGGACCTCTCTGGATCATTTTTGCAACTTCCTACGAATCTATTATCATTTCAAAATAAAAAGTTTAAAACATAGAACACAAAATAGTGAATACTCACTAAGAGCACCTATATACATTCCTAATTTATTATGTATGCACATAGAAAAGTCTTCTTAGGATGTTAAGACTTTGCTAATATATATTATTTATCATACTTTTAAAGATTTCTCTAAAGATCAAAAAGCAAAACATATATGATAATTAGTGAATATAATTCCCCTTCTCCCATCAAGAGGCGGGACGTGATGCTGAGACATTTCTGCACATAGCCCCTAAGAAGCCTGTCAGCTTCACTTTCTCTCCCAGGAAGTCAGTTGCTCTGTTGTAAAAGGCATGTGTTAAAGTCCAAGAGTGATGAGAGGCCATGTGGGAAAAGAGAGGCTGCCAGGAGCACTGAGGCACCAGTCGTGTAAAGCTTCCTGGATATTCCAGCCCCTCCCAGCCCCCAAGTGAATGCAGGTGGCGGCTCCCAGCCCACACTAAGTGGAGCAGAACTGCCCAGCTGAGCCCTGCCTGCTTCCTGTCCTGCAGAATCGTGAGACGCAATACACAGCTGTTATTTTAAGCCATTATATTTTGTCATACACCAGTAGATATCTGAGACACTCTTCGATAAAACTTGGAGAAATTTAACAATTAAATGTTTGATTGAGCATCTACTGTTTGTCAGGTTCTGTGCTTGGGGCAGGGGCTACAGAATGAATAAGAAAGAGTCCCTGACTCAAGAGCTCACAGACTGGAAAAGCAAGGAGGCAACTCTAACAGTGATTTGCAGAATGGATGAGCAGGGGGGCAAGTGTAGGGCGTTGCAGGGGGCAGAGGAGGAGAAAGCATTCTATCCCAGAAAGGCAGAAACCGGGATAAGATGTCTCTTCCTTTTGCTTCATCCAGCAATAACTACCAGGGGCACTTTGTGATATTTCCCTCTGGTATCTTATGTGGGTGGATTTTGCCATAGATGCAGTAACGATGCTGATTATAGATAACGTCAAAGACTTACCATGTGCCAGGTGCTGTGAATCACAATTGTTGTCCTCACAACCACCCACGAAGAAGGATATTGCTAGGGTCCCTGTACCAATGAGAAAGTTGAGGCTTAAAGAACTGAAGTTAGTTGCCCAAGGCAGCTAACAAGGGACAGAGGCAGGACTCAAACCCAGGTGCTCTGATCCCAGAGCAGGTGCTCACAGCCATGATGCTGCTAATCTGCTTTTTAAGTGAACATTATAAATCAAGCATTTCTTCATGGTGCTAAAAATAACATCTGAAATGGCATATTATGGACTGTATAATAGGTTATTTTAAAGTCTTCTGAAATTGAACATTTCACATTATTTCCAACATGCAGAGAGTGCATTTTCACACAAAGATTTGCTTTTGCATTTATGTCCCCCCCTCATTCCATTATTTTAAAAAAGATTTGAGGCCAATATGAAACAAGCCTTTTCTGAATAGTGGGTCATTTCCTTAGGATAGATTCACAGAAGGGTAAATAAAATACTTTTAAGTTTGGGGTTTCCTGAAAGGAATGTCTGGAAGGAAAGGGCAATCTCTGTGGGTCATAGTCACATCCACCCGTATTTGGAGCAATCGTTCCCACATTTCATGGCTCTCCAGAAGCACAGAGAGGTGCTTCAGCAGAGGACCCAGCCATCATGAGCTGTAATGAAACTGCCTGTCAGTGTTCCCTCAGAACTTGAAGTGAACCTGCGGCTGAGGTTTGAGAATTCAAATGTGCTCTCTGGGCTGGTACCTCTGTGTGTGAGCGGAAAGCAGAAGTGGCCTGCCTCTCCGCCTCTTCCCCATACTTCAGAATCAGGCCAGTCTCTGCAATGGCTCTGGTGCAGGCAGCTTCCCAGGGTCTATGGGGGAGCCTGGCAGTGGGTGACCATGGGTTGTTTGGGCCACAGGTTCTATTGGTAACTGGTGGTGGGGATGGGGACACCTCTCTTCAGGAGCAAGCACTGCCACTGTGCCTGCACATCCTCACGGATGCCCCAAGAGGCTGAGGGGCAGCGATCAGCAGCCCGTTTTCAGAGATGTGAAGGCAAAGGCTCAGAGAGGCGTGACCCGCCCTGTCAGCACTGCTGTTTCCCAGCTCTTTTCCCCTGTCCTCCATGAAGAGCCCTGGCTGTCCTTCTAATGAGTCCTATAGCCCCTGGGACCACACTGGCCCTGGAGCATGGGAGGAGGAGGCGTTTCTCTCCATTTCCTCCTAGTTTCTTATGTGATGTAATGGTAGGAGCAGCAAGCCTCTGAGACAGTGGTGTGCTGGTAAATGCTTAACAGTCGGTTCTCAACAAATGCACCCACGTATCCATCTGCCTAAGTTTATTATAAATCTTACTGACGTAAAGTATGTGTAGCACATAATTCACAAATAATAAGAAAAACATACAATTTTCGGTTGCAAATTCCATACAGCCAATTGATTCTTATAGAATACTTTTATTAATTTTTGCCAAACTCTTGACTCTGTAGCCAACCTATATAGTCTCAATTTAGCCATGATTTGACAGATGGAGTTGCATCCTAATCCACAAGGCTCTACCCCATCATTTATAGTCCTTAAATCTAATATGTAACCTACTGTTAAACTATTTCTCACCCTCATACAGATTATATTCCTTAAACTGAAACAATTTTCAGCTTTAGCACTAGGTATGTGAGAACTTGACTCCATTGTCAGTGTTCTGAGTGACTTTGCTGAATTGGATAATCATTTTCAGACACTGGAAAAATATTTCCTCAGTTTTTTTGGTGCTATTCACAACGTGATGGGTATAGACCCAGCACAATTTAAATTTAATCTGCATTAATAACACTTTCTCCACTAGTTAAGTCTAGTCAACAAAACAATAATTTAAGCACTTGTTTGTAGCATTTTCCAGTTTCCATGATGTAAATTCTCCCACCATGGTCAATTTCAAAGTACTGGCATGACGTCACTAAATGCAGAGCTGGGAGCTGTGCATCAGGGCACCATTATGGGGCTTGTCCGCCACACAGATGCATTAGGTGCTGGTGACCTCGACAGCACAAGAGCAAAAGGTAACAAAATGAGTTGATTTTAAGTACTTATTACCTTTGTTTTAAATATGGTTTGTTTATTGATAAGTTTATATAACATATAATTTAGCTTGAAAGTTGAATGACACAGGAGTATTTTTCTTCTCTCTGAGTCAATCCTGTTTCTGGGTTCTACAGTGAATATTATGATGGAAACCACCATATCATCAATGTTGTTTATTTGTTTTCTAGTTTTTAGAGTCAACATATTGACAAAGCAAGGAAGAGACTTCTAGTTAACTAACACAAACATTTTAAACCACCATGACAGGAATACAATAATATAAGAAACAAAGATAGGTGGAGGAGAGAATAAGGAAGGATAAACTAAGCTAGTATCCTTGTCTTGCAGAGTAGCAAATACTGTCTTAATTTAGTACATAGAAAAGTAAATATACTGTTTAAAGTCAGAAAGGCAATTACTAGAAAGAATTATAAAAATATAATGAACAAAGCTGGGAAGGCAACATTTGGAGGAATAAAATAAAAATATAATTACAAATCAGGAAGGAGTGTGGGAGAGGAAGAAGAAAATAGTGTAAGCATGCTAATTTTCTTATTTTTCATGTCTGCAGGTCTAAAGGTACCATCTAAAATGAATCCTAAAGTAGAAGTCTTAAAGTTGTAATGGTAACCATCGGAAGATCTAAAAGCAATCGCTTTTAGTGATTATTTGAGCAGAGGGGAGAATGATCGTGGACAAAGGGAAACTACTTTTTATGTTCTTATAAGCTGAATTTTATTTCCATGTGTAGGTATAATTTTATAAGTAAAAAAAGAAAACATAAGTACTGTTAAAAAAGCAACTTCTGCTTCCTCTGGTCTGGACTGCATACACTTTGCCGTAATCCCTTTTACAGCATAGTTTGCTTTCAACCACATGTGCAAACATCCTGAAAGTACTGCAGTCACATTTAATCCCTCTTTCCAGTTCCCAGGGCCTCCACCTTCGCCCTCCAGCCAGGGGGATTTGCTAGTTACACAGGGGAGTGCCCACATTTTGTGCTTGTCTACACCACACCTATTCATAACGGGCTAAACATTGCACTTGGCCATATGGTGCATTCTCACCATCTATTCCTCATTACCCTAAATTTATGTGAATGGAAAGGAAGGCCCAAGGCAGTTAGATGCCTTCATCAGAGTCCTACAGTTTAGTGGCTTCATTTGGCAGGTTCCTTTTCTCCACAGTGAAGGATTAAGACAGTTAAGGTAAGATAATATTGTCCAGGGCATCGTCCCTCCTCCCCCTCCAGGAAATGCAGTGCTTCCCCAAATAAGAAGTCGATGCCTCAGGCTCCCACCTTAGAGAACCTCAGGGCTCACGGCCCCCTCATCAGGGGGCAGCATGCAGCCTGGAGAGGGGGGTTTTCTTCCCAGCAATTCAGGGGCAGGGCGGTGTGGGGAAGGAAACCCCCTCTCTTATCTGTCCCTTGAGGTCCCTCGAACTGTACTCTGCAGAGAGTAAAGGATGTGCCCCCAGGTAGGGCCCTGGTGGGAAGGGGAGGGTGGCCTGACCTGCCAGCTTTACACACGTATTCTATTTAATTCTCATTAACACACAATCGGTATGAAACAGCTGTAACTGTCTTCATTTTCAGATGAGGAAACAGTCTCAGTGCAGTTAAGGAATATGCCAGAGATCACCTTTTCCCTCCTGCTCTCCCCGAACCGGCCCCCAGCAAGGTGTGGCCGGTCCTTGAGCTGTTCCTTCCTCTGTCAGGCCTCCTGGCTGCTGGGAATGACGCTCCCGGGAGGGAGAGGACGGGGTCCACACGAGCTCAGAGCCTCTGGTGGGAAATGTGGCCTCCCTGCTCCTGCTGGTGTGAGGAGCTCACCTTGCTCTCTTCCGCACCATCTTTTTCTGCAGGGCACATCCGGGAGCTGCGCCTGAGCGGAGGCCCACAGGGGCCACAGGCCAGCGGGCAAGGTGGCTGCTGAAGTGTGGAGCCAGCCCCACCTGCAGTCCCCCCCCCCGCCCACCTGCTTCCACTGTAACTGAAAGCTGCTGTCTGGAGGGGGGTGTGCCAGAGCAAAGGGGCCCCAGGACGGCTGTGGAAGCGTTGGGCTCTGCACCCTGTGGCAGAGGACCCGGGACCCGAGGAATGGCCCTGGGACGTGGAAGAGGATGCTTCCCTTCCTATTCATCATCTCATCCATCTTGGCAGGAGCTTGGCGGGAGGGAGGCTCCTCCGCACGGAGTCATCTGACCTTGACCAAGTTCACACCTCCAAGAACGGAAGCTTGGCCACCCTGCTCTTTCTGCTCCACCACCTTGCCTCTCGGTGCTGTTCTCAGGGGGAGCACTGCTAACCTCACCCAGCCCTTCTGAATCCACCAACCTCAGCCTCCCAGGCCTCGGGGTCCCTCTCCCCTCTTCCAGAGTCAAGCATGGCAACATCTCACTCAGCATCTCCTCCAGCTCAAGAAGAGGACGTGCATAGCTGTCTGGCAGTGACTGGCTGCAGGGCGACCTCTTTGGGGCACGAGCATCCGGCCAGGCTGGGGGCGGTAAGGCTCACTGATGAGACAGCCTTCCCTACCCAGCCCCCATGTGGCTGCAGCCAGGCAGGCAGTTTGCTCAATGTGAGCCTGGCGGGCATTCCTGCCACCAGTGATCGTTCTGACTGGGGAACTGACCCAGTGACCCACAGTGACCTAATCACAGTCACTTGCCACGTCCCATCCAGTCCACATTTTGTTGGTCCAAGTGTTCACTGATCCAAATGGAGACGGAGAGTAGAGAGCATCTCTGTCTGTGAGGCTGGACCTCACACGAGGGAGGACACTCTGGAGCTGTGCAGGACCGTGTTCTGCTGCGAGTGCTGTGAGCCTGGGAGGGAGCTGGCCAGAGTCTGACATGTGGAAAGATGCAGAGAGCAGGGAGCAAGGGGCCAGCACCTCCTGCTCACGTAGGCCAAGCCAGTCACTTGTTTTCTGTGCCTCCCACCAAAAGCCTACCCAGTAAGGCATGTAGGAGAAGCACCAAGAGTCCAGCTGGCTGGGAGAGGGGAGATGGGGTGTTGAGGACACACCTCCTGTCCAGACCCTTCCTGAGTCTTTGCTAAGGACAGCAAAGAACAGGCTTGTGTCCAGAAACTGTCTTCATCCTCTGCCCCAGCCTCCCTCCAAGATATCGAAGCCACGGTGCCCAGACATCAGTGCCAGTGTGCGCTGTCCTCATTTAGCATTTGCTCAGGGAGTCAGTCCTAGTTCTCAGCCTGAGGGTGCATATCAGAGCCTTGGGTGCTGCTGTGTCTACTTCATTCTCCTGGTCACCACCCGGGAATGCTGAACACATCAGCATCCAGCGCTTCCCATGAAACCTGCGCTGGGAACGCTGGCCTCCTGCACATTCCCGGTGGGCCTCCACCACCCTTCCCTCAGAGTGTCTCCCCCTTCCTGCCCATCTGCTTCTTGGCCCCCCTCCAGCGCCATGTCCCGGCACTCTCTGTCCTCTCGGTGATGGGGGAGGTGTTGCTGACTACTTCAAGGTGCTTAGTGCTTTATTCTCAGGTGGCCTAGATACTCTCCCATGTTTTCTCCTAGGAGCATTATAGTTTTAGCTTTTTCATTTCAATCTAAGAAACACCTTGATTTTGTGTGTGTGGTGTGAGGTAGGAATTGAGACTGATTTATTTTCATCATGGAGATCCATGTTGTTTCAGCACCATTCCTTGAAAAGGCTTTGTGTCTCATGAATCTTTTCAAAAAATCATTTCTTCACGTTCCTTATTGCCAGAAGCTGCAATCCACTCCACTTCCAAGCCTGCTTCTCCCTGATATTCTCACTCTGGTCCCATGAGATCTCCCCCAACGTCAAAAATCTTTAGGGAGGATCTAATTTCTATCAGTGCCACGCCAACGGTGTGAAGGCATAAAGGCGCTTGGAATTAAACTGAAGTTTCAGCTGTCTATTCCTACTTCCCCAAAATGAAACCGTTTTGGCATGACAGGTGTGTGGCTGTGCATGGTAGCTGAGATCTGTATGGGGTGTGTGTGATGTCTGTGACCTCCCCAAAGACAGACTGGATCTTATCACCCCAGGCATCTTGCACAGTGTCAGTCATATGATAGTGCTGAGGAGATGGAAGTGGAATAAATGGAAGTGTCAGTCGTGAGAGGCCTTAACCAATGTCTTACAGAAGCTCACATCCACAGTGATGCAGTATCTTCTCATCCACCAAAGATAAGTAAGCTTACATTTGCAGCGACGTGGATGGAACTAGAGATGATCATACTAAGTGAAGTAAGTCAGAAAGAGAAAGATAAATACCATATGATATCACTTGTATGTGGAATCTAAAATATGACACAAATGAACCTACCTATGAAACAGAAACAGACTTACAGACACAGAGAACAGACTTGTGATTGCCAGGGGGGAGGGGAGTGGGGGTGGGATGGATTGGGAGTTTGGAATTGGCAAATGCAAACTATTATATAAGGAATGGATAAACAAGATCCTACTGTATAACACAGGGAACTATATTCAATATCCTGTGATAAACCATAATGGAAAAGAATATTAAAAAATGTATATATATATATATGTACAACTGAATCGCTTTGCTGTACAGCAGAAATTAATACAACATTGTATTGTTGTATTAATCAACTATTCTTCAATGAAAAAAATTTTTTGAAAAAGAAAGATAAGTAAGCTTAGCCTAAAAGTTGTTGAAAGGTTTGAAAGCTCCTTGGGGAAGGCATTCTTACCTATTATTTGTGCTTGCAGAACCCAGCTTAGGACTTGGTCCTGGCAAATCATTCTGCTGATTGAAGTGGGTTGAACAGCCTGCATTTAACTGAACGGTAGCTTATGACTCTTCTTTATCTTTTTTGATGGGCTCCTTCTGAGTTTTATGTCAGTCCTACCAACTGGAGTTGTAGATTCCAACCTCCAGGTATTTTTGAAAATTAGGAAAGTATTTGCCCACTTGTAGTTTTCCAATCTTCTCTCCCTTCTCCGAGTCTCCCCTTGTCACCAGCCATAGCTAGCATTGTTCCTGTGGGCTCCAGGTGTCCTGTGGAAGTATTTTCCAGTTGCTCCAGGACTCATACCCTTCATCTCTGAGGAAATACAATTTGCTGGTTGGATTCCCTCTATTTTTCTGGAGTTCATCATAATCCTCACAGGGAATGTGTAAATACAGCTAGTTCCAAGGAAGTTGCTTTCTCTCCATGGTTAAAAAAAAAAAAAAATCCCCCTGCTATGTAAACAGTCTTCCTTCTTCTTGATCCCAAACTTGGTGAAAAAATACACTGTAATAATGGAATAGGAGAGTGTTTAGGATGAATTAAGTAAAAAAAAAAGAACAGGTTATGAAGTAGAATTTGTGGCATGATTTTAAATTTATTAAGAAAAAATTAAGATCAAAGAAATATACTTTGGTAAACATGGAAAAAAAGAATGTAATGCTGTTCTCAGCATAGCTATTGCTTAGCTGTTTAGGGTATTCAGAGTATTAATAATTTTTATTTTATTCTCTATTTCTTATACTTTTTTATCATGCATAAAATTAACATGAATTATTTTAAAAGTCAGAAAAATAGCATTAACTTTTTGTGTGCATTGTTTGGAGTGTAGATTATGTCTCTGAAGAGAGTGTGGCAGAGACTGGTAGCCTACCAAAATGCATTTTCCCTCATAATAGGTTAAGGCTGACACGTGACTGGACTGCATGTCCCAGCCTTCCTTGACATTAGATATGGCCATGCACTTAAAATGGAATGTGAGCCAGAGATACGTGCCACCTAGAGGGTGGGCTTTTAGGTGTGGAGATGTGCTTTGTGCTCTCCCTTTCTCCTTTTGCTGATTGGATGCAGATGACAACAACACTCTAAGGGACAAAGGAGTTTGTGTTCCTGAATTATTATATTGGGCGAATCACCTGCCTACTTGAACAATTGTAGGAAATCATCCTAACACAAGTTTGCCTTATTCCTCTCTGTTTCTCTAGGATCTAGCTGGGATCTGGCCCAGAATAGATGCTCAGTGTGAGTTTGTTAATTAGAACTGAACTCTGACTTTCCTGACATCTTCGTCCCAAAGCTATAAATAAAATACCACAATTTTGTTATTACTTAGTTAATAAAGTATGATTTCATATAAAATGTGAAAAGCTTGCAACAGCATGTTTCCATTCACTCCTTCATCTTTTGTGCAATTGTTGTCATATATGTTTCATCTACAACGTATATGAACTGGGGATGGTATAAACTCCAAAGTACAGTGTTACACTTTTTGCTTTAAGTAGTTATAGTCTTTTGAAGAAATTAAGATGAGAAAAAGTACATAGTTTGTTTATATTTGATCACATATTAGCCATTAATAGTGTTCTTCTTTCCTTTCTGTAGATTCATGTTACCATCTGGAGTCTAGCCTCAACAACTTCCTTTAGAATTTCTTGTAGTGCAAGTCTTCTGGAGATGAATGATGTCAGCTGTCATTAATCTGCAAATAACTTTGTTTCATCCTCAGTTTTTCAAGGATAATTGGGTTAACAATTCTTTTCTTCTAGTATGCTAGAGATATCTTTCCATTGTCTTATGATTTCCATTGTTTCTGATAAAACATCTGCCTAATTTTGTTTTTGTTCCCCAATATGTAATTTCTTTTCTCTTACTGTTAAGATAATTTTTTATTTCTGATTTTCAGGAGCTTGACCATGATCTGCCTAAGTGTGGTTTTCTATCCATTTTGTTCTTCCTGGGGTTTACTAAGCTTATTTTATCTGCAATTTGCTGTTTCTCAACAAACTTTGAAATTTTCAAATATTTTTCTTCAAATATTTTTTTTCTGCTCTCTTCTCTCTCTTCCTTCTCTCTGGGACTCCAGATACACATATATTATACCATTTGATATTGTCCCAAAGGTGACTGAGTGTGTGTTTGTTTTTCTTCAATCTTTTATCTCTCTGTCCTTCAGATTGAATAATTTCTGTTCATCAATCTTCAAGTTCATTAACTTTTTTCTTTTTTAATTTGCACTCACTGATCTGCTGTTTGGCTATTAGTAAAATTTTCATTGCAGATATGCTTTTCACTTCCAGAATTTACATCCAAATCTTCTTATACTTTCCATTTACTTCCTGAAATTTCCCACCTTTCAATTATAATGGCTCTCTCTTCTTCTAGGTCCTTGAATATATTTCCAATAGCTGCTTTACAGTCCTTCTGTGATAATTCCAACATCTGGTTCATCTTGGGATCTATTCCTATGGATAGGTATTTTTCTTCTTATGAGTCACATTTTTCTGTTCTTTCAGATTTCTACTGATTTTAGTTGTATGCTGGACAGCGTGGATGCCACACTGAAGGGATGCTGCATTATGTTTTCTTCCTTTAAAGGATGATGTGTTTTTTCCTGGTTGACAGTTACATTACTGGAATATCCTTTTGGTTCTGCCAGGCTTTTATTCTTTGTTAGGGCTGTTTTGTTTCAAGTTTGAACTTGTTCTAGTTCATGGCTCCTACTCTAGGCTGTAGTTCTTATTTCTCAGGTTTGGCTTTTCTGGGGTGTAAGATGAAATCCCAAGATGCTCAGGGAGGTCTCTCCACTCTGGATGGTGTGGAACTCTAACACTGTGAACAGTGCCCAATCTCTATTACCTCAGTTCTCAGCCTTGGAGCAGGTGATCTCTGCTAGGTTTCTTGGGGTCTTACCCCCTGCATGTATAGGCAACCCTCGGCCAAGGACACACACAATGAATTCCCACAAAACACACCCTTCTCAGGTCCCTGCCCTGAAAATTCTGGCCTCTTAAGAAACTTGGAACTCTCTGACTTACACCTTTTTAGTTCAAGGATATTACTGCCCCTGGGGCTCCACCTTCCTGTACCATGGCAGGAAAACACCTATAAGAAGAAAGCCAGGGCAGCTGCGGGGCTCACCTTGTGTGTTTTTCTTATCTCAAGGATCAGTCTTATGATGCCTGCTACTCAATGCCTGAAAACAATTGTCTCATATATTTGTCTTTTTTAGAGTTTCCTTCAGTGGGAGGTTATCTCCTGTCATAACTGGAAGCAGAAGTATAATTGCTATTTTTAGATATTTAAAAAAAAATTACAGAATCTCACATTTCCCCTCAACAAAAATATATATTTATATGAGCAGTTCATAGTTTTCCTGGCAGCTTCAGTGTCTTAGCATGGTCAACTCTCTCAATAATAATAAATCACATTTGTACAGACATTTTTAGCATTTAAAAATCCTCTTGCAAATATTGATTTGTTCCTTACAACATTGCATTTGTCTCATTCTACAGATAAGAACCAGACTTAAAGATGTTAATTCCTTTTGGGCAGTAATGAGAATTGCAACCCAGATTTTCCACCCAGGAGTGCAGACTCCGCTAACCTATCATTTTAGTCAACAAATCAGGTACCTCCCTAGGACGAGTCTTGCACCATATGCTGAGAAAATTAACATATTTCTCCATAATGGTACACACTATAGTACAATGGTGCTGGAATATAGTATAACCAGGAGCTTAATTTGTTGCTGTAAAAAAATTGGAGCCCCTTCTGGCTTGACAAGGTGATACTTGCATACACCTCTTGCATGTCTCAAGGTGGTCTGTGTGCAGAACCCTTCCAGTTTCCATTCTAGCTTCTTTTCTACCCATGAACGGTCGAGTGAGAAAGGAGAATTTGATCAGGGATGTTGGTACCTCTGACTACTGTTGGGGAGTGGGTGTGGGGTCAACATGGGCACGTGACGAGGTCTTAAGCTGGACAGGTCTCCTAGGTTGACTGCTATCTACTGGCAAGTTTGCACTGGCAAGAGTTAAGATATTACTACGAATGTTTTCATCCTTTGAATCAGTCTCAGAGCCTTTTGCCTCCCATAAAAGATGATGTTGCTTCTCACTTATAGTTACTCATAAACAGTCAGTTGATTGCGTGCTAGAAACAGGTGCTGAGCTAGCTTTAAGGATCAGGCGTTTGTGCTAACCACTGCTCTTGCTCGTGTGGCACAGGGAGATACTGTGTTTGAATGGACACGCTGGCTGGTCCTACATGGATGATGCTGTGCAGAGATGATATGAAATGATTCAACCTAATAAGCCCAAAGGAGCAAGAATCTTGATGCTGAATTCCAGAGAACCTCATTCTATTACTTAAACTTTTCTTTCATCATCACTTTAATGTTACCCACTGATCTTAAGGGACTCCCTTCTCTTTTTTTTGTTGTTATTGCTTTTTTTTCCTTTTTTAAATTGAAGTATAGTTGATTTACAATATCGTGTTAGTTTCAGGTGTACAGCACAGCAATTCATTTATATATATACACATATATATAGATATATATCTTCTTTTTCAGATTCTTTTCCCTTATAGCTTATCACAAAGTATCGAGTATAGTTCCCTGTGCTTTACCAGAGGCTCAGAGAGGGGAGGTGAAGCCAAGGAAAGGAGGAAAGTCCAGCCAGATAGTCCAGGGCTGAGTGAACTCTGCGTCCACTCTTACTAGTTTTCCCTCTTTGCCCTTAGCCCCACCCAGCACTGCTTGACCATACTGCCCTAAGCGGCTTTTCTACAGGGCCCGGGTCACCCACCAGAACTCAGGCAGCTCTGCTGATGGCTGGGAAGTGGGCAGAATCAGGCATCTGTCGACTCTCCACTTCTGCTTTCTCCAGGAAATGAGCAGAAACCCAGCTCAAGTGATTCATAGTGAAACATTGTTAAAGACTGAAGATTCTGGGCTCAATCCTCTTCCCCTAAGCCTGAGGGGCTGTGGCTGGTTATGGGGGCGCCCACGCCATCTGACGTCTCTAGGCCCTGACGGACATACTCCAGGTAGGTCACCTTGCTCTTGGCCACGCTAGGTCAGCCCAGAGGTGGGCATGGGGGTCCTGTCTTCCAGGGCAGGCTGATTGGCCGCCTCCTGGAAAGCTGAGCATGGGAGCACATGTGACCACCAGTGCCTGATCTGGGTTTGTGCGTGTGGGAGAGGAGGTAAGCTGAGGAGCAGGAAGTATGTGCAGGGCAGGTGGCACATGTGCTCAGGGCCACTCCGATGTCTGGGTCTGCTGGGGTATCCCACTCTTGGGGTGTCTCAGGGTTGGGGTGTTTGTCACTGTTGGGCTTTGCTGAGCCAGGCCAGGCTCTGGCACTGTTCCTCATCCTCCTACTTCAGGTCAAGCCCTTTCTCATGGTTCTGTTAAGGAAGGTGACCTGCCACACCTAGGAGAGGCTGGACACGGGCCCGTGTCTGCCAACTGTCCAGGGGTGGAGAGAGGGGCTGGCCGTGAGACTCCCCTGCCCACCCCCCATGTGGGCCTCTGAAGGGTCCCAAACAGAAGGGAGCACTTCAGACTGGTCACCAAGAGATCTGGCTCCTTCCTGGCCCTGTGGTCACTGCTGGGCGTCTGGTAAGTAGGTACCCCTTGGGGCCATCCTTTCCTCGTCCGAGTTACCACATCAAACCTTAGCAACTTCAATATTTTTGAATTAGCAGGCCCACTGGTTTCAAGAATTAGCTCTTTTCTCCCCGCCTAATATTGCACCTTATGGAACACAGAACCAGTCCTTCGTCCCAACCTCTCTGAAGCATGAGGAGCTAATCTGGTAACTAAGGAGTTCGTGTGTTACCTTTTCCATGGAAAGTTTCAATTTTAATATGATTTTCTGCATAGTCATCCATTTAATTGTTCAACAAACATTTATTAAGAGCCACTTCCTGCCAGGCACTGCTAAAGACGGCCGGGTCAGTGGTCAGGGGAGGGTGGTGCCCAGTGCCACAGGCTCCAGTGGGCTGGAGAGCAGAGGGTAAGGAGTAGGGGTCAGGAAGCCCGGGAGAGCACATGTCTTCTGAGTGGAGGCCTGAAGGAAGGGAGGGCCTGAGCCATGTGCGTTTCTGAGAAGCTTTCTTGGCAGGGGGAACTGAGAGGGTCAAGGTGCAGAGGAGGAGGCCTGGTGGAGACCAGGGTGGCAGAGAAGGCTGAGGAGTGTGCCAGGCGACCTGGCCAGAGAGGGCTGGGGTTGAGTCAGGTCAGGGAGGGCCTTCCTGTCCAGTGTGAGGACCTGGGCTGTAGTCCCCCAGACTTGGGAAGTTTTGAAATATTGAGTAGATAGAGAAGAAAATTTAGAAAAAGCATATAGGGTATAAGGAATGAAAATTGCATAAGACCTGTGTGCTGTCACCTCAGTGTTGTTTTAAAGATTGTCAGCATCTTTGAAGTCATCTGTGTGCTCATCCTTCTCTGTCTCTTCAGAGTTGTTGATATGAATTTTGGGTTTACTGTTCTTTTGCCTTTCCTTATAGTTCAACCTTGTATATTTAAATTGCTAAATATGTTATTTGGTTTTGCATGGTTTTGACCTTTGTAAATAGCAATTAAATATTCTTTTAAGACTTGCTGAATGGCCTCAAAATTGTTTCTGATATTCCTTCATATTGTTGCATGTGCCTCTAATTCATTCATGTTTATTGCTGGATAGTATTCTGTTATCCATGAATATACCTCAGTATACTCTCCCAATATACTGCCAGTGGGCACTTGGGATATTTCTAGGTTTTGTTTTGTTTTGTTTTCCTATTATGAGCTGCTAGGTGCTGTTAGCACTTGTAAGTGCTAGTGGGGCTCTCCTTGCACATATATCCTGGGGCGTGTGTGCAAGAATTCCCTAGGGTGTATATATCCTCGAAGTAGAATTGGTAGGTAGTAGGGTATATAAATCTTCAGGCTTATTGGATGATATCAAAACTTTTTCCAAGCCAATCGTACCCCGTTACCCACTCATCAGCAATATGTAAAAGTTTCCGTTGCTCTACGTCTTCACCGACATTTGATCTTGTTACAGTTTTATACCAATTCAGTGCAAATGAAAAGCCATCTATGTTTTGAACTTGTAGTTTTTGAATTACTAAGGTTGGGCATCTGTTTATATGCTTATTGGTCACTCTAAATTCTTTTTCCTCTTCAAATCTTTTTCTCTATGGGGCATCTGTCTTTTATCCTATTGGTTTTCTGTAATTTGGTACATATTCAGATGTTAATTCTTTGTTTTTTATGTATGTTATAAATACTTTTCTCTTATTTGTGCCTTGTCTCCTTATGTTATTTGTGATTTCTATTAATGATTGAATTTCTCAGTTTCAAACAAGCTTAATTTACCCATATGTTCTCTTATGATATACACTTGTGTATTGTCTAAGAGATTCTCCTCCACTATAAAGTCATAAAATTATTCTCTTACATTATTAAATTTTAAAAAATAATTTTGCCCTTCATATTTAGTCTTTAATCCTACTTAGTGATGATTTTCCTATATGGTGTGAGGTAGCAGGTTATGTTTTATTTTATTTTGTTCTTTCCATATGGATAACCAAGAGTCTTAGCTCCACAAATCAAAAAGGCCATTCTTTAGCCACTAATCTACAACTCTGTTGTAAATCTGTTTAGTGGGTCTGTTCCTTGGCTCTCTTCTGTCAATGTGTTTCTCCCTTTCCCAACACTAAATAATATTATTAACTAGAGGCTTATAATAAATGTTGGTATCTGGAAAGAGTCTCCTCATTTTTTTCTTCTTCTTTCATTCTGGCTTGACATCCTTGGTTCCTTCTTACTTAATATGGATTTTAGAATCAGCTTATCGGGTTCAACAAAAAAGATATGTTCAGATTTTATTAGAAATATGATTTGAAGAGAAGTGATATCTTTATGAACATGACTCTGCCAATTCATGAACATTGTTTGTTTCCTTATTTATTTAGGTCTTCATTAAAATATCTAAATAAAATTTTATAATTTTCTTTATAAAATTAGTGTACACTTTGCCTAGATTTATTCTTAAACGGTTTATTTTTATATCATTGCCACTGTTTTTAAAAATATGTTTTTTTGACTCTTGCTGACATATGCTCCCATTTTAAAGAAAAATCACTTTCTATGGGTATCAAAGGGAGAAGAAAGACTAGCAGTTAAGAGGCTGTTGTAATAATCCAGGCTGGAGGTGATGGTGGCTGGCCCCAAATTGATAGTAACAGAAATAATGAGAGGTGGTCAGAGTGGTGAGATTCTAGATATTTTTGAGAGGGATTTGACAGTGTTGCAAGCGTTGGGTGTGGGAGAGAGAAATTTAAGATGATTCCAGAGCAACACAGAGACTGGAACTGTCATTTACTCAGCTGGGTCAAGGGTGGAAGGAACTTATTTGCAAGGTGGTGATTATTCCAGAATATCGATGTGGACATATGTAAAGGTGGAGATGCCTATTAGACATCAAGCGGAGGAATGAATTCTTGGCACGCCCCCCCCCCCCCCCCACCGTGGCCTTCATGGTAGAAAAGCAAGGCAGCGTGGCCACTTGGGGGAGGGGGTGTTGTTACACAAAACAAACTGAAACACCGGAGTTTGGCGCAGAGAAAGGTTTATCAATCGAGGAGGCGCCGACTCAGAAGATAGGAGGCCTAAGCTCGTCTCAAATCTATCTTGCTACTGGCTGGGGCACAAGGTTTTTAAAGGCAAAAGGGATAGGGTCGTAGCATATGTGATCAGTTCATGGACCTTCTTCTGATCAGTTGGTGGTACAGTAACGGTGATGTTTTGGGAATCTCAATCATCAACCTTCTGGTTCCAACCAGTCTGGGGTCTACGTGCTTGTGCTCAGCGTGTAGTCACCATCCTCTACCTGGGTGGGGGTCTTAGTTTCTACAGAACAACTCAAAGATAAGCATCAGATGGTTATCTATTTCCCTTCAGGAGGAACTAGGAGTCCTGTGACTCTCCTGTCCTAATCATTAACTGCTTGAGTCTGCTCTTTGGAACACGGACTAAAGCTTTTTTTTCCCCCTATAAGTAAGAAATGGGGGGCATGGAGGGTCTTTTTCACCCGGGAGGGCCCCATAGGGTCGTGCTCAGTTTCAATTTCCCCTTTCATTTGTTACTCTTCAATCCTGAGGGGAACAGGTGCTGGACAAGCTCTTTCTTATTCTCTTTCGAACGAAGTTTTGGATAGAGGGGTTAAAATTCAGCAGAGGAACTCGATTTTACTGGGACTTGGTTTCAGGAGTGGAGATATTTTGTGCAGAAGGGGAAGCAGGAAGATGAGCTCCTCAGAGGTCCTTGAACCACACTGTAGAGTTCACACCCATTTTATTTATAACTAGGGCCTTGCTTTGGTTGTCTCCCTCCAAGGGCTTCAAACCATCAAAATGCACCTGCATTTTACATGGGAAATGATGTCTCCAGGCAACATTTCTAAGCCCTCTGCACACCTGTTAAACACTTAAGTCTCAAAGTCCAGATCTGCATTATCCAATACAATAGCTTATAGCCATCCCTGAAAAGTGGCCAGTCTGAACTGAGATGTGCTGTAAGTTGTAAAATGCACCTCGGATTTCAAAGATATTACAAACAAACAACAAAAGAAATATAAACTATCTTATCTCATTAATACTTGAAAATATTGATTACATATTAAAATAATATTTTGATATATTGGCGTAAATAAAATATATTTTTAAATATATTTAAACAGATAGATTTACCTAATTTAACCTATTTATTCTTACTTTCTAAATGTGGCTGCCCCAAATTTAAAATTACACACGTGGCTTGAATTTGTGGCTAGTTTTATATTTCTGCTGGGAAGCACCCGTCAGAGAAATGATGCTTCTTGTTCCATGGCTAAGGCTTTTGTGAGGAACATGGTTCAAGAAGGATGGGAAGTTAGAGAAGTGAAAAGTCACTTGTCCTACATAATTCCAAGAAGAAAGAAAGGATGGAGGATAAGAAGAATGGATATAGTGCTTGCAACAAGCTGTACACTAGATAGGGCACTGGTATTTGCAATCTCATTTGATCCCCACGGTGAGATCAGTTTCATCACTCTCACTTTACAGATGAGAAAATGGAGGCTCAGAGAGGTAAGGTCCTTTGCCCTCAGACAGTAAGTGCTTTGTCTGGGATTCCACCTGATAAGTCTGCATGCTTTGCATTAGGAACACGACCACTGAAAAGCTGACGGAACACTTCTGGAGAGATGCAGTCAACATTTGGCAGGAGTGTGAAAACTGCTCTTCCCTTTTGGCCAATGGTTAATCCTTTTTTTGAGAATTCATCTTCATAGATAATTCACAGCAAACAAAAAGATTGCATGGGGATCCCTTCTCCCAGCATTGCCCATAACAGCAGTGGAGATGCCCAGAGCATCCCATTAATAGGGAGTAAGAGAGTCAATTATGGGGATTCGACCAAGAGGATGCTTCTTGGTCATTAAATCTGATAATTTAAGGAAAAGAGCAACATAGAATGCGTTTATGGTATGATGATGGATGATTAATGCATTAAAACTTTGTACATCAATTACAAGTAAAATATACTTGGATGTGAAAAGTAGTATGCAAAAAAAAAAGGGCAGGAAACACTTGTTGATTTTTGTATTTTCAATAATAAGAAAATTTCCAAGCAGCACTCCAATATCAGATTTTTAAAAGATATACACAAAATATAAAGAGTTATACAGTCAAAGATGAAAAAAGATATGCACACATGAAGAAATTGTGTTATAGAGTGGTCAGAGCATATCGGGAGTTAATGATGTTGAAACCTACAGTGAGCCCCCAGAGATTTCACTCCTCCCAGGAATTTGGAGGGTGAGGAATAGGATGGGGGAGTCTCAGCATCTGGAGACCTTCATACAGAGACATAGCCTCTGCCCACACTCTCCACCCTACTTCCACCCTGCATCCCTCACAGTGGCACAAAACCATCGGTGGTTCAGCCTCACCTCTCTGTCTCTTTGCATGCCCTTCCCCCTGGAGCAATTCTCTCTAGCCCATCCACAATCTTTCTTCACCTCCCCTCAGGCTCCCTCTCCAAAGTCCCTGCTTCTGTGAACCCTCTCTTACTATATCCCACCCTCACCCCACCCCACCTCATCCCCAATTACCAGCTCCTTCCTCCCTCTTCCCTCTGCTCCTTCCCCTTAGTGCTGGATTCCTGCCCCAAAGGTTGTATTTCAGGCATTGTATTACAGCATCCTTTTTCCTGCCTCCTGTCCCCTGCAGGCTGTGAGTGCCTGAGGGCAGGGCTGGGCCCTCTGGGCAGGCTCAGCATCTACCAGAGGGTCTCTGTCCGCCATCTGTGACACTCCCTGCTGAGAGCCCCACAGGGACTCCCAGGATACTGCATGGGATGAGGGCCATGTCCATTACTGGCGTTCATGGTCCTTTCCCAACACACATCCTCACCCATCCCTGCTCCCTGTGCTCCGGCCTTGAATCCCACCTTTGTCTCTGAACACACATGCTACCTGGACTCTTTGTCTGCTTTGCTTTGGGGACACCTCCTCCTCATCTCCCAGTGCCCATCCTGGGTGCAGTCTTTTCTGAGAAGCCCTTCCAGACCACCACTCCCCTTTCTGGGCTGGGCCATGAGCCTTCTCTGTGCCCCACAGCCAGGCACCTCCATGCCCAGCACCTACCCCACTGTGTCTGTTTCCTCAAGTCCAGGGTGTGGATCAGGGGCAATTCTGCTCCTTACATGTTTAATAATCAAATGGCCACAACACAGAGAAAGCTGAGTAAAGCCGCAGCTCTGGTGGCTAGCCTGGAGGGTGAGTGATTAACGCTGGGTGTGCTGCTGGTGTCAGCCCAGGAGTGACTGGCCAGCTACTGCCCACCTTGTGCCGGGGCTAATGAACGCTGGACCCCGTGGCTCCCAGAGAGCAGCTCTTTCCTGGGGGGATGGCGAAACCACAGGGTCCTGCTCTGGGCCTGCTTGCCTGCAATGTGAGGGGGCCATGGCAGGCCTTGTGCTAAACATCTCACAGCCAGGGGTCAGCAACAACTCTGCAAGGCCAGCCAGGGAACCCCTGTAGAGCTGCTGGCAGTAAGAGTTTCCAGCTAGTACCTGAGGTGCCCCTGAGGTCTGTTTTTACCACTGTTGACCACTGTGTCCAGCCAGCCTCGAGTGGTAAAAGGGGGTGGGGGGCTTTGGAGTCAGAAAAGTCTGCATCTGACCTTGATTCTGACACATCAGCAGTTTGATTTAAGTTACCTATTTTCTCTGAATCTCAATTTCTCTGAGTCTTGCTTTCCCCGTCTGTATAATGGGCATAATAATACCTACGTTACAAGTTTTCTAAGATTAGAGAACACCGATGGCCTGTTACTGATGCTCATTCCATTATGGCCATTCTTACTTAGGAATCATTTCTTTACGTTCCAGTGGAGGCCAAGCCACAGATTAACTCCCTCGCTGGGAGGCTCCTGGTTATGGGAGCTGCGCTGCATGTTACCTGTGCTGTCACCAGCCCATGTCTTTTGTGACAGTGGTAGTTCAGTTGCAGCTAAGCTTTGAGGGTCTGGCCAGGGGAACTGCTCCCTGGCCATTTTTGGCAATGTGGAAGTCGGTACACATACCGAGATATAAAACTGGGTCCCTTCCCCAGGACACCGTGAGTTCCTATATTTTGTTGCTGTTGCAAAAACCACAGAGGTGTGTGCCAGCCAGGAGTGCACGGACTGAAATCAGAAAAAGGAAGTGAGGAGGGCCGTGGGAGGTGTTGCCCCACCTGCCTGGTTCCCGCCAGTCAAGTCCCCATCTTAGTCTTCAGGGGAATTCCTGAACTTCTGGAAACAACCTGAGCTGCCTCCTTTTCCTCTTGGGTCATTTGAGGCAGGATGTAGGGCCCTGGCCTCTGCTGTTCTCTGCCTGCGGGCGCTCTGAGCCCTCGGCTGATGTAAGAGGTGGTGTCACTTGCTAACTGGAGGGGCTTGGGGCTGCACCAAGGTGATCGCTGGTCCTTGCCCTAGAGCTGGGTGTCAAGGCTCTCAGGGCACCTCTGGCTCTGCTCACCCCTCCACCCTCCCAGCCATTGTCTGCAGAGCTTCTATTTTCCCACCTGCCCCTCCTGCGGCAACCCGCTGCACAGGCTCTTGTTTTCGCCCTGGAGCCTCGCTCCTGGGGACAGCATTCCTGCTCCTGGTTTCTACTCTTTATATTTGAGATGACCAAATCCTCGCTTCCAGTCCTGTCTCCATGCACTCCTGGGCCCACACCTCTTAAGGCCTCAGTTTGGTCCACTCAGTGTGCTATTGTCCTTTCAAACCAGCTCCTTGCGAAAAAACCCGAGATTGGACAGACTCAGTGGACAGGCCAGCAGGGACGTGATGCAGAAGAGAAGCCAAGGACTCCAGAACACATCCACAGAGGGCCTTGCAGGCTGACATTCCCTCAGGAAGTGCAGGTAGATTTCAAGAGCCTCGAGGCAGCAACATGCACAATGGGGTAGGGTGGGGGGGGCAGGTAAGGTGGCTGAAGGTGCCACTGTGAGGCCCTGGACGTGGCCTCACATATATTCACATGCTTAATTCTTCCCACAACCTTGCGAGGAAGATTTTGTTCCCATTTTACAGCTGCAGACACTGAGGCTCTGAGAGCCTAAGTCAATAAGACTGCAGGTTAGAAAGAGAGCTAGGATTTGAAACAGATCTGTCTGATGCTGCTCTGGGTCAGCCTGCCCTGGGTGGGGAGGGGTTGAGACAGGTCTAGCCAAGTAGTCTAGGCTCAGGGTTGTGGTGTTATCTTACTATCAAGGCCAGAGGCTGCCACACTCATCCTAGACTCATAGGGCCCATTTCCAGATGCGCTGAGCTGGCCTGCTGGTGAGCTTGGCACTCTTGGGACCTGCCCAGCTCACAGTTTACCCAGGGCCTGCTGTCTGGCCTTCAGACAACAGGGTTTCCTGGGAAGCAGGAGAGACCTAAAGTTAGTCCCTCACTCTCTCCCTAACCAGGACTGTGACGCTGGATGAGCCACCCACCTCTCTGGGCCTCAGTTCTCTAGGCATCGCACACTCTGGGATTCTTCAGCAAGGCACCCTTCCGGGGACTTCCAACATCTTCCCAGGCCCCCACCTCTCCTGGGGACACACAGGCATCACCTGGGGCCTTGTAGAAAACACGCCTGCTTGGGGCCCACCCAGACCAATTAAGTGGTAATCTCTGGGGCCCAAGGTGCGCAGCCAGGGCTGGTGATGATGGCTCTATTTCTAAACTCAAGTGGATTCTTCATCTCTTTGGATTATCTCAGGGGTCCCTTTGCCTCCTTGTTTCCAAGGTGACCCTTCTAACTGGAGTGCTCGTCACCTACGTGTGGGGTGTGCGTCAGGCCCCCGGCTTGTCTTTCCCTGTTCTAGGCCTGTTATGCCAGCCAGGAATAACCTTTCTAGATCTGTGCTTATCACATTGTTCTCCTTTTCCAGACTTTCAAGATCTCGCCATTATCTAGAGCCCCACGTCTAGCTGTGTCGGCCTACGTGACTCGGCTATAGTGTGATTTCTCATCACGCCTGCGCTCAGCCCTCCCCTGTCTGGAGAGTCTGTCTGCTCTCACTGAGCCGGGTGCTGTTCAGGGTCCTCATCTAGCTCTTTAGTCTGGTTTGTGCAGATCAGGTTGGGATGTTAGTGAAACCCCCTTTGAGCAGAAGCCCCAGTAGAAGGAGCAGGGGAGGCAGGGGGACGCTTCACACCGGCATATTACTGACGACTTCTTTGTCTCGGGACCCATCGTCCACAGTTTCACGCCCACTTTTTCTTCAATGTGTTCTCAGATGCAGAGACAGATAGGAGGGTGCATCTTTTATCCACAACCCCAAGTACGGCTACTCCTGTGCCGTGTGCTCCTAAGAAGGTGCAGGCTAACGTGTGCCTGCTGCACGGAGCCACTCAAGCAATGAGGGTGGAATTCAAAGTACGTGGGAAAGGCTGGCTGGTGGAGGGCTCTGCCGGGCTTTTTCCAACATTGCCATGCTGCTAAGCTCAGAAGCGGGGCAGAGGTCTCTCCTGTGCCTCGGCTGTTCAGGAGCGAGATGCAGACGCAGTGGGCACGCCCAGGCTGCAGAGAGCTCCTCCTGCGGTCCTGACGCAAGCTCTGCTGTTTCTCCTCTTGCCCCTCCACAGACAGCAAGGGTCGTTTCCACCTTTTTGCTATTGTAAATAGTCATGCTCGTGGGTAGACAAGCATTTTTGGACTCTCTTGTGAGGGGTAGCCTTTTACTTTTTATAATTGAGCATCTTGTCTATTATTTCAGCCAATTTGACCAAATGATCATTTAATAAATACAGTCGATGCTTGAAAAACATGGGTTTGAACTGTGCGGGTCCACGTATATGTGGATTTTTTCAGTGTAAATACGACACCATCTACGGTTAGTTGGACCCACGATGCTGAACCGTGGATGTGGAGGGCCGAATATAAGTTACACGGGGATTTTCCCCACGTTATTCAAGGGTCAACCGTATAGTATTTTTAATTGGATGGAAAAGTGGATGGGAACTTGGGGTGCAGCCTCCACCCTTGATCAACATGGAGACTGAGGCCTGGGAGGGCCTCCAAGTGAGCCCCTATCTGAGTGTGGCTTCTGTTCACAGGAGATTTGATCCTGGCCCCAACCAGTGATCTTCCGAGGAAGGAGGGGCTGAGCTTAAGGAGGAGCACGTTGGCTTTGCAGTCAGACACACAACATGCATCGTGGCCATGTGCGGAAGTGACTGACCCTCTCTGAGCCTAGCTTTCAGCACCTGTAAGATACTGCCCCTGTTTGTTTGCGCCCTCACGGGGTGTTGTGTGAAGATAAGGTGAGATGATACAGAGATCAGGATGCAGAGCCATAGGAAAGTAAGCTTTCAGCAAGTGGAGTTATTATACAATTAAATACGTGGGTGTAACCCTTTTGTGCTGGATAGAAACTGGTGAAGGGACTAAACCCTTAGCCTCTAGCTTCTCTACTGGTGCTCTTTCCACCTCAGTATGTTTTTTATGTCATGTTGAATGACATGTGATTTACAGACAGAATATTTTACCCTTCTTAGTGTGCCCTTTGGACACACATACACAGTTGTGTGACCACCACCACGGTCAAGATATAGAACATTTCTACCACCCCTTTGCCCTTTGGAGCCACCCTCCTACCTGAAATCCCTGGCAACGACCAATCTATTTTCCGTCCCTATAATTTTGCCTTTTCCAGAATGTCATGTAAATGGGGTAAGGCAGTACGTAGCCTTTTGAGATTGGCTCCTGTCACTCGGCATAAGGGCTTCGAGACACATCCGGGTTGCCGTGGTCAGTAGTGTGCTCCTTTTTACTGCAGAGAAGCATCCCAGTGCATGGAGAAACCTGTTTGTTGTTTCATTCACGCCTTGACAAATATTTGGGTTGTTTCCAGGTTTGGGCAGCTATGAGTAGATCTACTATAAACATTCATGTATAGGTTTTTATATGAACATTAAGTTTTTACTTCTCTAGGGTAAATACCCAGGAAGGTAATGGTTGGGTATACGTTTCACTTCCTCAGAAGTTGCCAAACTGTCCTCCCAAGCGGCCGTACCGCTTGCATTCACAGCAGCGAGAGTGACAGTGTGGTTGCTATGCATCCTTGTTAGCACTTATGGATTTTGTTTGTTTTTAAAAGACACTCTGATAGGTGTGTCCTGGTATCTCAGTGTGGCTTTGATCTACATTTCTCTACTGCTAATGTTCTTGTCCCCTCCGTGCTTCTGATTAACTGCGGTAGGCTGTGGAGTGAACAGAGCATCCACATCATTGCAACTTCCGCCCACCCCTCCCCCTTTTCACTTGCTTTTTTTAAACTTTTAACTTGTAAGCTCTCTTGTTAGTGTGTAACGGTGGGGAAGAAGGAAGCAAGGCCGAGCCCCACCTTGCACAATGTTTTTGGAAGAAGATCGGTTTGTTATTTTTTTTCTGAGAGAACTGACACAGGAGAAGAGCATTGGATCTGCTGACATACAGCGAGGAACTGACTTTTGAATGGAAAGGAAAACAGGTCATTTACGGCCATACATGGGAAGTTGCTCTTCTGTTCTGTATCATCTGGTTTAGAGGCTCCCCCAGCTCCTGGGCCTGGGGACCATGCCTGTGATACAGATGGCAAATAGGTATGCCTCTGCGCTGGGCGTGTACAATCCAGAAAGGGTGACCGTCATATACGCAGACAAGAAAAGGGGGGGGCTTCAATCTTGAATTTTATCATAGCGACTCTTTGTCACTAGGTCTGAGCTTCCCCACAGAATGCACTGAGTCCCAGGTTTCCTCTGACCTGCCCCGTTGGAGGGTGGCTCCATACAACTTCTTGCTCCATTTCCTCCAGAATAGCTTCCTTGCATCTTAGCCCCAAGGGCTGCTAAATCACATCTCATATCCTGAGACTTTTACCCATTGGCAGATCACCCCACAGGAAGTCAGGGATGAGACGGTCAATCAAATGTGGGTTTAGCGCCCGAACATCAGTAACCCAGCTGATTCTTCAGGCTCCAGATGTCGCCCTCCAGGGCGCTGTGAGCGCGATGGCCTGGATGTTCTGCTTCTGAGATATTACAAAGCAGAGTCTGGACGACGCTATGGATCTGTGCAGGATAGGTGGGTTGGGAGAGAGGATGGGCAGTGATCCCCAACCCCGGGGGCCCGCATGGCCACTTCCAGCCCCAGTGTCCCAGAGGTCATAGGGAATCCCTCTTCTCAGGTCCCTGCAGACTTGTCACCTGGCACCCAGTGCACAGTGCACAGACAGGGGAGCACCTGGTCCGCACCCCTCACCACACACAACCCACAGGCTCTCAGTCCACTCAGGCACCTCTCCAGCCATTCTGCACTGACTCACTGGCCTGCATCTCTTCTGTGGTCAGTGTGTAAAGCCCAGAGGGTGGAACTGAGATCACCAGGGCCATTTCAATGAGAAGAAACTTAGACTCAGAGAGGGGAAGTAACTTGGTTAAGGCAGTACAGCAGCCAAGCTGGGACTGGACTCCAGTCCTGTGACTCCCATTCTGGCCTGCAGCTCCCCTCCGCCTGGGGGCTGAGTGAGTGGGCAGGTACCTGCACAGCTGCCAGTCTCTCGCTGCTGTGTCCAGGCTGCAGAAAGGCAGGGCCTCTAGTCGGCCTGGTTGGGCATGCGGAGGAGCCATGACTAAACTGGGCTACGTGCCACATGCCCTGAGCCTGACCCAAACTGGGAAACAGCTTGCAGGCACAGAGCAGGGCCTTGTCTTTCCCTGGAGACCCCTGGGACCCCTAGCAGCCTCCAGACCTCTCATCCTGCCAAGGCCATCTTTCCCTTCACCCCTCCCCAAACTTCTACTTATCCAAAACACTTTTAGTGTGGTACCTGGCTAAGCCCCTCCTTCTTCCCTGGGCACCAAGCAAGCCCTTTTTTGAGTTCAGCCTCCGGTGTGCAGTGCTGTCTACAGACCCAGGGTAGACTCTACTTTGGCTACCGACCCACAATGGTACCCTGGGCAGGTCACTTCTCTGCTTCGAGCCTTAGTACCATCTGCAGACAAAGGCTGATAGATTTGACATTGTTGGATGGAAGGAAGATTAAGTGAAGGGATGCAGGTAAGTGCCCGTACAAAGGAGGCTCCAATAAATGCCGTCCCAGAGCACTGACTTTATTCCCTGAGGGGTCCCATTATTAGCCCATTTCACAAAGGAGGACACTGAGGCTGGGACAGGTTTTGTCACTTGGTCTAAGCCCGTTGGATTCAAACTGGAACAGCCTGGCTCCAGAGTCTGTGCTGGTGCCTGCACCTGTTTACAGAGGTAAGCAGACACTTTTGATAACGAGTGAATTAGAATGGTTTCTTCTTGCCATTCTTTATGCAGCCCTGAGAGGCTGCTCCCCATGTCCTTCCTTGTACAAACAAAACCGAAGCAGGCCTACAGGACAGGAGAGGGGATGGCCACAGCTTGACATCTGAGACATACAACTTCTCCACGGGATGCACAGATCCCATTTTGTTAGAAATTCTTGTTTTTCAAAAATCTGTCTTTTCAAGGGAACATGATTCAAGCGTCTCACTTCAGTAAACATGGCTTCTTAACTTCAGAGGAGATCTGAGGGGCTCTGATATTTCCCCTGAGTGTCCAGCTGTGTTCCCTAGGAACACATTTTCGCGTCTTGTGACCCAACACTCACTTTGTCTTCTCACCTGCTTCTCCTAGAAACGTGGTGTGTTAGCAGGCCCTCTGATTCATTTTATTGAATGAATCGGTTAGTAGCACCTGCTGGTATAGCCCCAAAACGACTTTTATGTGATAGAAACAAGCTTAGCTTGGCTCCAGCCACCATCCCGTGTGTTGGGATGTCCGTGCTGGACTTGGGCTGGCTCTGTTGATGATGGGAATGTTGGTCTGACTGAGACATAATGACTTTCAGAGTCTGGGGAGAAGCCAAGTAGCAAAAGAACTTATTGAGAAGAGGAGTCTGGGCTATATATAGCGAGAGATGTGGGTGCCATCAGCATATAGGATCATTCATTCATTTATTCAGGTATATGGTAACAGTTTATTGAGCATCTACTCTGTGCCAACCCCTGATAAAGGTGCAGTGGTCTTCTTGCACAGAGCTAACATTTAGTGGATATGTGGCTCTCGGGGGTAATTAATGCCGGGGAATAGCTGAGATCTTCTACAGTACACTTTTGAAATGAGAACATGTGGCATCTATTTGAAACCAGAAAACTGTTGTGGGGAGTCTGGAAGGACACTGAGCAGCAGACAGACAGAAACGCATCCAACAAAATACGTAGTGAGATACAAGAAAGATGCCATTGTTTTTTTTTTCTAATTAAAAATTTTTTAAAATTATGTAAGTTACAGGTGTACAATAGAGTGATTCACAATTTTTAAAGGTCACACTCCATTTATAGCTCTTACAAAATATTGGCTATTTTCCCCGTGTTGTACAATATATCCTTGTAGCTTATTTTATACCTAATAGTTTGTACCTCTTACTCCCCTACCCCTGTATTGCCCTTCCCTCTTTCCTGTCCCCACTGGTAACCACTAGTTTGTTCTCTGTATCTGTGAGTCTGCTTCTTTTTTGTTACATTCACTAATTTGTTTTATTTTTTAGATTCTACATATAAGTGATATCATACAGGATTTGTCTTTTTCTGTCTGACTTACTTCACTTAGCACAATTCCCTCCAAGTCCATCCATGTTGCTACAAATGCCAAATTTTCATTCTTTATTTATGGCTGAGTAGTATTCCATTGTGTATATATATATCTTCTTTATCCATTCATCTGTTGATGGACACTTAGGTTGCTTCCATATCTTGGCAACTGTAAATGATGCTGCTATGAACATTGGCGTGCATGTATCTTTTTGAATTAGTGGGTGTTTTTTTTTTTGGATATATACCCAGGAGTGGAATTGCTGGGTCATAAGGCAGTTCTGTTTTTAGTTTTTTGAGAAACCGCCATACTGTTTTCCACAGTGGCTGCACCAATTTACATTCCCGCCAAGAGTCTACGAGGGTTCACTTTTCTCCACATCCAGGCCAACATTTGTTATTGGCTTCTTCTTGATGACAGCCATTCTGACAGGTGTGAGGTGATACCTCATTTGTGGATTTGATTTGCATTTCCATGATGATTAGCGATGATGAGCATCTTCTCATGTGCCTGTTAGATGCCATTGCTTTTTACCCATTAAATCAGCAAGAATTAAAAAATGGTAACTAAGGAAGTGTGGACTCTGGTACTTGCTTGATAAGAAGACTGTACATTGATGAGGTGTTTCGGGAGAAGCTGTTTGGAAATACGTGTCCAGAGCCTAACATTTTTACCTCTCTTTAGACCAAGCTATTTCCTTTTAGGAATGTATTGCAATCTGGTATTTAATCATGAATATATGCAAAGGCTTAGACACGAGGCCTGTCATCACAGTGTTGTTTATAGTAGTGAAGCATTGGAAATGACTTAAATGCCTAAATGTAGGGGATTAGTTAAATAAAGGATCAGCATGGTTCTGCAGCCACCACACACCATTAAAAATGAAGATGTAGAGGATCTTTAACAACATGGGAAATATCCACAATACTTTTCTGTGACATAAAAAAAGTTATGAACTAATTTATGAGGAAAAAAATGGATTGAGAGAAGATATTAGCGATTTTTAAAGGCAACAAGGGATCAGTTTCTAAAATATACTCTCTCAAAGCAACAGGAAAAAGATAGGCAAGGACAAATAAGCAAAGGTTATGAGTAATCACTTTTCAGAAGAGGAAATCCGAAAGGCTATGAATCATATAAAGAGATGCTCAGACTCATTAGTAAGTGAGAGAGAAGCAAATTAAAATGAGGGATCAGGACTTCCCTGGTGGTGTAGTGGTTAAGAATCCTCCTGCCAATGCAGGGGACACGGGTTTGAGCCCTGGTCCAGGAAGATCCCACATGCCGTGGAGCAACTAAGCTCGTGCGCCACAACTACTGAGCCTGCACTCTAGAGCCCGCGAGCCACAACTACTGAGTTCATGTGCCACAACTACTGAAGCCCGCGTGCCTACAGCCCGCGCTCTGCAACAAGAGAATCCACTGCAATGAGAAGCCCATGCACCACAACGAAGAGTAGCCCCTGCTCACTGCAACTAGAGAAAGCCTGCACACAGCAATGAAGACCTAATGCAGCCAAAAAAAAAAAAAAAAAAATGTGGGAGCACTTTACTTCAATCAGATCAGCAAACATTAGAAAGCAGTGTGATGTTAAGCCGGGGTACAGAGAAGATGGTAGAGGAGCCTGTGGGGGGAGTGTGGCCTGGTGCCAGCTTTCTGGAGGCATCTGAGTTGATGGTACTTGGTTGAACTGAGAGACATACACCCTTGACTCAGCACTCCCACTCTGGTGTTTATACCCAGAGCCAGTCACATGCAGCCCCATGAGGGGAGTCTCGTGGGAATGTCCAGGACAGGATAGAGGGCAGTCTGAGAAGTCTCAGGCAATCTAACCACCTACTGCGGAGCAAACAAATCAAATAGGCACGTGATGCCCACTGTGTAACACGGAGCAGCGGTTAGAAGAAATGAGGTTGACAAATACAGAGCCACGTGCTTGGGTCTGAGGTCATAATGTTCAGTGAGACAGTAAGCTGAGAAAAGATGCAGAAGGTCGTTCGGGGAACTTAAAATGATGCATCCAGAAATCATGTTCTTGTGCCATGTTTTATAACGACTCGTGCTATCAAGCAGGTGGGCTGGGTGGGGTGGGGAGGATGGGACTGGGGGATGAAAAGCCAAGGGAAGAATGAATAAACCATCAGTGCCAGAGAAGAACCTGGTCCTGGTCAGGAAAGAGACCACGCTGAGACTGAGAGATGTGAGGCACCCTGCCACCTGTCCCTGAGGGTCAACCTCAAAACGGAAACAAATAAACCCACACCAAGTCCCAGACAACCAACCAAAAAAATCAAAAGTACAGATAAAAAGTTTGCTTCAACAATATTATTAAACAGTCTATTCGTAGATAAAAGCCTGAATATCAACAGTCATTTTTCTGGATATAGGCCTTGATATTCTTCCTGATATTTTTTTTTCTTCCCAATTTTCAATGCTGAACATACATGGCTTTTGTATGAGAAAGTGTCTTCTGCAAATGAAGTCTGAGAGCAATAGGCATGTGTGATAGAAGAAGAGCCAGGGACTCATGGAGCTCTGTACCTAAAGGGTGAGAATGTTCCAAAGAGGGAGGACTCATCTGGCCACGTGACCCTTAGTTAACTCCCATTCTAGCCTGCAAGGGGTGTGTGTTTGGGCTAAAACTAAAGCATGACACACCTCTGCAGCTGCTTAGCCCAGAGCAAAACACCGGGAGACCCACCTCCGTGTCCATCTGTCTGTTTGCTGTCCCTTGACTGGTGGCTGTCGGTTGCTGGCAGGATGCCGGGATGGACTCCTATGTGGTGACATCGTGGCCTGGGAAGGCTTCTTTCAGGGAACCTGGACACTCTGGTCCCTGCTGGGAGTTTCTTGCACTCCTGACAAAAAAACAACAGGCAAACCTTTGCTGTTCTGTGAGTCAGTCCTGACATGGCTACAGAGTATGACAATTGAAAAGTCAAGGACACAAATAAAGGTACCTTCTCAAGGTTACCTATCTGGTAAATCAGGCTTTGGCTAGTTTCATGGTGTATGTCCCGATCGTCACGCCTGCTGACCCTGGGTCCCCGGCTCGTACACATTACTTTTGTGTGCACTAACGGAGAAGTCCTTTTAAGTTAACTTGGGGGTTTAAAGAGTCATTTTGAGGACAAATTCCTCTAAAAATATTGAGTGTGAAGCAAATGTTGCTGAGAATGAACTTACATCCTTTTCATCTCATGTGGTAGAAGGAAGTTAAAATAGAAGATACAGAATTACATGCCTCTACAAATATTGGTGGGACATTTACACGTCTATTCTATTTACTCAGCCTTTTTAAAGAGGAGCAGTGTCAGGTAATCAAAACACAGGCTTTGGTGTTAAAGCCTTGCATTTCAACTGCATGTCTCACTACCCTGGTGCCCTTTGGTTCAGTCAGTTTCCTTACTTACATAGAAAAAATAGGAAAACCCATCTCTTTCGTGAGAGAGTCTGTGTAGAGAGCCCAGGACGGTGCCTGGCAAACGTTAGATTGTCAATATGAGTCACATCTAAATTGGAGTCTCTTTTTTCAGAAGTGTTCCTTATTTTAGTCAGTTTCAGATTCTTAGAGGAACCATCTGCAACAGGAACTGGACTGAATGAGGATGGTACCTTGTCCCACAATCAGTTTCATCAGAAAGTGTTGTGACAGGACTGTTCATTTTTCTTTTTTGCTCTGAATTCAGATCTGCTTTGCTGAGGCATGGAGGCAAAAGAGGTCTCAGAGGCTGAAGACAGAGCTGAGGATCCAGGTTCTGAAAATAAAGGCCAGCCTGATGCTGCTCAGCCTGATTTCCCACCAGGAGGGCAGACCCCTGGCCCCACTGCCCTCTGGGAGATGCTAGAAAGGAAGTTTCTGGAATACCAGCAGTTGGCTCCCAGGAGCCCAGCTGAACATCAGAAGAGCCTGTTGAATCTTCTCCCACTATTCCTAAAGGTTGGTGTTCTCATTTTTGAAACTGTAAAAAGATGATACAGCGCTCTGGGGACACTTCCGGGATGATTGGAAGCTGGAGTCAGTAGTTTTAATATCATCACAAGTGGTCTCTGACTGGTTGCTTAGAGGAGAGTGTTGTGCTATTTAATAAAGATAGCAAGCAAGACTCATCTCCAGGTGAGGATGGGCTTGGAAAGGATGGACAGTTGGCTCTTGAGTACCATTGTCTCTTTAGTTTAAAAAAATGATATTGTTTAACAATGATATTTTCAATCCCAGCTTGGGAGCCAGAGGAGAAACCTGTACCTTCGGGAGCTAGAAGGGCATCTGTGTCCTGACATGTGAGTGGCAGGGTGGCTGGTAACCTCAAACACCAGTAATGCCAACACCAGGGCCTGGGAGAGCCGTAACATAAATTGTGCCAATGATGCAAACTGAGGTGTAATCCATGGGAGCAGCAAAGCAGTGCTCCCTCCCCTGGTTGCAGACACACAAGAGAAGTCCAGCCTGTCCACTGGGCTGGCACTCTGACTAGTGGCAGCTGGTGACAGTTTGGGTACAAGGGATTTCCTTTATTGTCTTGGAATAAAGCTCCTGCCAGTGAGGTCTGCCTTATAGCTGAAAATATTGAAGTCTAATTGTAGAGCTGGAAATGCGTCTTTTTATGAAGACTTAGTTTTTGCTTGACTATTGATTTGGGGTTATTAGTACAAAAACCATGTACCTACATTCAAAGTGCAGAGAATATGAGATACTTTTCACATTGGAAAGTAAACTAGAACAGGTGGAGGCTTTGCAGGTTTTTATTGGGAAACCCCTTTGTTAATATGTTTCATCTCACTTATTAACCAGGAATACTTAAGGATTTCCAAAGATGACTCAGAATTTCCTTGGGATCAAATTTATAGGATGCATGGAATACTTAAGCATGCCTTTCTGTAAAAAATTGCCAAGTAACTTATTGTCCGTGAATTCATTGTTTTTCTCCATGTTTCAGATTCGGATACTCCATCCAACCCATTTCACAGATTGGATAACTGGGGCATGGGGAACATACTGGAAAAGAGGAACTAGATAAGGAGAGAGGGCCAGGTTTCTCCTTCCCAGCCATCCCTGCTCTAATGACCCCAGCTTCTGGGAGGTAGCTTTGTCTCACCCAGTTCTCAGATCAAATCTGCCTTATAAAAGGAAAAATGTGAGCATTGCCCCCTCCCCCCCAAATCACTGGGAAGGCATATGGGGTCCAGCCACTGCACTGTATCTTTTCCACCCCTCTGGGCAGCCCTAGCTCTGATGAAAGGACTCTGCATCTGAGAACCAGGGCTTGATATTTCCTTGCCTCTCTCCAGATTGTTGATTTGAGAATTCATTCATTTGTTGTACAAATATTTTTTGAGCTCCTATACTCTGTTCTAGGGCCTGGTGCTATGAAAGTAAGGACGACAGATAGAGGTTTTACCTGCATCTGTCCAGAGCAGAGGATAACTGACTAGCACCCAGAATGTGTTCTGTTTGGCTTGTAGGGGTTAAAAATGAATTAGTGCCATTTTTTCAAAGTGGAAACTTTTCAGGTGAGACTTAGACTTCAGATTTCTCTTGAAAATATTTGTAGCTGTAATACCAATAATTGGATGGAGATGGTTAGGGGCACCTCTTTTAAACAGAAGATGGTCTTGGTCTCTCAGTTTACCCTAGTCCCCCACTCCCTAATATCTTTCGCCCAACCCATATCACTCATTTATGTTATCTGACCCTGTAGGCATTGACCTCATGGATAGCAAGCTGTTCCTATTATAACTGAACCTTGGTATTGGTCCATGTTTCCCAAACCTTTTCCTGGTAAAAGGAGGAACAACAGCCCTATTGCTGAATACGTGGGCTTTAGAGTCAAACAGTAGGGCTCCAGTCCCAGCTCCATTGCTTATTAGCTGTGCATCCTTGAGCAAGCTACTAAATGTTACTGAGCCTCAGTTTCCTCATCTGTAAAGTGGAATCAATACCAATTTGCTGGGAGACTGTGAGGGTGAGATCAGATGAGGATTGTAAAGTCCACAGCACGTGGAAAGCAGACATGATCCCCATCACCTTTCCACCAACCTCCTGGAAACTGACTGCACATGTGCAGTTTGAGATCCTGTCACCACGATTCCCCAAACTGCTGACAAAATCTGCTATGTTTTGGATCCCTGGAGCCCACCTCTGATGAACCCTGTAGAGGCAGTTTATTACAGGCTTTTTATCATTTTCTTAAAATCTGTATCTTTTATTAAGTCCTATATGTTTACAAACCTGTTGTTCTTATTAAGTTATGACTAATAAACCCTGCCAGAACCACAGCCCTCAGGCTTCTTAATTAAGAGCTGGTAGCAGAAAGGAACATGGGGAAGGTGGGAGGTTTTGGGGGGTTGTAATGCAGATAAAATCTGAGCTGTAGATGAAGACTGAGGACAGCCATTGGAATACAAGTCCCTGTGTTAGAAGTCAAGCTTGTAACCACTCTGTTCTGAATTTTATACCCATAAAACAGAACTCTTCAAGGTTGTCTGCAGAGAACCCATTAGAAATATCAGGACTTTAAAAAAAGTCATGCCGTCTCCCATGCCATGTGGCCGATTAATGTCTGATTCCTCCAAACACACAGCAGGGGATGAACTTCTCCCTTATCCTGTCATTGTTTATACATAAATCTGCATCTACTATGAGGCAAATACAAAGAGGGGCTTGGTTGGTTCTATAGTAAATTCTAGCCCCACTGCCTCCCAAGTTGAAGAAACACTGCAGTTGTTAAGGAGTAAACCCACTCAACATTTTGGTGACTGTCTTGGTGATAAGAAGTCTCAGGGCACTGGAATCCCAGCAGGGAGCTGCCCTGAGGGGATGAGTCAGAAATGAAGTTCTCACTGGGATCTGCAGGCTCTCCTCCTCTACCAAGCTCCATCACTCCCTTTCCTAGGTCAAAGCCAGGGCAAGTCGTTACTTTCACTGATGATAGGTAGTAATATTCACCAAGCTCTAATTAACTAAGCCAGGCATTTTGTTCCATGCTTACAAGCCCTTATAATAACCCTGTGAAGTAGGTGCTATTTTTATCCCAGCTTTATAAATGAGGAAAGGGAGGTTTAGAGATGTTGCATAACTTGGCCAAGGTCAGCCAGCTGTTAGTGGGGAGCAGAACTTAACCTGGGCAGTCCACCCGGGCTCGTGTTGTTAACCATTGCGTTCCCCCGGGCAGTGCTGAGGTTCATAGAACGGAGCACATCTGGTTTCTTTCCCTATCTCATGACCCACTGTGCGATGGCTTTGCCTGGCTCGTACCTATGTCCCATTTCATACAAAAAGGATGCCACCCCCTGCACATGTGCTGTTTGTTTAGCTGACTCCAGGATGTTGCAGACAAGGAGGAGGTTTTATTGCATCACACAGGAAGCAGCACAAAGCCAATGACTTCAGAGTAACCACTCTAAAGTAACCAGAGTGCAGAGCAGTGCTTGCAGGAAGGATTCAATTGACTGCTACTCTTTCTCTGCCAAGAGGCTTGGGCTTTGGTCTTTCTAGCACCCTTCCCTATCATAAGATCTTACACCAAGAGAAGAAGGCATTCTGCTAGCAAGCATGGGTAGGTCCTGTTGGCCTTCAGTTGAGTTTGCTTTGGGGGAAAGGGGACCACTTGGGTCCTCTCATTGCATAGAGATATAGGGTAATAATAGATGGAGAAAACTAGAGCTACAGATGTAGCTGTTGAAGATTGTTCTTAGAATATGTACTTTGAGAGAAAGTAGGCAGCGAGACAGGGAATCCTTAGAAATTAGTGTAAAATTCCTCACTGTCTGGGACAGACCACCTGGGGGGTGGGGCTACATGGGAAGAAAAGGGAATCTGTGGATGTGGTAGATTAGAGATACTGTGGATGGGTTCACACTGCTCCCTTCAAGAGGTGACATCTATGTCCCCTCCCCTTGAGTCTGGATGGGTTTGTGATGGCTTGACTAATGGAATAGGGCACAAATGACATTTCTGGGCTCAGGCCTCAAGAGACTTGTAGCCTCTCTCTGTCACTTGAAATACTCATGCTTAGAACCCTGCTTCCATGTTGTGAGGAAGCCCAAGCAGCCCCGAGTAAAAGCCTATGTGGAGAGAAACCAAACTCACTGACCGTGCAGCTGCACTTGCTGCTGAAAGTCAGCACAACTGGCCAGCCATGTGAGTGTGCCATGTGGCAAATGGATCTCTTAGCCCTTGTCCGCTGCCCCAGCTGAAGCAGAGAAAAGCTGCTCCTGCTGAGCCCTGCCCAAACTGCAGATCCATGAGAAAAATAAATGATTGCTGTTATTTTAAGCCACTCAATTTGGGTCCAGTTTGTTATACAGCAATAGATAATCAGAACAGTAGGTAACATGGACAGGAATCCATTTATTTCCTAGTGTGGAGGGATTGGAATTAACACTAAATCAGTTGTACTTGGAGATGAGTGTATTTGTGTGTGTGTGTGTACAGCTACTCTTAGGCTAACTGCCTGGCCAGTGGTACAGCGTTTATACCATTGGGTGTGGTCAATTATTCTCATACAAACCCAGCATGGACCCAACTGACTATGGAAGAGAGAGAAGTAACATTAAATATAATAATAGGGATGACCAACAGTTATTTCCAAGTGTGGTATCCAGAGGGGATGGTGAGGGTAAATACCCCTTCTTGTCCATCCCTGACTCTAACCCACTTCAGAGTGGGGCCTGCAGTATGGTTTATTCCCTCCTCAGGGGAACAATATTTGTGTTATGTTAGTAAAGTTTTGATGCATCAGTTTTTTTTTTTTTTCTGTTTACAAAGGAGAGAATCAATTGTGTCACATTATCAGGGGAAACTCATGTAAAGTCTCTGAAGTGTTTTGAGTTCACTTAAAGGTCAAACCACCAAACTCTGAGGCAATGAAGAAATAGTAACACTGCAGTCACACTTGAAAACTAACCAGATTCTCTGTCATTCAAAGCTGGGGTTTTGTCCCATCTCCTCTAGAGCTTCTGTCTTCCTTATGCTCTGGAGACCAGAGCATCATTTTCTTTCTCTTTCTTCCATGTGAGGGGACAGCCACGAGGCATGATGGTGCAGTTCAGAGAATATAAGTAAATAAAAGTTTTTAAAAATATTGAACAATATTCTCCCAGCGTGAAAATCCCAGTTTGGGAAAAAAATTAGTTCCTTTCAAAAGCTGCCGTAACTCTTTGGGGTCTCCACGGTACCATTCAGTAAATGATTGCCTCTGTGCATCAAACAGCACCCCAGTGGCCTGAAAGAGTTAATGGGGCCTCCAGAAGTAGCCATCTTGGTCCCAGGAAGGAGTGTGAGCCTTGGGAGAATCTGGCTGAGCGTACAATTACTGTTCAACTCACAGTGGCCCGATCTGCTTTATTGCAGAATGCCTACTGGAGTCCCACTGCTCAAAGATGATCTCCATGCCTCTGAGTCAACTCCCTGCAAATTGGTCTTTGAGGGGTTTGCCACTGCAGGGAGGAGGCACAGGAATTTGTTAGGAAGATATCATAGCAGATATGATATCAGTCCTGGGGAGGGAAATAATGTTACCACTGAAATTCCCAGCCAGAAGGACTGACTTTATCTCTCCAGAGATTAACCTTTCCATGTGAGAGCTGGTTTCCAGGTGGTAGCCATACATTTCTTAGACATGCACATGCTACTTGTGTATGTGTGAGAGAACTCAGCTCTTTACTCTGCTGTTTAACTTGTTCTCTAGGATTACCCTATGGCTCAGCCTCTGTTTCTGTAAAGTGGGAATAATAATAATCCCAATCCCTATGCAGATTAGTGGAAACAATGCATGTCAGTGCTTGGCCCAGCATTTGGCACAAAACCAGTGCTCCGCAACACATTCGGCCATCGTTCTGCACACTGTGGGTCTCATAATCGTGTGTTTGCTTATCAAATATTTGGTGAAGGTCTCCTGTGTATAATAGTGTTTAACATTCACCTAGTATTTTTGTAGTTCTAGCAAAGTTCTGATGCACTGCTTTTTTATTTACAAAGGAAAGGTGCGACTATGTTCGTTTATAGGGCAGAAAATTTTTAAGTGTTTCAGATACAAAGTTTTGTTCAAATCAAAATAACCAAGTACTCACCACCCATATAAAAGAAATGAAGCATTTCAGATAAACTAAAGCCACCTGTGCATGAATTCTAGAACTCATTCCCCTTCCACCCTCCTCCAATGGTAACTCCCAACCTGCTGAACTATCATGCCCTGTGGGAAATGATATATAGAGAGACAGCAAGTTACAGAAGTATATTACAGTATCATTCTAAAATACCTGTGAGACTATATGTAAATTATACAGTAATATGGGTGCATTTTTATAACCATAAGCAATATTATTGTGTAATTTATGTACAGTCTCACAGGTTTTTGTAGACTCATACTGTAATATGCTGTTACAATTTGCTTTTTCCACAACATTCTATTTTGGGGATTTATCCATATTGATACAGCTCTATTTTTCTTATTCAGTTCTATATGCTATCCTTATATAGATATGTCACAAATTATTCATTCATTATCCTATTGATGAACATTGTTTTTCCCAATCAAAAATAATGCTACATGAATATTTCTTGTTAACGTCACCTTGTGCATGTGTGCATTTCTCTAGGGACTAAACCAAAGATTGGAATTGGTGGGTTTTTGGATGTGTGCCCCTTTAACTTTATTGGATTACGTTAAATGCTTCTTCAAAGAGGTTCTTCTAAGTGACACTCCATCATAGAGTATGGGGGTTTCATGGTTCCTCACCTTCACCCACATTTGATATTGTCAGATTTTTCATTTTTACTAACCAGAAAATTATAAAATATCTCCTTGCAGTTATAGTTTGCATTTTCCT
Source organism: Orcinus orca (assembly GCF_937001465.1). Taxonomy (NCBI): domain Eukaryota; kingdom Metazoa; phylum Chordata; class Mammalia; order Artiodactyla; family Delphinidae; genus Orcinus; species Orcinus orca. Next base: position 43,863,011 of record NC_064572.1, read on the forward strand.
GATTATTAGTAATTTGCCATTTATCTTTCAATAAGTTACTTGTTTCATTTGCCCATTTTTTAAAAATCAGATTTTTTTCTTATTAATTTATAGGAGTCTAAATACCAGTCCTTTGTCAGTTATATGCATTGCAGATATTTTCTCCCAATCTGTGGTTTGCCTCCTCATTTTGTATATGGTGTCTTTTCATATAGAGAAGAGTTTTAAAGGTTTTTACTTTTAAACAAATGTAGGTAGTATCTATTGCAAGGAAACATATTGAAAATGATTTCCCTTTGGAAATTTTATGTGTTTTTCACCCCTTCTAAAGGAGGATCTCAGCTTAAAAAAACTTGGTCAGGCCTCTGGGCAGGAACATAATTTAATACGGCTGGTGAGTGGGAGCAGGAGTCAGGAGTCCAGCAAAATTACATTTCATAGAGGCCACTAATTGGCACAGCAGCTTACCTTCCTGGTGGGAACCTGGGATCAGGAATTGCCAGGAACTCAAGTCTGGGGCCGAGGACAGTCACTCCACTCTGTACTCAGCCTGTGACAAGAAGGGAGAACAAAGGGAAAAGGCTTTGCATGAAAAGCAGATCTAGGGATAGGATTACTACGGAAACTGGGAGGAAATTTTGAAAAGAGTCTGGCATCCCAAGCAGAACTGTAAAAGACTTCTATTAAACAGTATCCTAAACAATAAGGGGAAAAAGTCTGAGGAAAATGATGAGCAGATGGGATAGAGATTAAAGGGACAGATAAGAAAGGATTTTAAGGAAATTAAAAAGAAATAGGAGATTAAAAAAAATGACAACAACTTGGACTCGGAAAGGATTTCCTAAGCTTGTAACTAAATCCAGAAAGCAAAGGAATGGACTGAGAAATTTCTTTTCATAGGAATTTCAGATTTCTGTACAGCAAAACCAAACAATACCAAATTTAAAGATGAAATGACAAATTCGAAAAAAATCGAGATAGTATTATAGACCAATGGTTAACGATTTTTATATATAAAGAGATTTTTGAAATAAATAAGAAAATAGTGAAAACTCCAATAGGATAATAGGCCAAGAGTAAAAATGGACAATTCAAGAGGCATGAAAAGCATTCATCCACTCTAGTTATCCAAAGATTGCAATTGAAATGAGATACTTTTTCTTCTACAAGTTTTCTCATTTAAGATGAAAAAGCACCATAGACCATAGTGCTTGACGTTGGCATGGGTGGAGAGAAATCAGACATTTTCCATGGAGCCCTTGGAGGCTAATCTGGTAAATTGTTTCTGGAGAGTGAGTTAGTAGTTAGTAATAGGTACTAAATCACTAAAAAGAGAAAAAAAAACCACTCTTTTAATTGAAAATCCCACATTTTTAATCCTACAATTAAATTAATTGTAGGATTAAATTAATCCTTTTTAGAATTTATCTGAAAGAAATACTTGCATGACTAAAACTAAGATATCTGCATGAGGTTTGACAAGTGTGTAAGAGGAGAATCAGTGAGACACAGCAATTGATGGTGAGGAAGGGGAGGGACGCGGGATGTAGAAAATCACTCCTGGAATTTCCCACTAGGGCAGGTGGGTGCCTGGTAGGGACATTCACTGAGGCAGGATGCAGCAGGTCTGGGGGGAAGGCAGTGGATTCAGTTATGTGTGTTTGATGTTTCAGGAGCACGAGTTCAGGGGAGACGTCCAGGGGCCAGTTGGAGGTGTTTGGAGCTCAGCAGGAAGTTGAAGAATTCATAGGCACTAGTGTAGGGAGACAGTGAAAGCTGGAGGGTAGGTGATTCAGCGGCCTTTGGATGCACCTGGCTCAAGCGAGTTGAGCCACTGGTTTGGGCTGGCGGGGGGGAAGGAGGTGATTCTGATGCCTTGCTTTGTAGCTTTGCCATCTCTGAGCGAATCCTGCATGTTGCACTTCAGGCCTGGGAACACTCCGTGGGGATCATCTGCTTTCCCAGTCTCCAAAGGCTGGCTGAAGATGTTTCCAACCAACTTGCCCAAGAAATACAGAAGGCACTGGTGGGAAAGCCTGCAGGTGAGAGAAGAGAGGTCCTGGAGAACTTCACAGTAAGCAAAACAGCTCTGTAGACCCCTCCCAGGCCTCCGGCTAAGCCCCTCTCTGCTTTCTAGAGGAGTGAGAGTAGTGACTTCGAAAGCACCCGGAAGGCCAGGTTCTGCCACTGAATACCCTGGAGAACAAAGGAAAAGGCTAAAAGAGGGAAGAGAAGAGGGACTTGGGAAACTCTGCTGCTCCTGGGAGGGACACAAACACACACACATACATACACACACAGACACACAGAAGCCAAAGGCAAGCATGTTTCCTGCTGCAGGTCTCCTGACTTGCATCCTTCCACTCAGGAAGCTGGACCCCAGAGGCTGGGCTAGGAGACTGAGGGCAGGAGGGAATTCCAGGGGGAAGGAGTGGCTTGAGCATGGTGTAGATTGCAGGAATCCCTGTGACAAAAGGGGCTGTGTGATACAGGAAGTGGGGAAAAGACACTGGATTGTGGCAAGTCCAATTGCCGAGGAGCTTGTTATTATTATTTAGCAATAGGGAGCCATTGATGGTTATTGAACAGGGAGGGTGGTATGATAAAGGCTATCCTCCAAGGAGATTCATGTGGCAGAGAGTGAAATGTTTGGTACAGATGCAGGTGTCATTGTTGGGAGGGCAAGAGGCAGAAGTTCCCTAGAGACGCTAAGGCACATCTCATGGAGAGAGGGGCCCACGTGGAGAGAAGCTGGGTGACCAGGCCACCACACTGCCCTGCTGGTGACCCTTTCTCCCCTCCCCCACACTCTTCCAGAGCAAGCACGGGTGGCAGCTGGGCAGTTGCTGTGGTGTAAGGGAGATGCGGATGCAGAGCAGGATGGCCACCTGCTCCTGAAGTCAGTGTACGTGCTCACGGGGACAGATTCGGTAAGTTCCAGGCCCCAGTGGCCCAGCCTGGGTGCTTCTCACCTGTGTACAGAGGGACGTCCCAGCTCAGGGCAGTGGCATGTCTCAAGGGTGTCTTTATTTTCATGAAATTGATTTATCATTTTTCCTTCCCTACTTCCCCTCGGATATAGAACGTGGACTTCAGAGTCTGAAATTCATATTCACATCCTGCCTTTTCAGTTGACAAGCTGTGTGTAACCTTGAGCAAATAACTTGACCTCTTTGCATCTCTGTTGTGTTGTTAATTCTAAAATTGGGGATAAGAATGCCTCCATTCTAGGGTCAGTGTGAGGATCAAAAATGACTGATGTGTATGGACTACATTTCCTGTGTGTCAGGGTGAGGCTGGGCGCATCCCATGCATTGTACTAATTAATCCTCCCCAAACCCTACGAGTCAGCTTACAGCGATGCTGCACTGGTGACAAGAAATCAGGTTCGCCCGTGATATGCAGCTGTAGTCTGTCTGACTCTGTGCTCTGAGCCACTGCTCTTTACTACCTCCGGCTAAATTCAGACTAAAGGAGCAAGGCCTGTAGGCACCTGCCCTGTGTCTCCCCAGAGACGAAAGCAACCGCTCCTCCTTCCCTTCCCACCCAGGCCCCATCCTGGCTGCAGTCACGGCCTCCCACCATGAAGCAGGGACCCTGAGTGGTTTGCCAAGGACTGGTGTCCTCTCAGGCAGAAGCAGTCCCTGGGAGCTGTGGCCATCAGCAGCAGTGGCCGAGGCCCTGTGCAGGGCAGGCCCAGAGTCTCCTCCATCTAGCGAGGCTGCCCATTGTGAGCCTCCTGGTGCCCAGACTAGGAACAGCAGGGAACCAGGCTGGGGTGGTGGCTGCCCTCTGTCTAATGGTGAGCAGAGGCATCAGACAGGCATTTGGAGACAGTGCCAGGAGGTGAGAGAGGAGCACAGCAAACAGTTGTTCACCGGTGGGAGGACCATCTGACTTTTCTTCCATGTAAACTGCCTGGACCACCATCAGGGACAGTGGCCTGGAGCACAGGGTGGGGGCTTTTCAGCCCCTGGAGAAGGACTGTTTTCAGTCTGAAGAGTAAAAAGTAACCTAGAGCCTTGTTTTCTGCTGCGAGGAGTCTGCCCCCAAAGCAGTGAGAGAGTAAGCAGTTGGCTTTCTGGGGAGGCAGTGCAGTTTGGAGGACAGGGAGAGCCACCCTGAGTGCAGTCATGCAGGGCCACATGTCCAATACGGGGGCAGACACTACCTGCAGTGGAAGCTTTTAGGGACTAGTGGCCTGCAGTACACTCCTGCTGCTGGCCCAGGCTGTACATTCCTCTTTTCTCTTTTCTAATTTACCCACCATGTCTGTGAGATTAGTCAGTCGGGTGGGAAATTGCATGGACAGTATAATTTTTAATAACCGTGCACGCGCTGTCTCACAGTCACGTGTGTGTGCACACATGCGTGTAGAGGCCACAGCCACAGTAATCCTGGTGCAGCTGCAGGCACAGCCTGTGAAGAGAGGCCCTGGGAAGCCTCACACTCAGGTTGGCCCCTCTCTGCCAGCTCCCTATCTCCTCTCTGTCTGGCAGCCCTGGGGCTGTTTAGCTGTGGTGTGGCTCTCTGGATTATTGGTCCTCACCTATAGGGCTGTTTCGGTCATGATGAGGTCTTAAATCTGGACGAAGGGATGGACAGGGCCCTGAGCACGTCCTTAATTCAGTTGCGTGTACTTGTTCTCAACCACCTCTTCCCTACTGAGTTTCCAGTTCCCTCATCAGGAGGAAACCTACCAAAATCAGAGGTATGATTGCCAGGAAAGCCCTGGATTTCTGCCCTGCACCAGTTCCACCCTCCTGCCCTCCCTCCTTTCCTTCCTTCCTATCATCTGTCTACTGTGTAAAAGATATAATGTTTATCGAGCACATAATACACACTTTATATCAACTTAATCTTCACAGCCATCCCAGTGGGCCCTATGATTGCCTCCATTCTTAACTGAGAATGTGTCGCCCAGAGAGAGGAAGTGACTTACCCACGTTCGTGGCTAAAACAGCCGCACTGGCTGACCTCTCTAGTCTGGGTCTGGAGCCGTGCTCTGCCTGGCTCTGCGGCCCTGGGTCACGTCTGCTCTTCACTTGCAGGAGACGCTGGGCAGAGTTGCCGAATCGGGGCTCCCAGCCCTGCTCCTCCAGTGCCTTTACCTCTTCTTTGTCTTTCCTCTGGGAAAGAAAGAGCTTTTTGAGAGTGATGTTCAAGTTCAGAGGATGTTTGTGCAGGTGAGTGGGAGGAGGGCTGGACTCCCCTGGGCCGAGACCGAGCTCTGCTTCTCCAACCTCCTTTCATCTCTCTCCTCCTAGTTCTGAAGCTCCTCTATTCTCCTGGAGGGTCCAGATCACCCCTTTCCCCCAGGCTCTGCAAATGCCGGGGAACCCCACGCATTCGGAAGATGGAGTTTCTCTCCATCTCGCTGTATCCTTGTATTGCCCTTGTTCTCTCCCAGGACGGTGTGCTCCTCCTCCCCCACTCGGCAACACCAGCTCCTTGTCCTCTAGTCTGTGTTCTAAGGTCCCGCCGACCCTCCCGGACATCTGGAACCTCCTGTCTCTGGCCCCTGCACCTCTGAGAACAAACATGCTAAGCCCCCTTGCAGAACTGTAGCCAACATTTTCTAAGTACTTGCTATGTACCCACCCTTATGCCATAACCTCACCTCTGTCACCTCCCCGAGCCCTCTCTTCCACCACAGGATGTGTGTGGTTTTGTGATCTAAGGCACGGTGAGTAAACATGAGTCCAGGGTCACAGAGGTGGTGGGTCGGGGCTGGGATTGGAACCCTGGGAACCTGGCTCCTGAGACTGCTCACAGAAAGGCATTTAACCACTCTGTGCGGTCACCTCCGTCTCTCCTCCCAGAGGCCATCTCAGGCATCACATGCTATGTCCTCATGTCATTACCCATCTTTCCTATCCTCTCTGACCAGCAGCGACTTTTAACATAACTTCTCACCTCTCTCCCCTGCCCCCTTACTGACAAGTTCTGCTTTCTCAGCTTTTGGGATGCTGCATTCTCCAGAAAACTCCTCCTGCCTCTCTGGTGGGGGGACTGTGTATCTTACTCATCTTTGTGCCTTGGCCAGGGTCTCGCACAGAGCAGGTACTTCGGACCATTTGGGGATTGCCGATGCAGCTGTCCACTGAACATGCACGTCCACATCCCCATCCATTTTAGACCAATTCTCAGGCCAGAATCATCTTTACCAGAGGGTATCTCATAAGTTCTGGCAGGTTCCACTTATGGTGGGTTGTCCATAAGCTGCATCTGTTAGAAATTTAGGTGTCCTTTGCCCACACATAAATCATATTTTAAGTGGTGACCAGGACACGGTACTGGGTACTTAAGTCTTTACTGTGTGGCTTCTATGTGCTCTGCAGGGAATTAGTACAGCCCTGTCTTCCTGGTCCTCTCCATGTATGGACAGAATGTGAGCCACAGTGATACCACATCAGAGTTCCTCAGGGTTTCCTTATTTCATTCCACAAAATATAGAGAACTCCTCTTGGGCTCGTCACTATGCCGGACCCACGGTCTCTCACAGAGATGACAGAGAGACAGAGAAGTTAAACGGGGAGATCAGTCACGCGAATAAATGATCAGCGTCCAATTTTTTAAGTGCTCTGATGGAAAAGTGAGAGATGTGCTGGGAAATGAGGACAAGAGTATAAATGGAGGCCCTTCTGAGGAAATGGCATTGAATCTCCCTGGTTTGGGGCAGAGGGTGACCACATATGACCCCATCCTTCCCGCTGAGACATGGAAAATTAGGGAACAAATTCATCACAGGAAGGAGGCTTCCTAACCAGAGTCTCTTTGGCTTTTTTTTTTCCAGATGTTGCTCAACATTTGCGGTGAGGCTCAGGGTCTGGAGGGACTTCTCTCTGGAAACGAGCTCCAGTCTCTTGTGATTGCCACGACGTGTCTTCGGGAGCACAGCTGCTCCTTTTGGAAGGAGCCCACCTTCTGTGTGCTGAAGGCAATCTCCAAGGCCCAAAACCTTAGCATCATCCAATACCTGCAGGGTATGACCCTGGGAGACCAGGGCTGGGCTGTGGGCACACTTTCTAGAATAAGACCTTGGGATGCCCTTGCAGCATCAGTATAGATTCCAGGGACCAAAATAGTGATGAACAAACAGGATTTTCACCGATGCCCAACTATGCCTAGTAGGTGACCCTACATTGCTTGGGTCCATTCATGAAAGTGTCTTTATTGTTCATTTTGATGCTCTACTGGAGGAGAGAGGGAAAGGGGAACTCATTTACTACACACATGCTGTTGAACAGGCACTGTGCTGGGCTCATTTGTATGTTACCTCATTTGCTTCTTTGAGATACATATTGATAATTAATGCCATTTTCCAGCAGAGGAAACAGATTGAGTGATAGAAGAATTTGCCAAGGCTCCCCAGCTAGTGAAGAAGAGAATCAAATATTAACCCTGGAGATGCCTGATTCCAGTGCCTTAGGTTCTGCTCTGGGCAGCATGTGTAAGGGTTAAGGACTTAGATTCTGGAACCAGATGGCCTGGGGTGCGGGCTCCAGCTCTGTCCTCCTAGCTGAGTGACCTTGGGCACTTAACTGCTTGGGTGCTTCCGTTTTTTCATCTGTAAAATGGAGATAATAATCCCGTTGAGCTCAATGGATTGTTGTGACACTTCGATGAGTCGGCATATTTGAAGTGCTTAGACCTGCTTGTCCACAGACACTTGCCCTGTGACCTGTCTTCTTTCTGGGGCCTCCTATAATAGCCGGTGTCAGCTGGTGAGAGCTGGGAAAGTACAAGCCCACCCTCTTACTGTAATTGAGCCCTGGGACGAAACTTCATCCCCAGTTTCAAGACTGAAATTTCCCAGTGAAGCCAGGGCCCAGTGGTAATGGTGCAGGGCTGAGCTGGGCCTGAGGTGCTCAGCATCCCCTGAGAAAAGGCTGCCTGCCTTGGTGGCGGGGGTCTCTCGCTGCGGTCATTATTCTCAGCCGGAAAAGAAAAACGCCACCGCAGTGAGGAGCTGGCCACAAAAGCACTGTGCCATAGGGGAATGAGTAGTTTCCATGGGCGTATAGGCTGAGGAGAAGGTCAGGAAGTAAGGACTAGCCTGGTGTCCACAACTCTCAGTGCTGCCCTGTCTGGCATGCAGAGTTTGGAACTTGTCCTTGGCCTCGCAGGTGAGGGACTGAGAATGCCTTATCTCAAATTCTGGTAGACACTTTTCCTGATCCACTGGTGTGACTTTCTGGGCACTCAGAAGAGGCTTCCCCCAATGAAAGGGCCCTAAAAACAGTGATCCACCCAAATGCAAACCCAGTGACATCTCTCTGCTGACTCCGTTCTTTCCCTGGCTTCTCACAGCTCTGGGGTAACCAGTGTGTTCCACAGCAGGCCACATACCAGTGGGGCCTGTCTTCCTCGCCCTCCCTTGTGGACCACACTTCCCGGCTCCAACCCCCTGGATTCTTTAGTAGCTGATACACACCATCTTTTTGCCCTTCATCTTCCCACGGGTTCATATATCCTTCCCTACACTTTTCATCAAGCTCATTTCTGCTCAGCATTGCTTCCTTAAGGTCTTCTGTGACACTCAGGTCTGGTGTCTTGCATCTTGTTATTAATGGGCCTGGACTGTCCTGTGTGCTGGGAATGAAGAGCAGAGGGCTTAGAGGCTCCCTTCCACTTCCTGTTTCACCTGCTCTCCATCTGGGCCCTCGAGTGTGGCTCTCAGGATGACACTTCTCATGGAGGAGGCTTCTTCTTGATCCAAGAACCAGCAGAAAAGTGTTTTGAATGAATTCTCATTCACATCTTGATATACAGTGTAAAGGCAGGTGGGGAGGGAATGACCACTGAAGAAAAGCTATTGCCTTTGAATTAGCAGGGGTGTGTTTCCTTCCTGCAGCCATGGATTGCATCAAGATCTCCCTCCAGAACCTCTCCAGGCTTGCAGACACTCTCCCTGCTCCCGAGGTGAGCGAGGCACTGAGCCTCGTCTTGGGCTTTGTGAAGGACTCCTACCCTGTCTCCTCTGCTCTGTTCCTGGAGTTTGAGAATGGGGAGGGCTACCCTCTGCTACTCAAAGTGTTACTTCGGTAAGTGGCTGTGCTTGGTGGGGAAGAAACGGTGGAAGCCAAGGTCCTCACAATCATTTGCAGTGCTTTGGAGAAAGACAGATATTGGGGCTTCTCAGAATGTCTTCTGAAATACAAATCTCCACAGAGCATGGCCAGAGAGACTTTTATTGCAAAAGTAAATCAACATGCAGCCGGGTTTGCAGCTACTTCTTTAGGAAACCAATGGGTGATCGCAATAATAGTTTTACCAAGTCCATTTGGTGGCATGTACCACCTGCATGCCTGCTGGCCTAACAGCCACCTGTCAGAATCCACATCCTGTGTTGGAGGGCTTTCTGGGATGGCTGTGACCAGCTCTGCCTATATGCTTGGGGGTTGGAAGTGCCCATAGATCAACAACTCCAGGACCAGCCCTCTACCAATGACTGGTAGAAGCTGATGGATCCGTACCCAGCAGATTTGCCCCTTGGGTGAGATAGCTCTACCCTGCCTTCCAGAGTCCCTGGGAGGATTAGAAACAAAAGCAATACTCACTCTTGAAATAAGCATGAGGAAGTCTAATAAAGTCCAATTATTTCCCATGATGTCTGTATTGTTGCCATTCTGAAATATCAAATCTCTCATTTTGGGGGTGCTTCTGCCCTGCTGGTGCCCTAAGCTCGTGACTTCTGGGGGTCTGGCCACGGAAAGCAGCCTTCCGGTGAGCAGATGCTGTGGCTCTTCACAGCTTTCTCTTTATTCTAATTGCACGTCCTCAGATCAAGGGCTGAGGCTTGCAGACAGAGTGACTTTCATCCCTCCCTGCGTCTTTTGGTGCTGAACTGGTGGAGACCTTTTGGGTCTTGCCCAGCACTGCGATTTCCATTGCCTCTGTATCCCTGCAAGGAGCACCATGAGCAAACCTGGCTGCTCCGTCCAAGACGTCCAGGGAGCTGGCCTCGTCTGTCCCCACAGGTATGACGGGCTGACCCAGAGCGAAGTGGACCCCCACCTAGAGGAGCTCCTTGGGCTGGTGGTGTGGCTGACAACCTGTGGGAGGTCAGAGCTGAAGGTGTTCGACAGCATCACTTACCCGCAGCTGGAAGGCTTCAAGTTCCATCACGAGGCTTCTGGTGGGTCATTGGGTGTCTCTGGGTGCCTGACAGCACTTGGCACTGTGCCCTGACAAGGCAATGCAGGTCATTCCCTGATTCCCTGTGCAGAAACAAACATGTGGCACCCATCAGTGATATAGTAGGGGCTGATTCTCTCATGCCTTTGGGGACATTTAAAATCTCTCCTTTATAGATTTTTCCAGACGACCTGGGTGGGACTGAGACGAAATGTTTGCTTTAAAAAGGCAAAGACTCTCTCAGATAATGGAGGGAGCCTGTGATCTCCATCACAGGTGTGACTTACTTGGTAACATCTGCTTATCTAACAGGGACTGATGGCCCTGAAACAGCCATCCAGGCTCAGAGTCAGTGCCTCCTTAGCTCTACAAGATACTGACTGATTGATTGACGAACTCAATCAACATGTACTGATAATTTCTGTCCAGCAGCCACTCCACCCCATGCTGGGTACCACCGTGAAGAGGCCAGGTGTCTGCTCCTTAAAACTTCTCTATAGAGACCATCACACAAACCTTGAGCCATAATCTACTCAGTAACTGGCTGATAAACAGGCACAGTGGTGACACCAGTGCAGAGAATTAGCTCTGCCTGGGTCAGTCAGGAAACCCTGCACAGAGCGTCCCATTCAAGACAAGTTTCAAGGCAAAGGATGGGTCATCCAGGGAGAAAAGAGGGGGAAGAAATATAAAGACAGAAGGTACAGCCTGGGGAGAGAAATGGTGACCAGAAACATCTGGGTGAGTCTGGGGAGATGGGCAGAGAGACCTGCGCAGACCAGAGGTGGAGGCTGCAAAGCTGTGAGACCAGTTTAGGAAAAGCCACTGGATGTGACTCCAGCAGACGCACAGGGGAGTGGCTGGATTAGAGAGGAGTTTCAGAAACATCTCGAGTGTCTGAAGCACAGAGGGCTGGAGGCGGGGAGTTCTCTGAGGAAGTATCTCCTGGGTAAGAGAGAATGAGACTTAACCTTCTAGCTGGAGAGAAAGGAGGGAGTGGGTTTGGAAGGTGTCTTTATTTAACAGCTTGCCTAGAAATGAAACTGACTTTGCTTAGTAATCTTTAACATCATTTGATTTTAATTAATTGAAACCAATCCTCCAGTCCTGTGCTGCCCGATGGAAATATAATGCGAGCCACATTACGTAATTTTAAATGTTCTAGCAGCAAAATTTTAAAAATTAAAAAGAAATAGGTTAAATTATTTTTAATAATATATTTTATTTAACCCAATATATCCAAAATATTACCATCAAAAAATGTGATCGTACAAATAATTGTTAATGACTTTTTTTTTTGCCTTCTTTTCTTAGTGCTCCATCTTGAAAATCTGATGAGTATTTTTACACTCAGGGCACGCCTGAGTTCACAGTGGCCACATTTCAAATGCTTAATTATCCAGCATGTCTTGGACAATGCAACTCCAGCCTTATTCACATTCTGGGCATATGGCTTTTCTGGACTTCTGATAGACATTTACCCACAGGAGCTAGATAATAGAAACTTTAAATGGTATTTCCTCGTGATAATGCAAGCATGTATTTCTAGGCATAGGCAGGAGAAATGATTTGCAGGATTATTTCTTTTTTGCATCTTCAGGGGTGACCGTGAAGAATCTTCAGGCCTTCCAAGTCCTGCAGAATGTTTTCCACAAAGCCAGTGACCCTGTCCTCTGCACCAAAGTCCTGTCATCCATCAGGACCATGTGGGCCTGGAACGCCCGCAACTTCTTCCTGCTGGAGTGGACCCTGCAGCCCATCTCGCAGTTCGTGGAGATCGTGCCCCTGAAGCCGACCCTGGTGCAGATGCACTTCTTCCAGCTGCTGGAGGTCCTGGTGTTTGAGCTGCATTACGTGCCCCATGAGATCCTGCGGAAGGTGCAGCGCCTGATCCAGGAGAGCCCAGAACCGCTCGTCACCCTCGTGGCCTTGAAAACTGTCCTCAGGATCGCTGGCGGGGACCTGCTCTTCACTGACATCTTCCGGGACTCGGGGCTCCTGGGCCTGCTGCTAGCCCAGCTACGGAAGAAGGCTAAGATCCTGAGGAAGTCAGGTGCCTTCCAGGAGCTTTAGGAGGGGAAGTGGGGAATGCGTGGGGGCCAGTGTTAGCTGGGCCTGGTCTGTGTACCAGCCCTACCACCCATTAACATAACAGAGAAAGTGAGTGTGCCCATGTCACCTGGTGCCCTGAGAGTCAGAGAGGGTACCCCTGGGCTACATGGCTTCACAGCACAGGCAGCCTCCCTATTTTCTATAACTTGCCTGATCTTCCCCATGAAGAGGTAGGAGGGATGGGTGTAACTAGAAGCCGACTCATGGGACTAACTCAGCCCTGATGAGTTCTTAGTTTTCATATACCTCCTGCAGTAGATATTGTCTGAGTGTGTAGGTAGGGAAACAGCAGAAGGACAGGTCCTCAGCAATGCAAAGGGGAAAGGAGGCTCAGAGAGGCTTGAAAGTCCAGGATGGAAGGGTGTGTGGGACACGTCCGGGGTCAGCTGGGATACGGCCACCTTGCTCACATGGTGCTGTCGGACCCAATGGCCTCCCACCTGGAGCAGAGGTCAGTCACCAGGGCCTTGCTGGCCAGCTTGTCCCTCTAAACCTTGGCCACACTTTTGCATGCCCTGCTGGGCTGTACACCCATGGCTCCTTGGCAGCACTCCCTCACCCTGCCTCAGGAGCGTGGGCCTGGGATTTCCCTGCCTAACCATGCCCCATGTACATACCCTGGATTTTACAAGTCTTCCAGGGGATTTTGATGCACTCAAGTTGGAGAACCTCTGATGTAAGTGTTGTAGGGTCACATCTTACAAATTGGGATGCACACTCCTTTATAAGGGAAGCATGATACTCATCTTTTTTAAGAGGATAGGAAACTAATGGAATTGGAGATTTGGGGTCATAGCACATGTACTTAAAAATGTTTCTTCATTGCTTCTTAAATATGGCAGGAAACAAAGAGTCCAATCCTGGAGTTCAGGATATAGAAAGAGAACTGACTTCTGTGATGCTGAGAACTGTGGTCACGCTTCTGAAAGGATCGGTTCGGAATGCAGGTAAGGGTGGTTATCAAATTCACCTCATCACTGGTTGGGAAAACATTAACTATTTCCTGGTGACTTATGTCATTGTTCAAAGGCCATATCCAAGGAATAACCAACACTATTGCTGTGGCTCATGTCCATTCACTTGTTGATGTTCAGGGATCGACAGTAAATTGGTAGACACATCAGTTGACACTTTTTACTGTTTAGGTTGCTAAATAAGGCTGGGAATCAAAGAGTTATCTTAAATTTATGAGACCACAGAAACCCCATCTCTCTCAAGTAAAATCTTTTAATATACTGCTGCACTGACTATAGATACTTTTTTAAAAAGATTCAAATTGTAAAATACAAGCAAAGAAAACTCATCATTTTTTTTTTTTTTTTTCGGTGTGCGGGCCTCTCACTGTTGTGGCCTCTCCCATTGCGGAGCACAGGCTCCAGACGCGCAGGCTCAGCGGCCATGGCTCACGGGCCCAGCTGCTCCGCGGCATGTGGGATCTTCCCAGACGGGGGCACAAACCCGTGTCTCCTGCATCGGCAGGCGGACTCTCAACCACTGCGCCACCAGGGAAGCCCAAAAGCTCATCATTTTTAAGAGACATAATTTGATGTGCTTTCAGCCCATGATGGACTTAGTGCCTTCATCCATTCAAAAAAAGTTTAGCTTCCTAAGATCGTGTGGCTCTCATGCTTAAAAAAGACGTGCCTAAAATATAAATGCATGTATATTATACTATGAAGCAGATGCATCAGCAAAGTGACATCAGTGGGTTTGGTGACTGGGTGCATCTTTATCTGAGGCCCTCACAGGTCAACTATACCGAATGTGAATGATTATTTCACTATGGTAGAGCGTCTCTAATGTTAGACTATAAGAGATTCCCTGGAGGTTCTGGTTAATAGGGAGGTGCATATTCCTAAGCTCCCTCCCAGAGATCTAATTATCAGGTCGAGGTAGAGCCTAGTAATCTACTTGTAAACAGGCTTCCAAGGTGATTTCCATGTAAGGGGTACCTGGCCCATAATTGGGGAAATCCTGCCTTATGGAGTTGACCAGCTCAAATCCATGTCATACCATTTGAACATCCAGTGACTTCCTAGTTCTTATTCTACATGGGATTACTTCAAAGATCAATCCTGGGGAAGAAATTCTTAGGATTACTTTTAAACAAAAACACACCGTTAGCCAAATTTCTTAAATCCTGCCTGCCGCCCACCTTGCCACAAGAAACTACCTACGAGTTAAACATACTCTTAGGGTTTCCCTGGTGGCGCAGTTGTTAAGAGTCCGCCTGCAAATGCAGGGGACACGGGTTCGTACCCCGGTCCAGGGAGATCCCGCGTGCTGCGGAGCGGCTGGGCCCGTGAGCCATGGCTGCTGGGCCTGCGCATCCGGAGCCTGTGCTCCGCAGCAGGAGAGGCCACAACAGTGAGAGGCCCGTGAACCACACCAAAAACAAACAAACAAACAAACAAAAAAAAACATACTCTTAAATTCTGGTTTGCTTTCAAGAAGAATTTGGGCAGGGACAAGAGAGAATTGCCATTGGCCCTGGATTAGGGGATTATGTGGAAATAAATCCAGAGGTATATCCAATTAAAGTTTGTATTACTTACGTCTCTAAAAACAGAAAAGGGGGAAACTTTTTTTCAAAAACAGAATTCTCACTGGAGAAGAAAGCGGTTTTTCTTTTTAATTCTCAGCGCCATAGTTTCTTCCTCTTCTTATTTTAACAGTAGGTATGGATTTTGAAAAAAAATTTCTAATGCGTGGAAAAAACACATACACATGTAGTCAAACAAACTTGGAAATTGTGAGGAAAAGCTTTCCTTGTAATTGAAGCTAAGGTGCCAAGGCCCCCGTCGCTCTAGCCCCGTACTCTCTGTCTGGTCCCCAGTTGTCCTGAAAGACCACGGCATGGTGCCCTTCATCAAGATATTCCTGGACGATGAGTGCTACCGGGGAGCCTCGCTCAGCATCTTGGAGCAGCTCTCAGTCATCAACGCCGAGGAGTACATGAGCATCATTGTGGGCGCTTTGTGCTCGTCCACTCAAGGGGAACTGCAGCTGAAACTGGATCTCCTGAAGGTGATGTCAAGTCCTCCTTTGTGATGGGTTTCCCATGGACATGCAGCAGGTGATCGGCATTTGCCCACGCATTCATTCATTTAGTCGGTCACTGTATCATACAGGTAGAGTACTACTGGCTGCTGTGACAAATAAATCCCCCATCCTCAATAGCCTGGCACATTAGAGGTTTCTTTCTTACGTACCGTCCAATCAGTGATTGGGAGGAGTGTCATTCAGGGACAGCAGTCACCCGGGCATGTAATCCAGCCATCAGACAAAGGAAGGGAGAGCAGAGAAAATGGCACACGTTCTTTTTCAGGCCTAAAACTGGTGCACGTTAACTTCTGTCCAAGTTTCTCTGGGCAGGACTCATCTGGATGCAAGACATGCCAGGAAATGTAGTCCCTGGTTGGGCAGCTACTTCCCAGCCACACTGTAAACTATGGAAGTGGAGCCCAAATTGGTGGTGGCCAAGCAGCAGCCTTGTTTACTTGCCCAGCATTTAGTGAGCATCTACCAGTTACCAGGTCTGATGCAGAGTGCTCGGGACACGCTGTTGTATGAGATTCAGCCCTTGCCAACTGGTAGCTCGTAGACTAGGGCTAATATTAAGCAAGCAGTCATGGTGATGCAGCATGGTAATGCCCCAGAGGTTGAAGGCAGGCTGCCACGGGAACAGAGAAGTAGGAGAGACCAATGCTGCCTTACATGTTTGAGGAAGGCTCACAGAGGAGGGAACACCTCAACTGGGAAGAGGAAGCAAAAGGCAGTCAAAGGCACAGGAACAGTGGTTACAAAGGGAGAAGTAAAACTAGGCTGTCACCTTTGGACAACAAAGAGAAGCATATATTTTTGTTTTTGTAATATTGTTAATAATCATCAAGTTATCTTAAAACAGTTAAAGATGATAGTAAACATCATCAGCCTTACAGCTCTCACAATTTTGTTGCTGTTCCTGCTTTTCCATTTCTTTTGTCTTTGCGGGCTTATGCCTTAAAAGAAAAAAAAATCCCCTTTCTTTTGTTTATGCTGTTTAAGAGAAGAGCAGATGTAAATGCAAATATCTCCCAAGGAACTGACTTGGGGACCTGTCACGTCTATGTGCAGAAGAACCCCCTATGCAATACACACTCGTGTTGCATTATCATGCCACTCCGGATCACTGGTGAATTTTATACAATACGAAGTTGCTCTGACTTCCAAAATTAAACCCTCAACCTTATTTAGCTATGACTATCTCTGTACAAAACCATTTCACCAGTTAGAGAATGGCATTCAGTTTATTTTACCTACTTTATTTCTCAGCAGAGCCAATGTCAGGCACTGATGCAACTGTATTCATGTCTTCTCATGACCTAATCCTGTGGAGTTCAGCATGGCCAACGTGTCACAAGAATCCCATCCAGAAGTGGCACTATGACTATAGTTATCATGTATTTCGCAGATAACAAGAACCAAAACAGCGATTTAATCACAGGGTCAAAGAATCAGTGAAGGTGATGAAACAAAAAAGGAAAGTTAAAGGTCTGTTGAAAGACACTGGAGTCCCATGATTATGTGAAGTAACAGGACTGAGGGGAGCATGTAAACGGGAGAGTAAGGGAGAGAGATATCAAGAATTAATGACAGTTTACAGCTGGAGGGCTCCTTAGCTTCCTGTGGTCCTATCTTAATATTGGGCAGAGATAGGCCCCGAGAGATTCTAATACTGAATGAAGTTGAGTTTGGATCTAAGACTAGTGATTTAAAATCTGGTGATTTTTCCTCTTCATTTTGCTGTTTGTTGCATTTTTTCTCATATGTCTGTGTTCAGCTTAATTCACATGAGCCTTATTCTAATAAGGAACAGGGAAGGCAGAGAGCAAGGCAGTTAGGACATTGGTTTTCTATTGGGTGAATAATTGGAAGCCCTATCTATTTCTGACATTTTCATATTGAAAGTCAAACAGATTCATGGAGAGAAAAGTTTTGGAGAGCACAAGTGTTTTTGTGTCCATTATAGAAAAGCTCTCTGCTTTGCTCCTGGAAAGTTCATCTTGCTTACTCTATAGCCCAGAAGCACCTTATTGGAGTGACAGCCCTTGGGTAATAGGACTGAATTTCTAGAATTAGCAATGTAAAGCCATTATGGTGTTTTACAGATTCAATATCATTTCAGAATCACACTATCAACAGAGCACATCAGGGATGAACACTGTGTAAGCTTATTTAACAGAGCCATACCCCACACTCAATGTGCTGTCTTCTCCCTGGGTACCAAGTCACTGCTGGGCAGTTGGGAGGGTGCCCAGAGCCGCCATTGTTCTTCCAGGACTAGGGTGATAACACGTTGTAGCTCCCGTGGGTGGTGGGGAAGGATTGGGCCCCAGAGCCTGTTCCAGCCTTGCCCACCACTGAGTCGTGTGAGCAATTAGCCAACGTTTGCTGGAATCTGATGTGGGATCTGCCCTTGTTCTGCATCACTTTGGGAACCCCTTGGGAAACAAAGATGTAAAATTAGTTCTTTCTGGCTAGATTTCCCTTTTTGGCAGTTGACAGTGGACTCTGCCCAAAGCACTGTGCCTGCAAAGTGGGTCAGATGTAGGATGAGGTGAAAGTGGTGGAGGGAGGGGACTTCAAAGGCAGGACTCCCTGCCTCACCACCCAATAAAGGTTTGTCATCTCTGAAGCGTATTCACATCATGGTGCCACCCTCATTTCCCTTCCCTGAGAATCAGCCAGCTGCTCTGGAGGAGAAAATTCCTCCAGAAACATGTGACTTAAGGCAGTTGCTCCCAAAATCCAGTGGTGCTTCCATACCAATACAGAGGCACATGTGACTTCACCACCTAATTCTGGCAAATGATAACCGAGTTAAAGAATAATGTAAGCAAATGAATTTCCTCTCCATGGCCAGTGGGACTGTGATTGGGTTATGCACAAATTCAGATTGATTTGCTAATATACATTTAGCTGTTCAACTCTGAGCTTAATCGCATTACCTCACCGGTCCTCCAGCATGACACGTGGAAAATTATGAGGAATAACAAATAATAGAATGTGAAATAAATCCTGTTAGTCCTAACGTAGTTAGCGCTTTGCAGCAGACATTCATTTTATAGATTCAAGCTTGAGGAATACTAACTCAGAGAGGATGACATGGTAACTGAGTTAAGGAGGAGAAAATGTGCTTAACGCTGACCTTTCTTGAAATGTGTCAACCCTAGCCTGATTACTTTGACTTCAGCTGATTAAATTTACTCCCTTCCGTAGACTCTCAAGCCTAGGTGATGCATTATCATGCAAAGTTGAATGACAGTAATGGAGACCCTCCTCCCAGGTCCCCAGTTCCTGACAAATCGTTTCCCGAAGTAGTGCAGTATTTATTTTCCTTTATGATAGAAATGTTTCTCTTTAGTTGCTATGAAATTAAGCCTTTGTAATTGGATTTGGGGCTCTTTACTTTATGACTCTGCAAATATGAAATTAACCCCATCCCAAGAAATAATAGAGCAGTCTAAGTTCTAATGAGATTACCCCCATTTTAGATAATGACTTTGAATTTAATAAATCAAACAAAGCAACAATTAAGGTCAGCCATTGCTTTTTTCTCCACCCCTCCCAACAGGAGGAGAAAAGAACCGTCTAGGAATTACAGAGGATAGACCCTCTGAGAGACACAGACACTATTACTGGTTTGCTTTCTTTCTAAAATATCTGCTCTCAACATTCCTTGAATGATGGAGACCTTCTGAGCAACGTCTGGTGTCAACTTGGACAACTGGAAGATGGTTTCTTAAGGAAAGAGGGGAGTTTTAGTGGTCATCCAGCACTTAGACAATTGCTCTAATCTGATTAGTTTTATTTTTTAATTACTCTCTCTTTTGGGTGTTTGTTTTGTCACACGTCATGTGATAAACAGAAGAGCTCCATTCATTCCATTTGCCTTGAACAACCTCATCGTAGTTTTAGGAACCACCGAAAACACTCACATACATCTAGACAGTTTACAGTTTCACAGCTTAAGACTTCCTGATGTCTCGGTGATGTATTTATTTTCCACGGCACGAGTCACATTGAGACAGGTCGAGACACACAATGCAATGCACGCTGTACCACACGTTAATGCTCAGCCTTTTGTGTGGGTTATCAGTTGGCAGGAAGAAACTACCACCACCACACGCACTTCAAGGTTAGAGTTCATTTCCAACTTGACCAAAGAAACAATATTCTGTGCGGAGTGAGTTGCTCACACAAGGCAGGCACAGAAGACTGGCCCCAGTGTCCTGGGGTTGGGGGTGGGGTTTGAGGAAGGCAGCTGTGGTGATGCAGTCTATAAAGAGAAAGGCCGTGCCTGGTCTAGAAAGCTCTGTGTTGCTAAACCATAAGGTTTTACATTCACCAAATGTCACTATTCTGAAGAATCTGCTCTAACAGTCTATATACAATCTTCTCTGGACCTGTCTACAAATATTAAACTTTCCTGGGTTTTGAGCCAAATTCAGAAGTAGTTGGGTCATATCCTCACCCAGGAGGAGAAAGCAGTTGTCACTGCCTGGTCCTTAATGTTTCACTTTTGCTTCTAGCTTTCAGGCAGTCTGGAAAGCCCATTTCCCTGAAGTCTATCCCACCACTCTCATTTGATCCCCGGTTAGTGCACGGCCCTGATGCTGTTTCTTTTAAAGAACAAAATGACAATTCAATTTCACCACAGTCACTCCCTGAGCTGTGGTGAGTAGTCTTTGATCTAACCACCATAAGTCATGCATTGTTTTCTCCTATAACTGGGAAAAGATCAACTGACCCACACTGGTAGGGATGAATCTTTCTACATCACTCTATATGATAATTTGTCCATTTTGAACATAATCGTGGCCTTTGGCCTTTTACAGATTCTCCTAGTTTCTACAATCTTTGTTTTTAATTTCTTGAAATGTCATGGATGGGGCCGTGGGAGCATGTTAAGCAGCGCCTTGGTCGTCATTTCTCTCCATCTTTGAAAGAGTCCTTGCCTGTATGCATTTACTTAGTCCTGCCTCATTTTGTGCTTTCTTACCCCAAGCTTGGGTTGACTGCCTGCCAAGCAGCTCAGGCTTCGTGTAGCAAATATAATATTAGATAACAGAATTTGGGTGTTAGGGGTACACATTATATTGTTTCAGATAAAACTCTAGTGTTAGGTTAGGGTTACCAGCATTTTAGAGATAGAGCTAGAAAATCACCTTTGCCCTGCAAAGCGCATGAGTTCATATTTCATAGCTACCTGTAACTTTACTGAATTTCTATTTGACTTTCTCTATATGAGAATTTAAAAATCTAATCCCTTCCCTCCTTTTTTCTGACCCACCAGTTTTCTCTTTGTCAATGGACTTTCATGCATTATGCTATAGACTGTCACCCTAAACCATGCATTTAAGACACAGCATCATCCCCTCTCTCTCAAATTGGGAATTTCTTTTTATTTTTTCTCTTTGAAACTTGTTTCAAGCATCCTGAAATTGACTTTAAGTTGTGCCTGCCCGGACAATCCTCTTTCTTGTGTCACTGAACACTAAACACTTGAAAGGACAAAACAATTCAAATCTTCCTCCAGAGCAAAACTACAGGGACTGGCCATTCTCTGGGAAACATGCCTAAGAAGCCTGGGTCTTCGATGCAGTCCCATGCAATTTTCATGAATAGTAAATAACTAAATACCAAAAGTTAGAGGCTTTTGATATTTACCTAAGATCATCCATGCATTCTTCACTTTTAGGTGTGAAACTTTAGCACAGAATGAGAACTTCTTAAATGTAGTCCTTCTTTCCTTCCGAAACATTTATTGAATACCTAGTGTATATCGTGCACAGGGCTCAATGAATAGTATATTGGAAGTGCTTAGTAAATATTTGATTTTAGAAGGAATTAAAAGTTTGGCTGTCCAGTAGAAATCTCAGCAATCTGTAGAAGGTAGATTGCATATGTGTGTTGAAATAGCCTAAACTCCACACACGGTCTATATTATATGCTATATCTATATGTTTCCTTCCATTAGGATTTCTCTTCTCCACCTTAATTTCCTCATATTTTCACACCAGGTTTTAAGTAGATTTGTTTGACTATCTTTCATTTATTAGAAGTATCTGTGCTTGCACAGAGAGGGAGGTAAATAGTAATAAGTTGCTTTATATAGATTTCACTGAGTCTCCTTTTGCAATACAGGAAATGGTTCATTCCATAAGTTTAGCAAATATTTATTACGTAGGTGCTATGTTCCACAGCAGTGAGCAAGCCTGATTTCATGGGGCTTCAATGCAGGCGAAGGCTGAGACAATTTTCAAGTAGCTTCAATACAGTGTGGTGAGAGTTTTGATTGGGGATTTAGAGGTGTGAGCGCTTAGCCTGGGATGAGAACAAGCTAAGGGTCAGGGAAAGCTTTGTGGAGGGAGATGCATTTAAATCAAGATACAGGACTGTAAGTCAACCCTATAAAGCAGCATAGCCTTTAAGAGCAGCCATTTGAATGAAGACACTGAGGCACAACCCAAAACTAAAAGTAAGAGGAATGGTACTGACCTCCCAGTGTTTCAGAGTCGCGCATCGGTAGCTCGCTGTTCCTACGAAGTGGAGCGCAGAAGAGCACCTGGAACGCTTTGGCAGGGATGGGTGGGAGCTCAGCGTTAAAGATCTGCCTCCTCCATCTCACTCACTTGTATCTCATTGGTTTCAGTCTCTGCTCCGGATCCTGGAGACCCCCAAAGGCCGTGCTGCTTTCAGAGTCTCCAGTGGGTTCAATGGGCTGCTGTCCCTGCTCTCTGACCTGGAGGGGTCTCTCCGGGAGCCCCCACTGCAGACCTGGGGGGCAGTGTCCCCCAGCCAGACCCTGGACCTGGTCCTGCACACCCTCTGTGCTGTGTCTGCAGCACTGTACCTGGACCCCGTCAATGGTGACTTCTTTAGGAGGACCGGGCTGTTTGAGAAGCTGGCAGAGGACCTCTGCTTGCTGGGCTGTTTCGGGGCCCTGCAGGAAGAGGGCGCTCCTCCGCACTCCTGGGAGGACACAAAGGCCAGGCCATTTGCCGATTTGATGAGTGCGGCTTTTTCCTCTGCCAGCCCACTCCCACCCAAGATACAGAGCTGCCTCCAGATCCTCAGCTTCCTGGACAGCATGGCCCGAGGCACCCTCCACCTGTGCAAGGACCTGAAGGACTCACCGAGGGCGAGGCAGGAAGCGGTTGTGGACGCTCAGAAGGGAGAAGCCGGCAGTGACCCCCAGGGAAACTTCAAGCAGTGGCCAGACCTGGAGGACAGGTAGAGCTTTGCTGCCTGCTTCCCTAATCTGTAATCAGTGTATCTCTGTCTCCCGAGTCCTACGTAAGCACCCCGCGCACGCGTAGTACAAACTGGCTGTGAGGAACCGTCACGTTGTTATTCTTCAGAGTAGGTGTCCCCGCCCGGCGTTGTTCCAGCGAATAGAACGAGACGGAGTTGGATTCAGAAGCAAAGGAAAGCTTTCTTCTTTTATCAGAGAATGGAGAGGTGCCAACTCACTTGCTCTCCTGACAGGCCAGGGGTGGGGCTGCCGTTTAGGGATCTAGATTGGGGGGGGCGGGGGGCGGAGATCGCAGTGCCGGGTGCAGCGTCTCTGCACACAGCTCACCGCCGCCATCTTGAATTGAGTATCGTATGCAGCGCTTCTGCGCACGCTCCACGGGCTGCAGGGTCCCGTGCAGCCGTTTCGCACTAGGAACTCCGGTCTGAGGTGCGAGGTGCGTGGTGCGGGCCTCTGTGTTCAGTACCCTGTGAGCAAGTGAAACTAGACTAAGCACAGGAGAGGAGGTGAGACCTTATTTTATCACCTAGATTCCATTTTGTTTTTCCCAGGGACCCCAGAGGGCTTTGCTGGTGAAAGCAGGACTGTCTTTTCTTTAAATCAAGTTAACTTTGTTTTCAAGCCCCTCTCCCCGTTCACCCACCCCCACCCTGAGAGCTGGCAGAAAACCAATCCAACTCAATACAGGGCTGGGGGATGCTGTCGGGTCGCAGGAGAACCAGGGAAGTTTACCCGATCTTGGAAACTGAGGGCAGAGCTCTGCTGCCCATAGGCTCACTTTCTTCTTTGGCATCTTTGCTGCTCCTGGGAGCTTTGATGCCTGGGCCCAGCCTCCCTGGTATGCCCGGCAGCCTTTGCTTCCTAGGTCTTATCTCCCCCCACACACACACACCTGCCAGGGCACTGCCAGGGTGTGGGTGTGGTCCTTGACTTGTAAGACACAAACAACAGCATCCTTCCCAATCATGGGACTCTTCCTGTTCTTCTTGCTGCTTCCATTTCCCCTAACAAGGACAATTTCTCTTACTTCTGCAGGCTCATCTCCTCAAGGACCTCATACTTTGATAACCTTTTGCTTTCATCCCTGTAACACAGAATTCCACTAAAGCAGGGGAGCACAAAGAACCCCCCACCACCTTGGAGCGAGAGGGGAAAAACAAAAGAACAAGGCAACAAAATAGTTGGTGTCTTTTTTTCATTCCTCTGAAGCAGCAATGACAAAACACAAATATTTCAGTAAACTATCCTGCCTGCCACCTCTCCAGGTCATCTTGCCTTTAACACCACAGGACAGTTTTCTGAAAGACATTGCACGTGTTTCTCCAAAGAGAGCCCCCTTTGGCCGGACATGTCGGGGGTTGGTGGTGAGGGGGATGGATGTCAATTCTCCAGCTACCATAATAATCATATGATTGTTCCTGTTACATTGGTTAATCTGGTAAATCGATTAGTTTTCTCACCTTGCATTCCTTCACAATTTGCTCATGATATAATTATTGCTAGATTTGATTTGCTAATTTTTGAAAAGAATTTTTGTTCTTGAGAAAGTTCAGCCTTTCACACTCCTTTCTTGACTATTTTTACTATGAAATTTGTGTTACCCTCATAAATTGGGCAGTGTTCCCTCTTCTATTCTCTGGAAGAGTTTATGGAAAGATTACTATTTCTATTCCTTTCTTTTAAAAATTAATTAATTAATTAGCTGCATTGGGTCTTCGTTGCTTTCTCTGGTTGTGGCGAGTGGGGCTACTCTTCATTGTGGTGCACAGGCTTCTCATTGCAGTGGCTTCTCTTATTGCGGAGCACGGGCTCTAGGCATGCGAGCTTCAGTAGTTGTGGCTTGCGGGCTCAGTAGTTGCGGCACATGGGCTTAGTTGCTCTGAGGCATGCGGGATCTTCCTGGACCAGGCTCGAACCTGTGTCCCCTGCATTGGCAGGTGGATTCTTAATCACTGTGCCATCAGGGAAGTCCTACTATTTCTGTTCCTTAGCTATGTGATAGAATTTGCCAGTGTAATCTCAGGAGCCTGACGTTTTCTTGAGAGAAGATTTATTCTTTTTTTTTTGTTTTTTTATCTTTTTAAAAAACAGCTTTACTTTTACATAATTCATACACCATAAAATTCACCCATTTAAAATGTACAATAATTTGTTTTGTATATTCAAAGAAATATACAATCATTACCACAATTGATTAGAACATTTTTATCACACCAAAAGAAACTCCATACCCATTAGCCATTATTTTCCATTTCCCCTGCCCCTACCTCCAGTCCCAGGCAACCACTAATTTACTTTCTGTATTTAGGAACTTGCCTATTCTGGATATATCATATAAATAGAATCATACAGTATGTGATTTTTTTTGTTTCTGGATTCTTTAGCATAATGTTTTCAAGGTTCATCCATGTTGTAGCATGTATCAATACTTCATTCTTTTTATTGACAATTTTCCAGTGTGTATACCACAGTTTACTTATACGTTTATCAGCTGATGGACATGTGGATTGTTTTCACTTTGGGGTTATTATGAATAGTGCTGCTATGAACATTCATGTACAAGTTTTTGTGTAGATACATGTTTACATATTTCTTAGCTAGATACCTAGGAGTGGAACTGCTAAATCATATGGTAATTCTACATTTAACATTTTGAGGAATTACCAAATCATTATGCAAAGTGACTGCACCATTTTACATTCTCACTAGCAGTGTGTGAGGGTTTCAGTTTGAATACCTTCTTGCCAACACTTGTTATTATCTTTTTGATTATAGCCCTCCTAGTGGGGGTGATGTGGTATCTTATTGTGGTTTTGATTTGCATTTCCTTGAAGGCTAATGATATTGAGAAGCTTTTCATGTGCCTATTGGTTATTTGTGTATCTTCTTTGGACAAATGTCTGTTAGAGCCTTTGCACATTTTTTAAATTGATGTAACATTGGTTTATAACTATATAAGTTTCATGTGTACAACATTATAACTCGACTTCCGTGTATACCATAGTGTTCTCACCACCAAATATCTTGTTTCCAATTCATCACTATACAGTTGATTCTCCTTACCCATTTTGCCCTCCCCCATCCCTCCTTCCCCTCTGGTAACCACTAATCCGTTCATTCTCTGTTATCTATGTGTTTACTTTTGTTTTGTTCTGTTTGTTCATTTATTTCATATATGAGTGAAATCATACTGTATTTATCTTTCTCCATCTGACTTATTTCACTTAGCATAATACCCTCAAGGTCCATTCATATTTTTGCAAATGTCAAGATTTCATATTTTTTTATGGATGAGTAGTATTCCACTGTGTGTGTGTGTGTGTGTGTGTGTGTGTGTGTGTGAGACATCTTATCCATTCATCTGTTAATGTGCACTTAGATTGTTTCCATATCTTGGCTATTGTAAATAATGTTGCAATGAACATAGGGGTGCATATATCTTTTTGAATTAGTGTTTTCATAACCTTTGGATAAATACCCAGAAGCGGAATAGTTGGATCATATGGTAGTTCTATTATTAATTTTTGAGGAATCTCCATACTGTTTATTTACATTCCCACCAACAGTGTATGAGGGTTCCTTTTCTCTGCACCCTCACCAGTACTTGTTGTTGCCTGTCTTTTTTATAATAGTTATTCTAACAGGCATGAGGTGATATCTTATTGTGGTTTTGCTTTACATTTCCCTAATAATTAGTAATGTTGAACATCTTTTCATGTGCCTGTTGGCCATCTGTATGTCATTTCTGGAATCTCTACTTAGATCTCTGTCCATTTAGAAAATTTTTGTTGTTGTTGAGTTGTGTGAGTTTTTTTTTTTTAATTAATTAATTTATTTTTGGCTGCGTTGGGTCTTTGTTGCTGCACGCAGGCTTTCTCTAGTTGCGGCGAGTGGGGGCTACTCGTTGCGGTGTGTGGGCTTCTCATTGTGGTGGCTTCTCTTGTTGCGGAGCACGGGCTCTGGGCGCGCGGGCTTCAGTAGTTGTGGCACATGGCCTTAGTTGCTCCGTGGCATGTGGGATCTTCCCAGACCAGGGATCAAACTTGTGTCCCCTTCATTGGCAGGTGGATTCTTAACCACTGTGCCACAGGGAAGTCCCTGTTTGACTTCTTTATATATGTTTTGATTACTGTAGCTTTGTAGTATAATTTGAAATTAGGGAGTGTGACACCTCCAGCTTTGTTCTTTTTTCTCAGAATTGCTTTGGCTATTCAAGGCCTTCTGTGGTTCCATACAAATTTTAGGACTTTTAAATTCTATTTCTGTGAAAAATGTTGGGATTTTGATAGGGATTGCATTGAATCTGTAGATTGCTTTAGGTAATTATGGACATTTTAACAATGTTAATTCTTCCACTACTATGTTAAGTAAGAGTGGTGAGAGTGGCATCCTTTTCTTGTTCCTAATCTAAGAGAAAAAGCTTTGTTTCTCACTGTTCAGTATGATGTTGGCTGGGTTTGACATATATGTCATTTATGGCCATTATTCATTTTATTCAGAGTTTTATCATAAATGGATGTTGAATCTTGTCAAATGCTTTTTCTGCCTCTATTGAGATGCTCATGTGATTTGTATCCTTTTTTTGTTTATGTGATGTATCATATTGATTGATTTGCGAATGTTGACTCACCCTTGCATCCTTAGAATAAATCCCACTTGATCATGGTGTATGATCCTTTTAATGTATTGTTGTATTTGGTTTGCTAATATTTTGTTGAGAATTTTTGCATCTATGTTCATCAGAGACATTGGCCTATAATTTTCTTTTTTTGTGTTGTCCTTGTCTGGTTTTGGTATCAGGGTAGTGCTGGCCTCATAAACTGTGTTAGGAAGCATTCCCTTGTCTTCAGTTTTTTGGAAGAGTTTGAGATTCTTCTTTGAATGGTAGAATTCACCACTGAATTTGTCTGGTCCTGGACTTCTGTTTTTTGTGATATTTTTTTATTACTGTTTCAATCTCCTTACTAGTGATCAGTTTATTCAGATTTTCTGTTTCTTCATGAATCAGTCTTGGAAAGTTGTGTGATTCTAAGATTTTATCCATTTCTTGTAGGTTGTCCAATTTGTTGGTGTATAGCAGTTCAGAGTACTCTCTTAAAATCCTTTGTATTTCTGTGATATCTGTTGTAACTTCTTTTTTGTTTCTGATTTTATTTATTTGAACCTTCTCTCTCTTTATCTTGGTGAGTCTAGCTAAAAGTTTGTCAATTTTGTTTATCTTTTCTAAGAACCATGTCTTAGTTTCAGACTATTGTCTTTTTAGTCTCTATTTCATTTATTTCCATTATGGTTGTTATTATTTCCTTCCTTCTACTGACTTTGGGCTGTTTGTTTTTCTTTTTCTAGTTCATTTAGGTGTAAGTTTAGATTTTTTTTTTGAGATTTTTCTTATTTCTTGAGGTAGGACTGTGTTGCTATAAACTTCCCTCTTAGAACTGCTTTTACTGCATCACACAGATTTTGACACCGCAAATCTGTGGTTTTTCCAGCTTTCTTCTTGTAGTCGATTTCTAGTTTCATACAGGTGTGATTGGAAAAGATGCTTGATATGATTTCATTCTTCTTAAATTTATTGAGATCTGTGTCCCAACATATGGTCTATCCTTGAGAATTTCCACGTGCACCTGAAAAGAATGTATATTCTGCTGATTTTGGATGGAATGTTCTATATTCATTTAAGTCCATCTGCTCTAATGTTTCACTTAAGGCCCGTGTTTCCTTGTTGAGTTTCTGTCTGAGTAATCTATCTATTGATGTAAGTGGGGTATTAAAGTCCCCTACTATTACTGTGTTGCTGTCAATTTCTCCCTTTAGGTTTGTTACAATTGCTTTATATATTTTGGTGTTCCTACATCAGGTGCAAATACATTAATAGTTGTTCTGTCTGCTTGGTGGATCATCCCCTTTGTATAATGTCCATCTTTGTCTCTTGTTACCTTTTTTGACTTGAAGTCTATTTTGTCTGATCTGAGTATGGCTGCACCTGTTCTTTGTTTTTTTGTTTTGGCTGCCATTTGCTTAGAGTATCATTTTCCATATCTTTACTTCGAGCCTATATTTGTCTTTAGAGCTGAGATGAGTCTCCTGGAGACAGCATATAGTTGGGTCTTGTTTTTTAATCTGTTCAGCCACTCTCTGTCTTTTGATTGGTGAATTCAGTCCATTTACATTTAGGGTGATTATTGATATGTGAAGACTCAGTACTGCCATTTAATCTTTTGTTTTCTGGTTGCTCTGTATTTTCATTGTTTCTTTTTCCTTGATTTTCTGTCATTTTAATTTGGTGGTTTTAGATGCTATTTTTGTAAGTTTCCTCTTTTTTATGTTTCATTTCTCTGCTCTAGATTTTAGTTTTGTGGTTACCATGAGGTTTGTATAAACTGTCTCAGAGATTACATAGTTCTTTTTCTGCTGAAAGTGTCTCATCTTCATTTGCCTATACAGATTTTGTCCTTGTCTTCTTCCCCTTTTATGTTTGTTGCCACAAATTATCCCTTTCTATGTTGTGAGTTTATTACCAAATTGAAGTAGCTATAGTTGCTTTTAAAGCTTTTTCCCCCCTTTAACCTTTATGCTATAATTGTTTAACAACTAACTCTGGTGAAGAGTTACAATTTTCTGATTCTGTCTGTTTATTACCTACTCAAAGTTTTTTGTACTTTTGATGTTTTGTTTCAGGTAGAAGAGCTCCTTTCAACATTTCTTATAAGGCAGGTCTAGTAGTGATGAACTCCCTCAGCTTTTGTTTGTCTGGGAAAGACTTTATTTCTTCTTCATATCTGAAGGATAACTTTGCTGGGTAGAGTGTTCTTGGTTGACAGTTTTTATCTTTCAATATTTTGAGTATGTCATTCCACTCTCTCCTGGTCTATAGAGTTTCTGCTGAGGAATCTGCTGATAGCCTAATGGGGTAACTTGTAGGTTACTGTCTTTTTTTTTTCCTGATTGTCTTTAAAATTGTTTATTATTGACTTTTGACAGTTTTAATATAATGTGTCTTGGAGAAGATCTTTTTGTATTGAGATAATTGGGTGTTCTGTTAGTTTTGTGGACTTGTATATCCAGTTTCTTCCCAGGTTTGGAAAGTTCTCAACTGTTGTTTCTTTAAATAAGCTCTCTTCTCCTTCTGGGATACCCGTTATCCTTATGTTGCCTTTTCTAATCAAGTTTGATAGTTCTTGTAGTTTCTTTATTAAAAAATCTTATTTCTCTCTCTTCTTCTACCTGAATCATTTCTAGATTTCTAACTTCAAGCTCACTCATTCTCTCTTCCATATGGTCTGCTCTATTTCCAGTGCTTTCTAATCCATTCTTTATCTCATTTATTGAGTTCTCCAGCTCCAGAATTTCCAATTAGTTCTTTTTTGGAGTTTCAGTCTCTTTGGTAAAGTATTCCTCTGTTTATTAATTTTACTCTTTAGCTCATTGAACTGCTTTTCTGAGTTTTCTTGTAGCTAATTGAATTTCTTCATGACAGCTATTTTGAATTCTCTGTCAGTTAGATCACAATCTTCTGTGACTTGAAGTTTTACAGAATTGTTATTTTCTTTTTGTGATACTGTGTTTTCATGGTCCTTGATGAATTGTTCCTCTGCTGGTGCATTTGAAGGAGCAAACTTCTTTCTTATTTAGATAAAGTTTTTTTTACTTTGATTCTAACAGTTCGAGTTCTTAATTAAAGGCCTTTCTTTTTTGTTTTTCAGTAGGTGGTGCTATAGCCCAAGTTTTTGTTTCTCTTGAGTGGCCTCCGGCTATATTTGAGAACCAGCATTTTCCACCCTCCAGCACCTCTGCCAGAGGTTTCTCTGGTGTCCTCATTGCCACTGCTTGTGCCTTGCTGCTGCCAGTGTTGCTACTGTCACTGGTATTTCCGCCTGGGACAGTGGGATGGCAGGCACCTCTACCATGTCTGGGGACACCTGGGTCACGGACACTGCTGCCACAGTGGGGAAGGGGAGAAGCCAGAGTCATGGGCACCTTTGCCACCTTCAGGGTTGTTGGGTTGGTGGGTGCTGCTGTCATTGGTAGGAGTGGGGGAGGCTGGAGTTGCGGGTGCTGCTTTGGCTGGAGGGACCAGGGTCATAGGTCCTGCCACCGCTGCTGTCCGGCTCCCTGTGGCTATGGGTGCCATTGTGGCTGGGAGGCCTAGGTCTCATGTGCCACCTCTGTTGCTGCTACCAGGTTCGCTGGGGCTGCAGACTCAGCAGCTGTGGCCAGGGGCCAGGATCCCAGCACTGCCTCTGCTAGTCCGTGGTTCTGCCTCCTCTGTGTGTCCCAATTCACCCACCTTCAGATGTACAGATGTATGGATCTCTCCAGCATCCTGCTGTGTTGGGCAGAGGAAGCTTTCTGGAGTTAGGAATGTTTCGCTAGTTGTAGGCTGAAGGGGAGAGACAAAGGGAGCTTTTCACACCGTAATGGTGTTGATGTCACCTCTGCAAAGATATATTTTTGTGAGAATAAATTTCAGTTTATTCTTGCATGATTCATAGTAAGTTATTTTTCAAGTTTATTGTTCTCATTTCACCTGTTTTAATTTATTGGCATAAGGCCATTCACAATAGCCTTTTAACTTTTTATTCCTAACACTATCATTTGTGTATTCTTTCTCTTTTGCCTGCAGCACCCCAGCGTTCTTAGCAGAGGTTAATTTATTAATGTGTCTGTGAACCAGCATTCAGCTTTTCCTGTCTCATACATCGATTTTCTGTTTCTTTTTTTGTTCTTATTATTTTCTTCCACTTTCTTTGGGTTTATTCTAGTATTCTTTTTCTTAATTTAATTGTTATGAGACCAATTTTAAGTCCTCTTTTTTTTTTTTTTAACATCTTTATTGGGGTATAATTACTTTACAATGGTGTGTTAGTTTCTGCTTTATAACAAAGTGAATCAGTTATACATATACATATGTTCCCATATCTCTTCCCTCTTGCGTCTCCCTCCCTCCCACCCTCCCTATCCCACCCCTCCAGGCTGTCACAAAGCACCGAGCCAATATCCCTGTGCCATGCGGCTGCTTCCCACTAGCTATCTACCTTACTACGTTTGTTAGTGTGTATATGTCCATGACTCTCTCTCGCCCCGTCACAGCTCACCCTTCCCCCTCCCCATAACCTCAAGTAAGTCCTCTTTTTAAATATAAATTTCCTTGTAACTATTACTTTAGTTCCATCACACAAGTTTTATTATATCAAATTTTCAATATAGTTTACTGCTAAATATTTTCTAATTTCCCTTATGACTTACAGGTTTACTCTTGAATCTTATTTGAATTATAAATTTCCAAAGTTAGAGTATTTTTGATCATCTTTTTGTTACTGACTTCTAACTTTGTCATCTTGAAACAAAGTGGACTGTATGTTGCTAATCCTTTGAAATTAGTTGAGCTTGACTTTGTGTCCCCAATGTGGTAAATTTTCATAAATATTCCTGGGTGCTTGAAAATAATGCACATTTTCCAATTGTTAGGTTCAATGCTCTATTTATGTCCTCTAGATGAAATTTGTCAGTTGTTCAAATTTTAAGATTGTTGGCATATCAGCTACTAAGATATGTTAAATATATTTCATTGTAATGGTAGCTTTGTCAATATCTGTTAATTTTTTTAAAATAAATTTATTTATTTATTTATTTTTGGCTGCGTTGGGTCTTCATTGCTGTGCCTTGGCTTTCTCTAGTTGCGGAGAGCAGGGGCTACTCTTCGTTGCATCGCGCGGGCTTCTCATTGCGGTGGCTTCTCTTATTGGGGAGCATGGCCTCTAGGCGTGCAGGCTTCAGTAGTTGTGGCGCATGGGCTCATAAGTTGTGGCTTGCAGGCTCTAGAGCACAGGCTCAGTAGTTGGGGCGCATGGGCTTAGTTGCTCCGCAGCATGTGGGATCTTCCCGGAGCAGGGATTGAATCCATGTCCCCTGCATTAGCAGGTGGATTCTTAACCACTGCAGCACCAGCGAAGTCCCAATATCTGTTAACTTTTGCCTTACATATATCTGAGGCTATTAGAATCACACACATTTATAATTTTTCCATCATCTAGAGGTATCAAAGTTTTTATCATTATATGATGACCTTCTTAATCTCCATTAGAACATAACAACTTTATCTAATAATAATAAGGCTCCACCAGTGTTCTTTTGGTTAGTATGTGCCTGAATTATTTTTTATCCTTTAAGCTTTCTGTGTCCTCATGCTTTAGGTATTTTTCCTGTAAACAGTAAAGAGCTATTTTTTTTTAATGTGTATTTTAAACTGAAGTTTCCTTGTTTCTTTGTGTGGTTGATGATTTTTAATTGTGAGTCTTGCTCCGAGATTTTCCTTTTCCCAGACTCCATGCAGCCCATCCTTATTCTGGCCATCCTGCCTTTCTGCAGACACAGCAATGCCTCAGTGAGGCTGCAGCTGCCCTTTGTAGCTAGGCCTTGGTCAGATTCCAGGCCCTTCTCTTCTTGCTTTGTCTTGGGAGAATTCTCTTTCTGAGGTCCCCTGACCTCTCTATTCCAGGGGCAGAGGGTTCTCTGAGGAGGCCTTTGTCCTGGCCATCTGGACAGCATGCAGCTTAACTGAGGATCTCAGTGCTGAACCTTGTTCTACTTATCCTACCAGCTTTTAGAGGGCAGGGAAGTATTTGTCAGCATCAAAAACATTTAGTAAGTGGTATTAGGTGATGAAAAGCAATAGCCATTTGTTGAATGTCTCTGGGGACTGAGCACCAATGACTTATTTTCATTTAATTCCCTCTCAAATTTTAGCATTTTACCAATAAAGAAATGGAGGCTGAGAAAGGATAAGAAACATGGTTGAAAGTTAACATCTAGTAAGTGATGGAGCAAGACTTTGAACTCAGGTCTACCTCCAAAGCCTCTGTGTGTGCTTCTGAGTGTGTGTGTGTGTGTGTGTGTGTGTGTGTGTATTTGTCCTGCTTTTTTCTGGATGCTTCCACAGTAATAGTGATGACTTGCTTGTTCTGCCACAATAGACTGAAGTTGAAGGTTTGGGCTCTGACTTGTAGATGGCATCAGGCCTGATTCTTTACAGACAACTCCTGTGTCAAATGTCATCCTGGTTTCACAATGAGGAATTTTTAAATGTACAAGAATCAGATTTCATAAATAGAGCAATTTTTTGGTCTTTAAAAGAAATACATCACCCTTGACATTCCCTAATGGTTAGAAAAGGGGAAGTGAAACTCCAGCCTCTCCTGAGAGAGTCTGTGGGGTAAAGGACAAGGCAGTGGGCTGGGCGTGGTGGACAGGGTGCTCATCCATGCCCACCACTGACACTTGGCATCCCCTTGGGCAAGCAACTTGGCTTAGACCTGTCCATACACAGTGGGCTGTGGTCTCCAGAAGGAAGACAGAGGCTGTGGGCCTTAGGCTCAGGCCTGTGTGCTCTACACCTTAGTGTTCCTTGTGCCTTTTACTTTATCTTACTGAGTTTTGATTTCCCAATTCAAATGCGGGGATAATAAGAGTATCCACATTGAGGGGTGTTGTGAGGTGAGGACTGGAGATGATAATGGTGTTAGTTAGTTAGATAATGGTCACAGCCGCCGTTTACTGAGCACTTGTGTGCCAGATGCTGTGCTTTGCTTTCACAAGCATTAGGTAATCTATGTAACTACGATTAAGTAACATTTTTCACAGAATAGAAGATATATATTATATAAATCCCAAAATATATAATGAGATTCCCAAGATACAGAATATTTAATTTAATTTCTGTGAACCATAACACACACACCACCTCCTTCACAGCACGTGTGACACACACACACCCCACGCACACAGCATACACACACGCACACATGCGCACACACACTCTCTCTACAGTGGAGCTCAATAAATGGCAGCTGTGGTTGTGATTAATCATGCAGACCTTCTCTGGTATTTACCAGATCCTGCTACCCGGGAAGGATGTCATCCTTCTAGGCCAGCCAGTCCACTGTGTGCGTCTGGAGAAGGTGGAGAGGGCAGTGGGTTAAGCATTTTTTTAAATTAATTAATTAATGTATTTATTTTTGGCTGTGTTGGCTCTTCATTGCTGCACGCGGGCTTTCTCTAGTTGCGGCGAGCAGGGGCTACTCTTCACTGAGGTGCGCGGGCTTCTCATTGCGGTGGCTTCTCATGTTGCAGAGCATGGGCTCTAGGTGCGCAGGCTTCAGTACCTGTGGCTCACAGGCCCAGTAGTTGTGGCTTGCAGGCTCTAGAGCGCAGGCTCAAGTAGCAGTGGCGCACGGGCTTAGTTGTTCCTCAGCATGTGGGATCTTCCCAGACCAGGGCTGGAACCCATGTTCCCTGTATTGGCAGGCAGATTCTTAACCACTGAGCCACCAGGGAAGTCCCTCAAGCATTTTTTTTAATCATGGAAGGGTACTGAATATTGTCAAATGTTTTTTTCTATATCAGTTGAGGTGATTGTTTGTTTTTTTTTCCCTTTGTTTATTAATGTAGTGTATTGCATGGATTGTTTTTTTTTTATGTTGAACCACTCTTGCATTCCTGGGATCTTAATCATGGTATATAATCCTTTAAATATGCTGTTGGATTTGATTTGCTAGTTTTTTGTTGAGGATTTTTGCATATATACCGATGAGGGATATTAGTCTCTTCTTTTCTTTGTGTGGCTTTAGTATCAGTAATAATACAGGCTTCCTTGCTGTTCCCTGAACATGCCAGACATACTCCTACTCTGGGGGCTTTTGCACTGGCTATTCCCTTTGCTTAAGATGCTTTTCCCCTGGATATCTGCATCCCTTTTTTCAGGTCCACCCAAATGTTACCTTTTCAAACAAGCCAACCCTGCCCCCAAATTAAAATTGTAAATTGTTTCCTCCTTTCACCCTAGCGCTCTTGATTTTTTCTCCGCTTTAATTTTTTTTTTTTTTTTTTGCGGTACGCGGGCCTCTCACTGCTGTGGCCTCTCCCGTTGCGGAGCACAGGCTCCGGACGCGCAGGCTCAGCGGCCACGGCTCACGGACCCAGCCGCTCCGCGGCACGTGGGATCTTCCCGGACCGGGGCATGAACCCGCGTCTCCTGCATCGGCAGGCGGACTCTCAACCACTGCGCCACCAGGGAAGCCCCTCTCCGCTTTAATTTTTTTGGCAGTAATATTTATCACCTTTCTTCATAATATATAATTTGCGTATTCATTATTCTATTACATTAATATACTATGTTATAATAACATGATATATATCATACAATACTATATATAGTATAGTATAAATTATATAACAACAATAATTTTTATTATTTATAATTTACCCATTTATTATGTTTACCTTTACTGTCTCTACCCTTCTTCTCACATATCAGGTATGGCTTTTACTTTGTTTAGTTTATAGATGTATCCAAAATGCCAGGAAAATACTTAGGTCAATAAATATTTGTTCAGTTGAATTGGATAAATTAACACCAAATGTTAGAAGCACTCCTGGCACCTTAGCCATTCTTCAGGGCTGGTGGTGCCAAGAACAGTCTCACTGTGGGTGGGAAATTCAGTGCTAGAGGCAGGATGTTTGAAAATCAAGTGTTTGTGATTTGGGATTAGTCTCGTGACTTTTTCTTTCTTTCTTATTATTATTTGTCCAATTAACATACAGTAAAAGTCTCTTTCTTGGTGTAGAGTTCTTTGGGTTTTAATTCATGTGCAGAGTCATGTGACCATCACCACAATCAGGATACAGGACAAACACCCCCTCAAATAGTTCCTGAATGTTGTCCCTTCATAATGAAACCCTTTCTCAATTCCTAAACCCAGGCAACCACTGCTCTATTCCTATAGTTTTGTCTTTGTCAGAATAACATATAAATGCAAGTACAAATGTTTAGTCTTTTGAGGCTAGCTTTTTCAACTCAGCATAAGGCCTTTGAAATCCATCCAATTTGTTGTATCAGTAGTTCATACATTATTATTGCTGAGTAGTATTCCATTGTACAGATGCAAATATTTTCTCCCAGTCTATGGTTTGTCTTTTTACTTTTAAAGTGTCGTTCACAAATTGAAATTTAATGATAAGTTTGCCTATATTTACAAAAAATCCTGCTGGGATTTTTATTGGAATTGCATTGTATCTATAGATGAATTTGGGGAGAATTGAAACCTTAACTTTATTGAGTCTTCCAGTCCATAAGCACAGAATGTTTTTCCATTTGTATATTCAGTAGATGTATGATTTTTTTTTAAAAAATCAAGGTCTATAGTATTCAACATACAGAGCCAGCACATTTTTTATTAGATTTATACTTATGTGTTTATTCTGGAGCAGTATTTTAAATGTTTCGTTTCCCAATTGTTTACTTCTAGTATATAGGAATATGATTAATTTCTATATGTAACTGTGTATCCAGAGATCATGCTAATTCACGTATTGGTTCTAGGAGGTTTTGTTTTTTTTTTTAATAGATTGCTTGGGATTTCTATGTAGACAATCATGTTGTCTGTGAATAGTGACAGTTTTATACATTCCTTTCCAGTCTGTTGTTCCAGTGTGATGTTGAATAGGAATGGTGAGAGGGGACATCCTTGCCTTGTTCTTAATCTTGAAGAAAAACTCTTCACTCTTTTGCCATCAGATATTATATTAGCTATGGGTTTTTTTCTGGTAGATGTCCATTATCACGTTATGGATGATTACTTCTGTGTCTATTTTACTGAGAGTTTTTTTATCATGAACAGATGTGGAATTTTTAAAATGCTTTATCTGGGGCTTCCCTGGTGGCGCAGTGGTTGAGAGTCCGCCTGCCGATGCGGGGAACACGGGTTCGTGCCCCGGTCTGGGAGGATCCCACGTGCCGCGGAGCGGCTGGGCCCGTGAGCCATGGCCGCTGAGCCTGCGCGTCCGGAGCCTGTGCTCCGCAGCGGGAGAGGCCACACAGTGAGAGGCCCGCGTACCGCAAAAAAATAAAAACAAAAAAACCCAAAATGCTTTGTCTGCATATGATCATGTTTTATTCCTTCTTTTTTTAGTTTAATAATATGATGGGTTACATTGGCTGATATTTGTTTTGTTTTTTTAGCCCTTAATTTTTTAAATTGTGTTTTCGATATCTGAAATATCTTTTTCTTCGTTTTTTTTGAATTTTGTTTTATTTTTAAACAAGGGGTTCTTATTAGTTATCTATTTTATACATATTAGTGTATATATGTCAATCCCAATGTCTCAATTCATCCCACCACCACCACCACCCCCGCTGCTTT
Organism: Orcinus orca; assembly: GCF_937001465.1. Taxonomy (NCBI): domain Eukaryota; kingdom Metazoa; phylum Chordata; class Mammalia; order Artiodactyla; family Delphinidae; genus Orcinus; species Orcinus orca. The sequence goes on from NC_064572.1 coordinate 43,900,739, forward strand.
CCCTCCTTGGTGTCCATAAGTTTGTTCTCTACATCTGTGTCTCTATTTCTGCCTTGCAGACCAGTTCATCTGTACCATTTTTCTAGATTCCACATTATGCGTTAATATACGATATTTGTTTTTCTCTTCTGACTTACTTCACTCTGTATGACAGTCTCTAGGTCCATCCACGTCTTTACAAATGACCCAATTTCATTCCTTTTTATGGCTGAGAATATTCCGTTGTATATATGTACTATATCTTCTTCATCCATTCATCTGTCGATGGGCATTTAGGTTGCTTCCATGACCTGGCTATTGTAAATAGTGCTGCAGTGAACATTGGGGCGCATGTGTCTTTTTGAATTATGGTCTTCTCTGGGTATGTGCCCATTAGTGGGATTGCTGGGTCATATGGTAATTCTATTTTTAGTTTTTTAAGGAACCTCCATACTGTTCTCTATAGTGGCTGTATCAATTTACATTCCCACCAGCAGTGCAAAAGGATTCCTTTTTCTCCACACCCTCTCCAGCATTTGTTGTTTGTAGATTTTTTGATGATGGCCATTTTGACTGGTATGAGATGATACCTCATTGCAGTTTTGATTTGCATTTCTCTAATGATTAGTGATGTTGAGCATCCTTTCATGTGTTTGTCGACAATCTGTATATCTTCTTTGGAGAAATGTCTATTTAGGCCTTCTGCCCATTTTTTGATTGGGTTGTTTGTTTTTTTGATATTGAGCTGCGTGAGCTGCTTGTATATTTTGGAGATTAGTCCTTTGTCAGTTGCTTCGTTTGCAAATATTTTCTCCCATTCTGAGGGTTGTCTTTTCATCTGGTTTGTGGTTTCCTTTGCTGTGCAAAAGCTTTTAAGTTTCATTAGGTCCCATTTGTTTTATTTTTGTTTTTATTTCCATTTCTCTAGGAGGTGGGTCAAAAAGGATCTTGCTGTGATTTATGTCATAGAGTGTTCTGCCTATGTTTTCCTCTAAGAGTTTTAGAGTGTCTTGCCTTACATTTAGGTCTTTAATCCATTTTGAGTTTATTTTTGTGTATGGTGTTAGGGAGTGTTCTAATTTCCTTCTTTTACATGTAGCCGTCCAGTTTTCCCAGCACCACTTATTGAAGAGACTGTCTTTTCTCCATTGTATATTCTTGCCTCCTTTGTCATAGATGAGTTGACCATAGGTGTGTGGGTTTATCTCTGGGCTTTCTATCCTGTTCCATTGATCTGTATTTCTGTTTTTGTGCCAGTACCATATTGTCTTGATTACTGTAGCTTTGTAGTATAGTCTGAAGTCAGGGAGTCTGATTCCTCAAGCTCCAGTTTTTTCCCTCAAGGTTGCTTTGGCTATTCAGGGTCTTTTTTGTCTCCATACAAATTTTAAGATTTTTTTGTTCTAGCTCTGTAAAAAATGCCATCGGTAATTTGATAGGGATTGCATTGAATCTGTAGATTGTTTTGGGTAGTATAGTCATTTTGACAATATTGATTCTTCTAATCCAAGAATATGGTATATTGCTCCACCTGTTTGTGTCATCTTTGATTTCTTTCATCAGTGTCTTACAGTTTTCTGAGTACAGGTCTTTTATTTCCTTAGGTAGCTTTATTCCTAGGTATTTTATTCTTTTTGTTGCAATGGTGAATGGGATTGTTTCCTTAATTTCTCTTTCTGATCTTTCATTGGTAATATATAGGAATGCAAGAGATTTCTGTGCATTAATTTTGTATCCTGCAGCTTTACCAAATTCATTGATTAGTTCTAATAGTTTTCTGGTGGCATCTTTAGGATTCTGTATGTATAGTATCACGTCATCTGCAAACAATGACAGTTTTACTTCTTCTTTTCCAGTTTGGATTCCTTTTATTTCTTTTTCTTCTCTGATTGCCATGGCTAGGACTTCCAGAACTATGTTGAATAATAGTGGTGAGAGTGGACATCCTTGTCTTGTTCCTGATCTTAGAGGAAATGCTTTCAGTTTTTCACCATTGAGAATGATGTTTGCTGTGTGTTTGTCATGTATGGCCTATATTAGTTGAGGTAGTTTCCCTCTATGCCCACTTTCTGGAGAGCTTTTTTTATCATAAATGGATGTTGAATTTTGTCAAAAGCTTTTTATGCATCTATTCAGATGATCATATGGTTTTTATTCTTCAGTTTGTTAATATGGTGTATCACATTGATTGATTTGCATATATTGAAGAATTCTTGCATCCCTGGGATAAATCCCACTTGATCATGGTGTATGATCCTTTTAATGTGCTATTGGATTCTGTTTGCTAGTGTTTTGTTGAGGGTTTTTGCAACTATATTCATCAGTGATACTGGTCTGTAATTTTCTTTTTTTGTAGTATCTTTGTCTGGTTTTGGTATCAGTGTGATGGTGGCCTCATAGAATGAGTTTGGGAGTGTTCCTTCCTCTGCAATTTTTTGGAAGAGTTTGAGAAGGTTGGGTGTTAGCTCTTCTCTAAATGTTTGATAGAATTCACCTGAAGCCACCTGGTGCTGGACTTTTGTTTGTTGAGAGATTTTTAATCACAGTTTCAATTTCATTACTTGTAATTGATCTGTTCATATTTCCTATTTCTTCCTGGTTCAGTCTTGCAAGTTTATACCTTTCTAAGAATTTGTCCATTTATTCCAGGTTTTCTATTTTATTGGCATAGAGTTGCTTGTATCTTATGATGCTTTACATTTCTGTGGTGTCTGTTGTAACTTTTCCTTTTTCATATCTAATTTTATTGATTTGAGTCCTCTCCCTCTTTTTCTTGATGAGTCTGGCTAAAGGTTTATCACTTTTGTTTGTCTTCTCAAAAAACCAGCTTTTAGTTTTATTAATCTTTGCTATTGTTTTCTTTGTTTCTATTTCATTTATTTCTGCTCTGACCTTTATGATTTCTTTCCTTCTACTAACTTTGGGTTTTGTTTCTTCTTCTTTCTCTGTTTCCTTTAGGTGTAAGGTTAGATTGTTTATTTGAGATTTTTCTTGTTTCTTGAGATGGGATTGTATTGCTATAAACTTCCCTCTTAGAACTGCTTTTAATGCATCCCATAGGTTTTGGATCGTTGTGTTTTCATTGTCATTTGTCTCTAGGTATTTTTGATTTCTTCAGTGATCTCTTGGTTATTTAGTAATGTATTGTTTAGCCTCCATGTGTTTGTGGTTTTTACATTTTTTCCCCTGTAATTTATTTCTAATCTCATAGCGTTGTGGTCAGAAAAGAAGCTTGATATGATTTCAGTTTTCTTAAATTTACCAAGGCTTGATTTGTGACCCAAGATGTGATCTGTCCTGGAGAATGTTCCATGTGCACTTGAGAAGAAAGTGTAATCTGCTGTTTTTGGATGGAATGTCCTATACATATCAATTAAATCTATCTGGTCTGTTGTGTCATTTAAAGTTTGTGTTTCCTTATTAATTTTCAGTCTGGATGATCTGTCCATTGCTGTAAGTGAGGTGTTAAAGTCCCCCGCTCTTATTGTGTTACTGTCCATTTCCTCTTTTACAGCTGTTAGCATTTGCCTTATGTATTGAGGTGCTCCTGTGTTAGGTGCATATATAAGTGTTATGTCTTCTTCTTGGATTGATCCCTTGATCATTATGTAGTGTCCTTCCTTGACTCTTGTAACATTCTTTATTTTAAAGCCTATTTTATCTGATATGAGTATTTCTACTCCAGCTTTCTTTTGATTTCCATTTTCATGGAATATCTTTCTCCGTCCCCTCACTTTCAGTGTGTATGTGTCCCTAGGTCTGAAGTGGGTCTCTTCTAAACAACATATATATATATATATGGGTCTTGTTTTTGTATCCATTCAGCGAGCCTGTGTCTTTCGGTTGGAGCATTTAACCCATTCACATTTAAGGTAATTATCAATATGTATGTTCCTGTTACCATTTTCTTAATTGTTATGGGTTTGTTTTTGTAGGTCCTTTTCTTCT